>NW_006799780.1:3057177-3134606 GCF_000442215.2 Lipotes vexillifer
TGCTGAAAAACACTGTGGCAGATGTGTTTGATGTCCATCTCTCTCGGCACTTCTCACTCACTGATGTCAAACTGCCAGCACCTGCAGCACTTTGTTCCAGAAAGTTCTCTGGTGCTGAGACAACTTTATCTACCCATGTTGCAGGCTGGGAGTACAAGGGAATTAAGAGTCCCGGGAACAGGCTCCAACTAGCCCCTCACCTTGCGGGGGGATGCCCCTGAGGTATTGTTGCAATGTACATAGAAGTGAGAGTTTTCTTTCTTCTCCTGAGGGCAAGGAAAGCAAAGGGAACCATGAACAGGCTAGAGAAGAAACATAACCTGACCTGAAAGAGTTAATCACTCCTTGTTTTACTCTGTCACTAATTTTTAGTAAATAGATTTGTACTTTACAAAGCTAACCTCACTCCCTGACACTACGTAATTTACATTTGGCACCTATCACCCCCAACTCTCCGTGAGTTACATCTGATAAACCAGAGGCAAATGGACGCAATTACCCGGCGGCCTGACACCAGCTATGACTGTTTTGAAATAATGTAAAGAGAAGGAAGAATGCAAGACCGTCACTACTTTGATTCTTATCATATACCCCGGACTGCAAGACCCACATATAAAATCTTCCCTGATTTCCAAGGGATGGGGGAGCACAGTTCTTGAGGCACTAGCCTGCTGTGTCTTCCCTTCTGCCTGGCAGAAAAATAAAGCCATCTCTCTCTTCCTCCAAATTCCCCATCTCCATATTTTTGTTCAGCACTGGTGCACAGGGAAGCTGATATTTAGGCAACAGTTTGTGTTCTCTGTCACCCCCAGCACGATGAAGCTCCAGTTGCCTCAGTGGTAAATGCCTTCCCCTCCCTGCCTCACTCTCCACTCCCCTACCTGGGGTTCCTTCACCTCCAAATAAACAAGCTGTACTCACATCCTTAACTCAGTGTCTGCTTCTGGATAAACCAACCAGAAGGAAACCTCCCTCTCTACTAGCCCACTTAGATTTTACTTGATCCAGAGTTAGGGAAACTGAGGCTTGAATGGATACCCAGTGCTCTTGAACATGCGCACACATACATATGTAGAAATGTCCAACTCCCCTCTGGAGCAGTCATCCCAAAGACATCCATGTGTCTCAGCCACTTAGCTGGGCTTCACCGTCCCTCCATGAATAGCCCAGAGGTCCAGTAAATAAAAGGAAAACTAGAACAATGAGGGCATAGTGATACTGGATCTCATTCATCTTTTCAATCATACCCGCCGTCCACCATCACATCCAGCCCACAGACTTTGGTAAATGCTCATTAAATATCTGTTCATTAGAGAAGCATTTAGAAACAGGCAGCTTCCGCTGCACAACAGCCCACCTCCAATGCCCAACTATCCCATCTCTCTGGGTACCAAGGATAATTCCCCCACCCCTACTCTCTCCACACATAGTGGTGCAGAAACTGTACTTGGTTTTTTCAAACTATTCTTCTGCATCTTCAGAAGCATGTGCCAGGAACATGCTCATGAAACAGCCTGCTTGTTCATAAGTACATTTCCATTTTAGCAAGCGCAACTGTCGTTCCTGCTGGTCTCACCCATGCCACCTGCCCAGAGGGAAAATTTAATTCACAGAAACTCAGAGTACCTCCCAATTCAGGGGTTCTCTCAAGAGCCTCCCTGACAGTTGTCATCTCGCTATTTCATGAATACATCAAGTGACAGGGAACTCACTACCTACAAACTTTTGACCTGATAGGCGATACGAGGTAGACCATCCTTTTGTTGGAAGGTTCTAATTATAATAGTTTTGAATAATAGACATCCATTAGACATTTACTCTATGCCAAGTGCAATTAAAAGTGCTTTACCTGTGTGAATTCATTTAATCACCACAGCAACCCCATGAAATAGCTGCTATTGTTATCATCCCCACTTCAAAGCACAGAGAAGTTCATAGCTTGCCCACGATCACAGAGCTAGCAACTGGCAGAAGGAGATTTCAAATCAAGGAAATCTCACCCCAGAGTCTTCCTTATTGCCTTTTTTATTTTTTTACTCAGGGTAGAAGTCTCCCACCATATTAACTAATAAGCCCTCGTAGGTCCAGATCCTTGTGAAATTTTGATGAAAGCCAAGGACCCTCCCTCTCCCTTTGCTAATGTGCAGATGGACACAACATTTTGCATATAATTTCAGGGAGTCAACCTGCCCAGCCCATGGCACGCAGGTTAAGAACCACTACCAACACACCAACACAGAATATTTAGCATTTGCCTCTACTTGAAAGTCATTTGAGGAGATTTTATGTATCCAATGGGCTTCCTCATGTTTCTCCAAGCTAAATTCACCCAGTTCCATTATGAAAGAATATTCAACCACCCCTCCCCCCAGTAACCAAAGAAAGACAAATTTTAAAAATAATGAGATTAAACAATAATGAGTGCTATTATGTACTAAAAACAAGCAACAGTAAAGAAAGACTTAAAAATCATGTGCTTGAAGCTTGTACTCATTTGTTGCTGCTGGCATTGGACCTATATCCACTACCTTTAGAAAGAAATTTGGCAACACACAGGAAGGAGTGATGAAAATGCCCACAAGCTTCTGACCTGACAATTCCACTCCCAGAATCTATTCCAAGGCAATGATTTATGTGGAAATAAAAGCCATATATAGAAAGATATTCATAGCAAACTTACTTCTAAGAGCAAAAAAGAAAAAAAAGGAAAAACTTAATGCCCAGAAAACAATGGGATAATTACATAGTTATTAATAATGGAACATATCAAACAATGGAAAGCATTATAATAATATTCAGAGAAAAAACGTGTAACAGAGAAAGAAAGTCATGATTGTTTTTAATTATGGAGTGATAGGGCAGGAATGCCCAGAGAGTTTTAATTAGCTTTTTTAGTGCCTCACTCTAAAATGTGAGACCAAACAATGAAAATAAAAGCAGCTCAGAGGGGTGAGAAAGAGGCCATAAAAGGACCAGAGGAACACGTAAAAGAAAAAAAACTAAATAATACCCTCCTTGGGAATTCCCTGGCAGTCCAGTGGTTAGGACTCCATGCTTTCACTGCTGAGGGCCTGGGTTCAATTCCTGGTCGGGGAACTAAGATCCCGCAAGCTGCGTGGCACAGCCTAATAATAATAATAATACCACCCACCTTGAAGTATGAGAAGGTATGTGCTATGGTCCATATATTTGTGTCCTCCCTAAATCCATATGTTGAAATCCTAACCTCCAAAGATGATAGTATTAGGAGGCTGGGTCTTTAGAAGATGTTTATGTCATGAGAGGGGCCGTCAACAACAGGATTACTGCCTTATGAAGAAAAATAAAAAGGCTACAGAGACAGCCCAGCCTCTTCTACCATGTGAGGACACAGCAAGAAGGTGTGGTATGAGCCGGGAAAAGGGCCCTTACCAGAAGGCAACCAGGCTGGCACCTTGATCTTGTAATTCCCAGCCTCCAGAAGTGTAAGCAACAAATTTCTGTGGTTTATAAGCCACCCAGTCAGTGTTTTTTTGTTATAGCAACCTGAACAGACTAAGACAATATGCATCCATGAAACAAGAACAGAATACTATTTTTAGGGAGGGAAAGGAATAATCAGAAAACAGACAAGAACTCTTGGTAGATAGAATTATGATAACTAACATAATAAATTCAACAGAAAATCTGGAAGTTAAAATAGAGAAACTCTCCAATAAAGGGACCACAATAAATAGAAAGTGGGAGAGAAAAGGTGACTAATCTGGAAGGCTCAGTATCTACCTAATAGGAGTCCAGAAAGAGAGATCAGAGACAATTTCCAGGACAGGGAATTTAACTGGCCAAGGCAAAGGCATATACCCTGCCCACAGCTGGGCAGGGAGGGGAGGATCTGGCCTCTTTGAGTTCTTTAGAGAAAGGGCACTGCCTCCACCACAGCTATACCCAGGAGTATCGTCTCCAGGAGAGAAAGTAATAAGGTGCTATTAGGAAATGAGGTTTAGATAATGGACAGACAAAAACTACTAATGTCACTACACAGGAACACACGTTGACTCCTAGAAAACAGCCATTCTTCTCCAACTCCTGATAGAACACCTTAGAATCCTATCAAATGCAAGATCTCTCATTCTAGATCTTTTGGGTATCATCATAGGATAGATTTCTTGTGGTGTCCTACATTCCAGTTGCTTCATATAAGTTATCTCATTAAAGCCTTACAACAAAGCAAAAAGGTAAATACTCTTAATATCCCCATTTTGCAAATGAGGAAACAACTACCCAGAGAGGTTAAGAAGCAAGTTCAAATAAGAACCTGCTGTATAAAAAAATAAATAAAATTGTAAAATTCAAAAAAATAAAAGAAGCAAGTTCACCCATCTAATAAGAAGAAAAGCCAGGATTTGGACCGAGTTCACCTGATTGTGGAGTATGCCCCCTTACCCATATACCACAGGACTTGATATTCCTCTCCCAAAAGGCTTCCCAGTGCTCCTAGAGACCCAGATGTCCCACCTTACTCAGGACTCCAAAGAGGATGTAAGGCAGCTCATTAAATGGCCCAGAGCCTCAGCAGAGCCATATACCAGGAGCATGTAGCTCAGCATCTCAGCTCAGAAAGCCCTTGGCATCCATGGTCACCCACAGGAGGGCCATGAGCCTTCTCCAGGCACTTTTTTTCTGACATAAAACATTACTTTAGTTTCAGTTGTACAGCATAATGATTCAACTGATATTTGTATACATTGAAAAATGATCACAAAATAAGTCTAGTTACCATCCATCACCACACACAGAGACAAATGTTTTCTTCTTGTGATGAGAACTTTTAAGAGTTACTCTCTTAGCAACTTTCAATATGCACTACATTATTATTAACTATAGTCATGAAATATTTTTCAGGATAGATCACATGCTAGGCCACAAAACAAATCTCAGTAAATTTAAGAAAACTGAAATCATATCAAGCATCTTTTCTGACCACAATGCTATGAGACTAGAAATCAACTACAACAAGAAAACCTGCAAAAAACACAAACACATGGAAGCTAAACAATATACTACTAAACATTCAACAGGTTAGTGAAGAAATCAAAGAGGAAATTAATAAATATCTGGAGACAAATGAAAACTCAGTGATCCAAAATCTATGGGATGCAGCAAAAGTAGTTCCAAGAGGGAATTTTATAGTGATACAAGCCTAACTCACGAAACAAGAACAATCTCAAATAAACAATTTAACTTTACACCTAAAGAAACTAGATAAAGAAGAAAAAGACAAAACCCAAAGTTAGTAGAAGGAAAGAAATCATAGAGATCAGAGCAGAAATAAATGAAATAGAAACAAAGAAAACAATAGCAAAGATCAATAAAACTAAGAAGTGGTTCTTTGGAAAGATAAGCAAAATTGATAAACCTTTAGCCAGACTCATCAAGAAAAAAAGAGGACCCAAATCAGTAACGTTAGTTATAAAAAAGGAGAAGTTACAAATGATACCACAGGCATACAAAAGACCATAGGAGAATACTATGGGCAATTACACACCAATAAAATGGACAACCTAGAAGAAGTTAACAAATTTCTAGAAATGTAAAATCTCCTAAGACTGAACCAGGAAGAAACAGAAATTACAAACAAACCAATTACCAGTAATGAAACTGACTCAGTTAAAAAAAAAAAAAAAAAAAAAAAAAAGGGACAACACAGAGGAACCAAGATGGCGGAGCAGAAGGCCATGCTCTTACTCCCTCTTGCGAGAACACCAGAATCATAACTAGCTGCTGGACAATCATCGACAGGAAGACACTGGCACTCACCAAAAAAGATACCCCACATCCAAAGACAAAGGAGAAGCCACAGTGAGATGGTAGGAGGGGCGCAATCACAGCAAAATCAAATCCCATAACTGCTGGGTGGGTAACTCACAGACTGGAGAACACTTATATAACAGAAGCCCACCCACTGGAGTGAAGGTTCTGAACCCCATGTCAGGCATCCCAACCTGAGGGTCCGGCAACAGGAGGAGGAATTCCTAGAGAATCAGACTGAAGCCTAGTGGGAATTGATTGCAGGACTTTGACAGGACTGGGGAAAACAGAGACTCCACTCTTGGAGGGCACACACAAAGTAGTGTGCACATCGGGACCCAGGGGAACGAGCAGTGACTGCAGGGGAGACTGAACCAGACCTACCTGCTGGTGTTGAAGGATCACCTACAGAGGTGGAGGGTGGCTGTGGCTCAACGTGGGGACAAGGACACTGACAGCAGAAGTTCTGGGAAGTACTCCCTGGCATGAGCCTACCCAGAGTCTGTCATTAGCCCCACCAAAGAGCCCAGGTAGGCTCCAGTGTTGGGTTGCCTCAGGCCAAACAACCAACAGGGAGGGAACACAGCCCCACCCATCAACAGTCAAGTGGATTAATGCTCTACTGAGCTCTGCCCACCAGAGCAACAGTCAGCTCTACCCACCACCAGTCCCTCCCATGAAGCCTCTTAGATAGCCTCATCCACCAGAGGGCAGACAGCAGAAGCAAGAAGAACTACAATCCTGCAGCCTGTGGAACAAAAACCACATTCACAGAAAGACAGACGAGATGAAAAGGCAGAGGGCTATGTACCAGATGAAGGAACAAGATAAAACCCCAGAAAAACAACTAAATGAAGTGGAGATAGGCAACCTTCCAGAAAAAGAATTCAGAATAATGATAGTGAAGATGATCCAGGACCTCAGAAAAACAATGGAGGAAAAGATCAAGAAGATGCAAGAAATGTTTAACAAAGACATAGAAGAATTAAAGAACAAACAAACAGAGATGAACAATACAATAACTGAAATGAAAACTACACTAGAAGGAATCAATAGCAGAATAAGTGAGGCTAAGAACCGATAAGTGACCTGAAGGACAGAATGGTAGAATTCACTGCTGCGGAACAGAATAAAGAGAAAAGAATGAAAAGAAATGAAGACAACCTAAGAGGCCTCTGGGACAACATTAAACACAACAACATTTGCATTATAGCGGTCCCAGAAGGAGAAGAGAGAGAGAAAGGACCCGAGAAAATATCTGAAGAGATTGTAGTCGAAAACTTCCATAACGTGAGAAAGGAAATAGCCACCCAAGTCCAGGAAGCCCAGTGAGTCCCATACAGGGTAAACCCAAGGAGAAACACGTCGAGACACATAGTAATCAAATTGGCAAAAATTAAAGACAAAGAAAAATTATTAAAAGCAGGAAGGGAAAAATGAAAAATAACACACAAGGGAACTCCCATAAGGTTAACAGCTGATTTCTCAGCAGAAACTCTACAAGCCAGAAGGGAGTGGCATGATATACTTAAAGTGATGAAAGGGAAGAACCTACAACCAAGATTACTGTACCCAGCAAGGATCTCATTCAGATTCGATGGAGAAATCAAAAGCTTTACAGACGAGCAAAAGCTAACAGAATTCAGCACCACCAAACCAGCTCTACAACAAATGCTAAAGGAACTTCTCTAAGTGGGAAACACAAGAGAAGAAAAGGACCGACAAAAACAAACCCAAAACAATTAAGAAAATGGTCATAGGAACATACATATCGATAATTACCTTAAACGTGAATGGATTAAATGCTCCAACCAAAAGACACAGGCTTGCTGAATGGATACAAAAACAAGACCCATCTATATACTGTCTACAAGAGATCCACTTCAGACCTAGGGACACATTCAGACTGAAAGTGAGGGCATGGAAAAAGATATTCCATGCAAATGCAAATCAAAAGAAAGCTGGAGTAGCAATACTCATATCAGATAAAATAGACTTTAAAATAAACAATGTTACAAGAGACAAGGAAGGACACTACATAATGATCAGGGGATCAATCCAAGAAGAAGATAACAATTATAAATGTACATGCACCCCGCATAGGCGCACCTCAATACATAAGGCAACTGCTAACAGCTATAAAAGAGGAAATCGACAGTAACACAATAATAGTGGGGGACTTTAACACCTCACTTACACCAATGGACAGATCATCCAAAATGAAAATAAATAAGGAAACACAAGCTTTAAATGACACAATAGGCCAGATAGATTTAATTGATATTCATAGGACATTCCATCCAAAAACAGCAGATTACACTTTCTTCTCAAGTGCGCACGGAACATTCTCCAGGATAGATCCCATCTTGGGTCACAAATCAAGCCTCAGTAAATATAAGAAAACTGAAATCATATCAAGCATCTTTTCTGACCACAACGCTATGAGATTAGAAATCAATTACAGGGGAAAAAACGTAAAAAACACAAACACATGGAGGCTAAAAACTAGGTCACTAAATAATCAAGAGATCACTGAAGAAATCAAAGAGGAAATCAAAAAACACCTAGAGACAAATGACAATGAAAACACGACGATCCAAAACCTATGGGATGCAGCAAAAGCAATTCTAAGAGGGAAGTTTATAGCTATACAAGCCTACCTCAAGAAACAAGAAAAATCTCAAGTAAACAATCTAACCTTACACCTAAAGGAACTAGAGAAAGAAGAACAAACAAAACCCAAAGATAGCAGAAGGAAAGAAATCGTAAAGATCAGAGCAGAAATAAATGAAATAGAAACAAAGAAAACAATAGCAAAGATCAATAAAACTAAAAGTTGGTTCTTTGAGAAGATAAACAAAATTGATACGTCATTAGCCAGACTCATCAAGAAAAAGAGGGAGAGGACTCAAAACAATAAAATTAGAAATGAAAAAGGAGAAGTTACAACAGACACCACAGAAATACAAAGCATCCTAAGGGACTACTACAAGCAACTCTATGGCAATAAAATGGACAACCTGGAAGAAATGGACAAATTCTTAGAAAGGTATGACCTTCCAAGACTGAACCAGGAAGAAACAGAAAATATGAACAGACAAATCACAAGGAATTAAATTGAAACTGATTAAAAATCTTCCAACAAACAAAAGTCCAGGACCAGATGGCTTCACATTTCAACATTTAGATATCCAACATTTAGAGAAGAGCTAACACCCATCCTTCTCAAACTCTTCCAAAAAACTGCAGAGGAAGGAACACTCCCAAACTCATTCTATGAGGCCACCATCACCCCAATACCAAAACCAGACAAAGATACTACAAAAAAAATTACAGAGCAATATCACTGATGAATATACATGCAAAAATCCTCAACAAAATACTAGCAAACAGAATCCAACAACACATTAAAAGGATCATACACCATGACCAAATGGGATTAATCCCAGGGATGCAAGGATTCTTCAATATATGCAAATCAATCAATGCGATACACTAGATTAACAAATTGAAGAATAAAAACCATATGATGATCTCACTAGATGCAGAAAAAGCTTTTGAGAAAATTCAACACCCATTTATGATAAAAACTCTCCAGAAAGTGGGCATAGGGGGAACCTACCTCAACATAATAAAGCCCATATATGACAAACCCACAGCAAACATCATTCTCAATGGTGAAAAACTGAAAGCGTTTCCTCTAAGATCAGGAAAAAGACAAGGTTGTCCATTCTCACCACTATTATTCAACATAGTTTTGGAAGTCCTAGCCACAGCAATCAGAGAAGAAAAAGAAATAAAAGGAATACAAATTGGAAAAGAAGAAGTAAAACTGTCACTGTTTGCAGATGACATGATACTATACATAGAGAATCCTAAAGATGCCACCAGAAAACTACTAGAGCTAATCAATGAATTTGGTAAAGCTGCAGGATACAAAATTAATGCACAGAAATCTCTTGCATTCCTATACACTAATGATGAAAAATCGGAAAGAGAAATTATGGAAACACTCCCATTTACCACTGCAACAAAAAGAATAAAATACCTAGGAATAAATCTACCTAGGGAAACAAAAAACCTGTATGCAGAAAACTATAAGACACTGATGAAAGAAATTAAAGATGATACCAACAGATGGAGAGAGATACCATGTTCTTGGATTGGAAGAATCAATACTGTGAAAATGACTATACTACCCAAAGCAATCTACAGATTCAATGCAATCCCTAGAATCCCTATCAAACTACCACTGGCATTTTTCACAGAACTAGAACAAAAAATTTCACAATTTGTATGGAAACACAAAAGACCCCGAATAGCCAAAGCAATCTTGAGAACAAAAAATGGCCTGGAGGAATCAAACTCCCTGACTTCAGACTATACTACAAAGCTACAGTAATCAAGATAATATGGTACTGGCAAAAAAACAGAAACATAGATCAATGGAACAAGATAGAAAGCCCAGAGATAAACCCCACACACCTATGGTCAACTAATCTATGACAAAGGAGGCAAAGATATTCAATGGAGAAAAGAGAGTCTCTTCAGTAAGTGGTGCTGGGAAAACTGGACAGCTACATGTAAAAGAATGAAATTAGAATACTCCTCAACACCATACACAAAAATAAACTCAAAATGTATTAGAGATCTAAATGTAAGACTGGACACTATAAAACTCTTAGAGGCAAACATAGGCAGGACACTCTTTGACACAAATCACAGCAAGATCCTTTTTGATCCACCTCCTAGAGTAATGGAAATAAAAACAAAAATAAACAAATGGGACCTAATGAAACTTCAAAACTTTTGCACAGCAAAGGAAACCATAAACAAGACAAAAAGACAACCCTCAGAATGAGAAAAAATATTCGCAAATGAATCAACAGACATAGGATTAATCTCCAAAATATATAAACAGCTCATGAAGCTCAATATTAAAGAAACAAACAACCCAATCCAAAAATGGGCAGAAGACCTAAATAGACATTTCTCCAAAGAAGATATACAGACTGCCAACAAACACATGAAAGAATGCTCAACATCATTAATCATTAGAGAAATGCAAATCAAAACTACAATGAGATATCATCTCACACCAGTCAGAATGGCCATCATCAAAAAATCTAGAAACAATAAATGCTGGAGAGGGTGTGGAGAAAAGGGAACACTCTTGCACTGCTGGTGGGAATGTGAATTGGTTCAGCCACTATGGAGAACAGTATGGAGGTTCCTTAAAAAACTACAAATAGAACTACCATATGACCCAGCAATCCCACTACTAGGTATATACCCTGAGGAAACCAGAATTCAGAAAGAGTCATGTACCAAAATGTTCATTGCAGCTCTATTTACAATAGCCCGGAGATGGAAACAACCTAAGTGCCCGTCGTCGGATGAATGGATAAAGAAGATGTGGCACATATATACAATGGAATATTACTCAGCCATAAAAAGAAACGAAATTGAGCTATTTGTAATGAGGTGGATAGATCTAGAGTCTGTCATACAGAGTGAAGTAAGTCAGAAAGAGAAGGACAAATACCGTATGCTAACACATATATATCGGGCGATTGGGATATATATGTATACACTGATGTGTATAAAATTGATGACTAATAAGAACCTGTAGTATAAAAAAACAAACAAACAACAACAAAAAAAGCAACTAATACTAAGCTTTCTTTGGGTTATTTGTATGCAAATATGTTAATATAAATGTTTCAGACATTACATGAAACTTCTAAAAATCTGATATGTTCTGGTATAATAAGTCATAATTCTAGTTATTCCTTTAAAATGTATATCTCAGAAATAACTAAATTTCCTTGTCAATTGCATTATTATGAACTCTCATCAAATCTTTAACCGTGGTCATTTTTTTTTTTTTTTTTTTGTGGTACGCGGGCCTCTCACTGTTGTGGCCTCTCCCATTGCGGAGTACAGGCTCCGGGCACGCAGGCTCAGCGGACATGGCTCACGGGCCCAGCCACTCTGCGTCATGTGGGATCTTCCCGGACCGGGGAATGAACCCGTGTCCCCTGCATCAGCAAGCAGACTCTCAACCACTGCACCACCAGGGAAGCCCTAGCTGTGGTCATTTTTATGTCTTTTGTCATTTACAGACAGTTCTGGGTGTACTCTGATGCTTTTGCAAAAATGTTCCTATAAAAGGGTTTCATCTTCAAGGAATTTATGGAAAAGACTCTGACAAGTACAGGTTTCTGGTACCTGACTATACTGCTGACTGACTGAATAAGCATTTTCAGAACTCTAATGGAAAACTGATGAATTCATAAAAGTGCTAACAAAAGATCAAGATGAAAAAAATAATTAATTACATGGGACTGAGTGAACTGATGAGGATGATTATAATTTTTGTGAATGTTTGAATTAAAAAAAATAAACCAAACAAACAACAACAACAACAAAAATCCCATCAGCCTCCCAGAGGCTCCTATGTGTATTTTAATAAGAATATCATCATGAATGACGAGGACTACTGCCATCATTGTGCTTTGTATTCAGGGGTGGGGAGGGCTCTTGGCTCTGCAGACTTGGCCTGGGGGCCTCACCCAAGCCTCCCAGGAGGAAGGTGGCCAGTGTGCCTCTCCAGGCTTCAGAGACACCCCGAGGGGCCTGCCCAGGCCCACACAGCTGCACCTCAGGAAGAGGAAAGCCCTACCCACCACCACTTACTGTGGCAGGCTTTCCCGGTCCCCAGTCTCTTCTGGGCTACTCATCTGATAACCTTAAGCATCATGGTTAAGAATGCAGTTTTAGGAGCCAGACAGGCTGGGTCTGAATGTGAGCTCTGCTATGTAATCTGGGCACAACTTCTCTGTGCCCACCTCAGGGGATCATTTTGAGGATTACATGAATTAACACATGGATCATGCTTAGAACGATGCCTGGCATGAAGCAAAGCTCAATAAATGCTGGCTTTTATTAACAACAACAACAAAAAACTCCCAACAAACAAAAGTCCAGGACCAGATGGCTTCATAGATGAACTCCACCAAACATTTAGAGAAGAGTCAACACCTATTCTTCTCAAACTATTCCAAAAAATTGTAGATGAAGGAATGCTTCTGAATTCATTCTACAAGGCCAGCATCACCCTGATACCAAAACTAGACAAAAAATATAACACGAAGAAAATCACAGGCCAACATTCCTGATAAACAGATGCAAAAATCCTCAACAAAATATTAGCAAACAAATTCAACCATATATTAAAAGGATCATACACCATGATCAAGTGGGATTTATCCCAGTGTTTTGATATCCACAAATCAGTCAATGTGATACATCACATTAAAAGACTAAAGAATAAAAATCATATAATCATCTCAATAGATGCAGAAAAAGCTTTTGACAAAAATTCAACATCCATTTATGATTAAAACTCTCAACAAAGTAGGTACAAAAGGAATATACCTCAACATAATAAAGGCCAAATATGGTAAGCCCACAGCTAAGATCATACTCAACAGTGAAAAGCTGAAAGTATTTCCTGTAAGATCAGGAACAAGACAAGGATGTCCACTCTCACCACTTTTATTCAACATTCCAATACTATTCTTAGTATTGAAAGTCCTAGCCACAGCAATCAGATAAGAAGAAGAAATAAAGGCATCCAAATTGGAAAGGAAGTAGTAAAACTGTCACTGTTTGCAGATGGCATGATACTATATATATAAAATCCTAAAAATGCCAGCAAAAAACTACTGGAACTCATCAATGAAGTCAGTAAACTTGCAAAATTAATATACAGAATAGAGATACAAAGTTAATATACAGAAATCTGTTTTCATTTGCATACACTAACATCAAACTATCAGAAAGAGGAATTAAAAAAACAATCCCATTTACGTCAAAAAGAACAAAATACCTTGGAATAAATCTAACTAAGGAGGTAAAAGACCTGTACTCAGAAAACTGTAAGATACTGCTGAAAGGAATTAAAGACCACACAAACAGATGGAAGGATATACCACGCTGATGGATTGCAATAATTAATATTGTTAAAATGAGCATACTACTCAAGGCAACCTACAGATTCAGTGCAATCCCTATCAAAATATCCATGGCATTTTTCACAGAACTAGAGCAAATAATTCTAAAATTTATAGGGCAACATAAAAGACCCAAAATAGCCAAAACAATTTTGAGAAAGAAGAACAGAGCTGGAGATATCACATACCATGATTTAAGACTACACTACAAAGCAACAGTATTAGCAAAAATACAGACATGTAGATCAATGAATCAACAGAATACAGAGACCAGAAATGAGCTCATACTTATAAGGGCAATTAATCGACAGCAAAGGAGACAAGAACATAAAATGGGGAAAAGACAGCCTCTTCAATAAATGATGTTGGGAAAACTGGACAGCTGCATGCAAAAGAGTTAGACTGTACTACTCTCTCACACCATGCACAAAAATAAATTCAAAATGAATTAAAGACTTAAATGTAAGATGTGAAACCATAAAACTTCTAGAAGAAAACACAGGCAGTATGTTCTTTGACATCAGTCTTAGTAATATTTTTTCAGATATGTCTCCTCAGGCAAGGGAAACAAAAGCAAAAATAAACAAATGAGACTACATCAAACTAACAAGCTTTTGCCCAGTGAATGAAACTATCAACAAAGTGAGAAAGCCACCTACTGAATGGGAGAAGATATTTGCAAGTGATATATACAATAAGGGGTTAATATCCAAAATACACAAAGTACTCATACAACTCAACAGCAAAAAAAAACAAACAACCCAATTTAAAAATGGCCAGAGGATCTGAATAGACATTTTCCCAAGACATACAGATGGCCAATGGGTACATGAAAAGATGCTCAACGTCACTAATCATCAGGGAAATGCAAATCAAAACCACAATGAGATATCATCTCACACCTCTCACAATGGCTATTATTAAAAAGACAACAAATAACAAGTGTTGCAAGAATGTGGAGAAAAGGGAACCTCGTGCATTGTTGGTGAAAATGTAAATTGGTGCAGCCACTGTGGAAAACAGTATGGAGATTCCTCAAAATATTAAAAATAGGACTACAATATGGTCCAGCAATTCTACTCCTGGGTATTTATCTGAAGAAAACAAAAACACTAACTAGAAAAGATATATGCATCCCTATGTTCAATGCAGCATTATTTACAATAGCCAAGATATGGAAGCAACCTACGTGCCCACTGATAGATGAATGAATAAAGAAGATATGGTATATATATATATATATATATATATATATATACACACATACATACATACAATGGAATATTGCTCAGCATTAAAAAAAAAGGAAATCTTGCCATTTGTGACAACATGGATGGACCTAGAGAGTATTATGTGAAGTGAAATAACTCAAACAAAGCAAGACAAATATTATATGATTTCACTTATATGTGGAATCTAAAAACAAAACAAACAAAGTAACAAAACAGAAACAGAGTTCTAGATACAGGGACCAAACAGGTGGTTGCCAGAGGGGGGCAGGGTAAAGAAACAGGTGAGGAAATTGAAAGGTATGAACTTTCAGTTTCAAAATAAATGAGTCACAGGCATGAAATGTACATTGTGGGGAATATAGTCAATAATTATGTAATATCTTTGTATGATAACAGAGTAACTAAACTTATCATGGTGATCACTTTGATACATATAGAAATATCAAATCACTATGTTGTATAACAGGAACTAACAGTGTTGTAGGTCAATTATACTTCATAAACAAACAAACAAATGAACATAGGAAAAAGAGAACAGATTTGTGGTTACCAGAGGCAGTGCGGGGTCGGGGTGGGAGGCAGGGGGGTGCAGACGGTTGGAGGGAAGGAGAATTGGATGAAAGCCGTCAAAAGGTACAAACTTACCCTTATAAGGTAAATAAGTACTAGGGCTGTCATGTACAACATTATAAAGACAATTAACACTGCTGTATGTTATATATGAAAGCTGGTAAATAGTAAATCCTAAGAGTTTTCAATCACAAGAGAAAACTTTTTTCTATTTCTTTAATGTTCTATCTATATGAGATGATGGATGTTTCATTAAGCTTATTGTGATAATCACTTCATGATGTATGTAAGTCAAATCATTGTGCTGTACACCTTAAACTTATACAGTGCTGTATGTCAATTATATCAATAAATCTGGAAGAAAAAAAAGAACTATAGTCACCATGCTGTACGTTACATCCCCATGACTTAGTTATTTCGTAACTGGAAGTTTGTACCTTTTGACGTCTCTCACACCTTTCACCGCACTCCCACCTCCGCCTCTGGTAACCCCCGATCTCACCGCTCCTTCTCATCTCAGGTCTCACTCAGGGGCTCTGCCTGCGGGTTTGCTCAGGCTATGGAACAGGAACGCCTGTTCTTTCCCAGCTGGGAGGCCAGACAAAGCAGAAGGAAGCTCGGGCAGTTTTGAGAGCCCCCAGATAGCTGACACCTCCTCCCAAGCAGCAACAGACAAGGCCCCAGTGCTTCACCAGCATGAGAGCAGCTATGCAAAGAGCACACTGATGTCCTTGTCTGAGCCGGTGGAAGCTTCCATGGGCACAGGCTGTGGGTCAGGTGGAGACCCGCCTTGGAGCACTTGCCTCTTTTTTTGCCTTACTCTTCCTTGTTCCTTTTCTTTAAAATGCTGACCTGGACAGAGAAGCTCTCAGCATTTAGGAAACATTCACTCTAACTCCATCAAATGTGAGCTCTCTATAAAAGTTCTTGAAGTGGCTCCCAATCTCAGGCCACAAGTCCAGGTGTGCAGAATACACACACTTTTTCTATTACTGAATTTAATTTGTTTTGATCCCCATCCCACCAATGTGGCAAAAACATAATCTCTGTTTGGAATTTACCCCCTGCCTGAACCTAAGAGCTTGTCAAAGTCCCCCTAAGCTTTGAGGGATGGGGTCTTCAATGTTCTGGTTGTCCGTGTGTCTGGATGTTGTCACATATATTGTCACTTTGTGGCCTGCACAACTGCAGGCTCACCATCCAAACATTTCCTATTGCTGCTGGAACAAATTCCCGCAAACTTAGCAGCTTAAAACAACACAAATATATATTAACTCACGGTTTCTGTAGGTCAGAAGTCCAACACGGGTTTCTCAGGGCTAAAATCAGGTGTTGGCCAAAGCGGGGCTTCTATTGGAGATCTTAGGGAAGAATCACTTCCAAGTGCATCCAGGTTTTTGGCCCAGCTCAGTCCTTTGTAGTCAAGGGACTGAGATCCCCATTCCCTTGCTGGCTGTCCACCAGGGTACCCCTAGTTCCTAAAAGTCTCTCTCTGGGCCTTGCACATGGGCCCCTCAGCACCAGCAAAGAGGCAGCAAACTCTCCTCACCCTTGGAAGATCTGTCTCTGACTTGGCGTCCTCTGCATCTCTCTGACCAACTCTGACTTCCTCTCCTGCTTGATTCCATTGGGCCCACCAGGCTAATCCAGGCTGATGTCCCTATTTTAGGTCAGCTGATTAGTTACCTTAATTCCACCTGCCGAGTCCCTTCCCAGCTGTACTAAATTGATGCTTGATTGACTAACCATGGGATGGGAGAATGGCTCAGGGAAGGCAAAGGGATCTTTGCAATTCCACCTACCACACAAACCCTGTGAGGGCACCCGGGGAGGGATGCAGTGTGGCCACCCTGCATGGCCACTGAGACGTCACCTGCCCCCTCAGCCCACAGCCCCTGGAGCACAAGACCTCCTTCCAAGGTCATGGTCCTCTTAAGGCTGACGCTTCGCTGCTACTCTCATGGCCATCTCAGGAAGGAACTTGCTATGCTCTGAACCACACTGGGACGGGAAGCTCTGGGGGCCAAGGTGTCACTTCTGCCTGAACACACTGTACAAGCCACTTCCTCTTTGGGGTCTCCCAGGGCTCTTTCTAGTTCACAGGACATGGGACATCTCCCCCACCATAGGAGCCCCCATTTCTGTGCTGTCATGGCTTTCCCTCTTCCTCCCTTCCCCCACCCCAGAGGAGTCTTTTCTCATGTTTAAGTGAAATCATCCTCTCACCAAACCCCCCAAATCCCAAATGCTTTGGCTACATCCAGAGTCCTGTCCATTCAGGAGCAGCTTTAGGCTTTTAGAACCAGAGGTCCAGTCCTGCTTTCCTCTCTGTTACATTCCTCACCTGGGGCCAAGGGGCTGGAAGATGGCTGCTTTAAAGTTCAAGTTGCCAGGGTAGGAGGCGAAGGGAGGGAGAGAGACAGCAAAGCAGGGAAATACTTGAGTTAATATTTCAAACATGTTTTCCTGCCACTCTCCTGACTTGGCCTGTTCTTTAAAATGCCCTCGGCATGCGGCCCATCACAGGAGTCCATTCTGGGGCACTAAGCTGGAGCCAGCGTCTCCCCAGCCCCAGGCTGTGCCTTCAAGTGCCGGGCCAGGAGGGGCTGTGGGCAGCTTTGAGGCCTGCCCCTTCTTGGAGTCTTTTTGTTCACTTTTCGGAGCCTAATTCAGAGGTCATCTCTCTATGTGGCCTCTCCTTCCCTTCAGGTAAGTGTAAGCATTCCCTACTCTGGGCCCCCAAAGCTCTTTGACTTGTTTTTGACCACACGGCCAGGGGGTTTGGCCTGGGTTAAATCAAAACCAACCAAGATCCTCAGAGCAGACTCCCTCCACTGGGATTACAGCTCTCAGCCCATCTCTGCCTCAGAAACGCCACCACCGCTTCCTTTAGGGGCTCCTCATCCTCTTTCGTCCCCTGAGTGTCTCCCTGCCTCCCACCCCAGACTCCTGAGGCTCTGGCTGTCCCACTCGGCTCTCCCCAACACAATGCACAGCTGCAAGGGCTGCCCCTCAGGACGGAGCAGAGGCTGGCACTCCAGACTCCGAGGATGCCATCATCATAGTTCAAACCAGACACACTCCTAGAAGGGCCTGCAGGGAGACCCAGGGTGCCCATGGACCCTGGAGCAGAGCTGGGCTTCTGTGACAGCTCAGGCTCTAGGACCTAGAGATGGTTTCCAGGAGGGGGCAGCAAAAGGCCCTGCAAACCAACCAGGCCATCGCTCTCCCCACCCTACTCAACACCCATAGAGGCCTTCTCCAAAGCCAAGGGCTTCTTGGATAGCCTTTCAAGGTCATGGCAACGCACTCCACAACCAAGAGGGCTTGTTCTCAGGATCAGATTGGAAGGGCAGAGAGATGAGGTCACAAGAACCTGCAGCCTCGATGAATGCAATGCTGTACCCAGGCCCACCCGGAAGGACCATATGAGGCTCAGCCTCTCACCCTAACCATTCCAGAAAGTCTACGGGCAGAAGTGAACAGGAAGGGAGGAAAGTTCTTCAGATCAACATGGTTTTATTGATCTTCTGACCAGCACTGGGCAAGGGCCAGTGGAATTTTTAAAAGGAACATAATCCTGGTCTTTGCCCTCGGGAAGCTTATGATTACTGAAGAGAAACAAGACTGTCACATAAGTAAATTCGGCCGGACACCGTTGGGGGATGGAACAAGGCCTTGGCCAAGTCAAGTCTGTGTGTAATGGAAAGTGAGCTGAGCAAATAAGGAGAGAGAACAGGCAGGGGGTAGGAGTTACCACAGGTGGTGAATCCATTTGCTAGGGCTCCTGTAACAAAGTACTGTCAACTGGCTGCCTTAAACAACAGACGTTTGATGTATCCCAGTTCTGGAGAATTGGTTTTGGAAATCAAGGATCCTTCCCAGGGCTTTGAGAAAAGGATCTATTCCAAGCCTCTCTCCTTGGCTTGTCAGTGGCCATCTTCTACCTCTGTCTCTTCACATCATCTTCCCTCTATGCACATCTGTGTCCAAATTTCCCCTTTTTATAAGGACATGAGTCATATTGGATTAGGGCCCACCCTTATAACTTCATTTTAACTTGACAAACTCTGTAAAGATCCTATCTCTAATAGGGTCACATTCTGATGTACTTGAGGTTGGGACACCGATATGTCTTTTTTAGGGGACACAATTCAACCCATAATAGATGGCTTCAGGGAGGACTTAAAAGACTCAAAAAATTTGCCCATTTGAAGGATCAGGTCCCCCAGCACGGGTGAGAATTTTATGATTACTGAACAATCCCACAGGATAGTACTTTCAGGATTTGGAACTGAAATTCTGTAGGAACATCAGGACCAGAGGACATCACGTTGGGCAGGCTTTCTTCACGCAGGTCCCGAGTCTGGGGACAACAGAATCCTGGCCCCAGCTGTGTGCAATGACTGAAGCCAAGCCTTTAGATTTTCCCACCAAAGGGGAAATCTTCTGGGATCCACATGAGGACCATAGTGGAGACTGGTTTAGAGGGCAGCAAGCAGCCAGAGTAGGCCAAGGGGGAGGGAAGAACCTTTCTCCCTGTTTCCACCCCCGCATACAAACACAGGAAAAATCAGACACCTCCTGCTGCCCACTTGGATGGTTTATGGGTCCAGGACACAGACAGGGTGGAGGAAGGAGGGCCACTGGGCCTGGGTCTTAACATTCATGAAAGGGCTTTATTTTAGCCTTTCGATGTTATTTCCAAATGTTTGTTACGAGATGAGTTGTATTCTCCAAAAATTCCTAACACCCAGGACTTCAGAATGTAACTGTATTTAGAAATAGGGTCTTTAAAGAAGTTAAGTTAAAATGAGGCCATCAGGGTGGGCCCTAATCCAATATGACTGGTGTCCTTATAAGAAAAGGACAACTGCACACAAACACACAGAGAGAAGACCACGTAACAACATGGGGAGCAGACGGCTAATCTATAAGCCAAACAGAGAACCCTCAAAGAAGGCAACCCTGTAGACAGACACCTTGATCTCAGACTTCCAGCCTCCAAAACTGTGCAACAATTTCCGCTGTTTAAGCCACTAACTTAGTGGTACTTTGTTCCGGCAGCCCTTGCAAACTAATACAGTGTTAAATCTATATTCACATTGTCTGTGTTTTTAAACATTAACTTTTTAAAAAACGTTATTTCCAGTGTCCTTTTCTTTTTTTAATTTATTCATTTTTATTTTTGGCTGCGTTGGGTCTTCATTGCTGTACGCAGTCTTTCTCTAGTTGCGGCAAGCAGGGGCTTCTCATTGCGGTGGCTTCTCTCGTTGCAGAGCACGGGCTTCAGTAGTTGTGGCATGTGGGCTCAGTAGTTGTGGCTCGTGGGCTCTAAAGAGCAGGCTCAGTAGTTGTGGCTCACGGGCTTAGTTGCTCTGCGGCATGTGGGATCTTCCCGGACCAGGTCTCGAACCCGTGTCCCCTGCATTGCCAGGTGGATTCTTATCCACTGCACCACCAGGGAAGTCTTAAACATTAATTTTTTAAATGTAAATATATTTTAAAAATACTATAACATGGGCTTCCCTGGTGGCGCAGTGGTTTAGAATCCGCCTGCTGATGCAGGGGACACGGGTTCGTGCCCTGGTCCGGGAGGATCCCACTTGCCATGGAGCGGCTGGGCCCGTGAGCTGTGGCCGCTGGGCCTGCGCGTCCGGAGCCTGTGCTCCGCAACGGGAGAGGCCACAACAGTGAGAGGCCCGCGTACCACGAAAAAAAAAAAAAAAACTATAACATTTAATCTGTTTTTCCCCAGCATTTTAAATGTATTGGAAACTACCACCACTCCTCCTCAAAAAATGAAAGTGGCCCAGGAGTCTGTAGCTCTAGGCAGCCCCTGAGAGAATCCAGAAGCCCAAACGGCAACTCTCTGGAGATCTGGAAGGATGGTGTGTCTGGACACAGCCTTCATAACTGGCCCGAGAGCCAGCTGGCACTGTTAGGCCGAGGAGAGAGCTCTGAGCTTCCTCAGTAGCTGGCAGCATCCCCGCCTGCCTCCTCCCCACCACCCACAAACCATCTGGAAAATGAAAATAATGCCTCTGCTTCCTACCAGGCTCCAGAGACTCTGCGAGAGACAGGGAGAGATTATCCACTAAGCCCCCCACATTCCTGGAGAAGGTTGCCCTGGAATGGGCTCTTGCCCAGCCTCCTTCGCCCTAAATAGCAGAAGTAAGACGCTCATCAGGGCTCTCGCCAGCTGCCCTGGCCTGGCCTCTGGAACTGCTCCTGCTCGAGGCCACCCGATTGAAGGCGAGGCTTCCCACCGGCTCCGCTCCTCAGGGGTGTCCTCTTCCTACCCCGCCCCTCTTCCCCTGCAGCCTGTCTGAGATTCAGCCACCTGAGAGGTGACTCTGGCAGAGCTATGCAAAGGCAGCTGTGCTCCTGAGTCACCTGCAGATTTGTTAGAATGCAGAGTCTGATTCAGCAAATCTGCCCCCAGGCCCTGAGCTTCTGCCTTTCCCCCTGGTGATGCAGATGTCACTGGTCAGAGTGGAATAGCGCTAGACAATACAGCAGGAGGGAATTATAGTCTCCAACGCATTCTGGCAGAGGCCAGCACTCCCAGTCAAGAAGCTTGACCACTGTTAGGAGGGAAACGTGATGCTCTCCCGCCCCGCAGCTCCGAAGGGGATGCAAATCCACACAGGCTTCTGCCCAGCCGCTTTTCCTCGCACTTCCAGGTGGGCACATAGCCCCCAAGTCAAAGCAGCGTTTAGCCAGCTGGCAGTCTAGCACCAGCAATTCATCTTTAAGTTAGGAACCTGGGAATCAATAGGCGGGCGCAGCTCAGTTTTGGGGTGTCCCTGAGAAACAACGCAGCCCCTCTCCAGATGGGCTTCTCTGCACCTTCCCTCCCTCCAGTGGGGGCTGGCCAGGCCCCAGGGTGGATTCGTTCTGGGTAATTGCACTATTCCTGGCAGGGCTTCCAGGCTCATGAAATTCATCTCTTGCCAAAGGCAGAGGATCAGCTGGCAACAGAGAGCATGGGCTGCAGCTAATCAGGTGCAATCATTTTTTTAATGACATCTTTTTCCCTCTAATTATCAAAATCATGCAGCAACTCACTTTAGAAAATTTAGAAAACATTGAAAATAGAAAGAAGGAATAAGCCTGCAATTCTACAATTCTAAAATAATCCATTTTAACATTTTGAAAAATGTCCTTCTAGTTCTTTATGTGCTTAAATGTCATCGGCATGCAGTTACGCATTGGGCTCCCCAAATTCTTTGAAAGTGTTTTTTTTCAAATGATTAACATTTTATTATAGAAAACGCACCCCAAATACAGGATTTTGTAAACACTGGTAGGTGAACAAGTGCAACTTTAAAAGTAAATACAAAATAAAGAGGCAAAAAACCTATAGGCATTTTGCCTTCAAGAAAAAATGTAATGTTCTCCTGCAGAGCTGATCCCACCCAGAGCACGAATGTGGCTCCAACCCCCATAAAGCCATCAGGTTTACTTTCTGAACTATGCCCAGTTTATCAATTTCAAAATGATGGCAAGAAGTGGCATTGAATAAATCACTAAGACAGATGCTTAACTTTCTATTGATTATTACTCGATAAAAGCTTCCCATCACACTTTGACAATTTAAAGCCTGTGTTCTGATTGTTTTTACTTACAGAAGGGCTGGAACACTATCCATCCTTCCTGGGCTTATTTCACAGTATTTTCATAGATAGACCTGTATACATTAGGTATAAAGAGATCAGAGAACTAAATTCCAAGAGAACAGAGATCACACTGTTCTCTTGGAATTTAGTTCAAAATAATATTGGCTATTGCATATAGTGCAGTAAATCCAGCTACTCTCTAGCTTCCTTACCTTTTTTTACTGTCATTCTTTTAATACCTTTTCTCCACTTTGGAGAAACCATTGAGTAATCTCACCAGAAAGAATGATTTTCAGTAGCTGCATAATAGTTTCCCCAAATAGACCTTGAGCAAGTTGAAGGCAGACTTGTTCCTTTCCACATTCCTAGAATTTGACAAACAATAGGTACGCAACAACATTTTGTTGAATAAACGAAATTTTCCTGAGTTTATGTTTACCGCATAAAATTCTATACATTTTTGCTGTCTTACATTTACTTCTTTTAAGGTATCAATATGCTGAAATTTGGTAAATATAATTTCAATCCCACTTGAATCTCTGAAGGCTAGGTAAGAGTATTACAAAAAATATAGAAGTGCACTTACCGTCTGCAAGCAGGGCCATCTAGGACTCTTCTATGGCTCTTTAACAAAGCTTCAGTGGGATTCCTACCTCCACTGACAAATGGGGAAAATTCTAGAAAGGAGGGAAGTCTTTTTGATTGGGATGCTTAACAGATTATTCACAAAGTTAATTCAACATTGGAAGGATAGAAGATGTCAATTCCACACAAATGTAGAAGAAATCAACAGACTGGCCTCATGGAAACCCATGCTGGGGAAGGCGGGGGCAGATGGGGGAGGGGTGTAGGGCAGAGCAGAAAGCCATTTCTTAGCTGCAGCAAAATGCAAAATCAGGCCCCTTACCTTTGGCCCCTCCAGCACAGCTCTCCGTCTTGTCTCTCCCCTACTTGGAGAAAAGCAAACTGTATTCAATCACCTTTTCAAATTCTAAAACCAGGCTTTCCTGCCAGAATCAGGCCCAGGAATTTTCCATTCCCTCTTGCACTGAGGATATTTTACCTGGGTCTTAAGTCCATAACATTGAGAGCTTCTGAGAAAGGAATCGAAATGAAAATCCAGCCTCGTGTCCCTCTCCTCAACTGAACAGAGGGTGGGACAGGCCCAGTCAGTCCAGATCACCACCAACCCAGAGGAAACTTCAGTCCATATTCCCTATTTCCTTCACTGGGATTTGCATGCTATACCTCCCTCCAGGCAGTGAGAGGCAGCGCTCACCTGCTTTCTCCCCACCCCTGTGTGCAGCAGCTCCGTAACTGAATGCAGAAACCGGTGGCTCACCTCCAAGAGGATGCCACACACTTCTCCAATGGCCCTGTAGCAGCCAGAGATCAGCTGGCATCCCGTCCTATTACATCTCACTCATTAACAAACATCTGCAGAGGCACGCCTGCTGTGGCCTGGAGGGGCATGCCATACACTAGAGGACTCAGGCTCCTGGGGGCCATTGCTCCGTCCACCCCCCAGGCAGTGAGAGGCAGCGCTCACCTGCTTTCTCCCCACCCCTGTGTGCAGCAGCTCCGTAACTGAATGCAGAAACCGGTGGCTCACCTCCAAGAGGATGCCACACACTTCTCCAATGGCCCTGTAGCAGCCAGAGATCAGCTGGCATCCCGTCCTATTACATCTCACTCATTAACAAACATCTGCAGAGGCACGCCTGCTGTGGCCTGGAGGGGCATGCCATACACTAGAGGACTCAGGCTCGTGGAGCCCATTGCTCCGTCCACCCCTCTGGCTCTGGCCACCCAAAATGGTGGAGCCCTTAACTACAATGACTAAGCATGTAAGAATTTACTAAAAGGGAAGATGGTGTAGGGAACTGCTTAAGCCAAGACTCAGGAGCAAGACAGACCTGAGTTCCAGGCCTCCCACTGGCACTTATTCACTGTACAACCACAGGTGGGAAATCACCTTTCTGAGCCTCAGTTTCCTCATCTGCAAAATAGGATAATACTAGTACTTACCTCATAGAATTGATGGGAGTTTTAAATGAGGTAATGCAAGTAAAGCACTTAGTCTGGTACCTACATATTAAGTAGTCAACAATATCAGAAATGATAAAGGTGATGATGGTGATGATGATGTAAGTCCAACACAGAGAAAGAGACAGGCAGGTACTAACAGATAATTACATAGGGTTAACTGACCCCCAATTTCAGTGATCTCTGTCTCTGATTTTCCATCTGTCAGCACACAACATAATTCATCCTTGAATTATATGCTCCCTGAGGATTTTGCTTAAAACAAATAGGGTGTATTAGTTTCCTGTGACTGCTGTTAAAAACAAAAACAAAACAGCCACAGACTGGTGGCTTAGAACACAGAAATTTATTTTCTTGCAGTTCTGGAGGACAGAAATCTGAAATCAAGGTGTTTTCCATACTCTCCATACTCTCGGGGACAATCCATTCCTTTCATCTTCCAGCTTCTGGTGACCATCAGCATTCCTTGGCTGTAGCTGTATCACTCCAATCTCTGTCTAGACGTCACGTCTCCTCTTCTGTGTCTGTTTTCTCCTCTGTGTGTCTCTTATAGGGACACTTGTTACCCACCTGGATAGTTCAGGATGACCTCCTCACTCAAGATCTGTACCTTCATTACTTCTGCAAAGGTCACATTCACAGGTTCTGGGGGATTAGGATATGGACATATTCTTTCAGCCCACTGCTCAGAGAAACTAAGAACATGAGCTTTAGAATCAAACTGACCTGGATTCAAATACCAGATCCACAACCACTAGCTAGTTGAGTCACCTTGATTAAATTATTTAACACCTTTGAGCTTCAGTTTTTGGAAACGATGCCAACTCCTCAGTGTTTTTTGTGAGAATTAAATAAGCTAATATGTAAACTCCCTCTGTAAATGGTACTGCCTCTCATTAATGGTAGGTTTACCTTACCAGGCTAAAAGCTTACAAGAGCGGGCAGCATCTTGCTTTGCTTCGTTCATGGGTCCTTCTAGCACAAGTCTGCAAGCAGTCCATCCTCAGTAAAGACAGGGTGAGAAATTGGCTGAACAAGCAACCCAGGCAACCAACATCACCAATGACATGAGATTCTACAGATGATAGGGAGTTGGGTTCACGTTCTCCACATCTGAAGGAGGCTGTTAGAGGAGTCCAACAGTCACCCCAACCTGAGCATTGCAGGGCCAAGATGGGTGGGCTTTAGGCAGAGAATAGGACCATTTGGCAGGCATGCAACTGGCCTCACTCATCTCTGTTGTTACCATTAAAAAAAAAATCCCTCCCCAATGACATGATTCCTTGGAGTGGGGCAGGGGAAGCTACTCTGGAGAAGCCCCAGAATTTCATAAACAGATCAGAACCCCAATTCCTAGCAAGGAGCACTTTTCCAGACCAGAACTGGGAATTCACCTACTCATGTTCATTTCAACACATGTGAATAACCCAGGGTGCTTAGTTAATGCAGATCCCTACCCCCTTCCCGACCCCCAGACTGGCTGAATAAAACTTTAGTGGAGTGGGGCTATAGGAACTAAACATTTCAAACAAACCACTTAGGTAATTCTGATTCATTTGGAGAAAACCAGCCATGATAATCAATTTATAATTCAACCAACACATCCCTAAACATGGGCTTGATCTCCAAACACTCTACCGAAGAACTATTATATGTCAAACTGGAAAGAGTAAGAGTTTGGGAGTCAAATAGGATTGAGATCCTAACTGAGGTGCTTCACATAACAGCTGTGGGACCCTGGGAAAATTATTTCTCTGGCTCTCAGCTCCCAGTTCTGTAAAGCAGACCAATATACCTCTCAGGGCTCTGGTGTTAATTAAATGAAAATTATGTAAGGTGCCAGTACACAGTAGGTTGAAGCAGAGACTGCTACTGTTCACCAATCCATGTCTTCTGCATTAATATACAGCTAGACTATATCTCCAAGCACCCTGACAGCTAGACATGGCCATGTGACTAGCTGTCACCAAGGGGAATGACTGTTAAGTGATGTGTACTTCTACTAGACAAAGGCTTGAGGAACAGATGCATCTCCTTCATGTTCTTTCATCTTGCACCAACTGGATGTAGGTGACGGCCCTAGGGAAGTGAGGAGCTACAATATGGAAGGAGCCTGGGTCTCTGAATCACTGGGTAGAGGAAAGCTACCCACAAACCAGAATACCTGCCTTGCACTTTTTTTTTTTTTTTTGCAAATGAGAACTAAGTGCCTATACTTTGGGAATCTATTTTTTACAACTAATGTATAGGTGGTCAGAAGATGTTCATCTTCTTTCTCGGCCTTCAAATAATAATTACACGTTACCCAGAACTGGTTCAAGAGTTTATCTCCACTCGGAATTTCTTCGTAGTAGGCAAATTCTAAAGACGGCCTCTCCGAGATTCCTGTCCCCACCCCCTGTTATTCATTCAATTAAACACTAATCTAGAGACTTCTGTGAAGGAATTCTTCAGATATAATTAAAGTTCCAAGTCAACAGACCTCAAAATAAGGAGATTATCTGGGTGGGCCTGATCCAGTCACATGAGTTCTTTAAAGGAAAGGTACGGAAGTCAGAGAGATTGGAGTGTGAGAAGGCTCCATATGCCCTTGCTGCTTTGGAGATAGAGCACCATTTGAGAAGGAACTGAGGGTGGCCCCTAGCTGGCAGGCAGCAAGAAAACAGAGACCTCAGACCTACAGCCACAAAGAACTGGATTCTGCCAATAACTTGAAAGAGATTGGAAGCAGATTCTTCCCGGAGGCTGCAGATAAGAGCCCCAGTCTAGCCAACGCTTGCTTTCTGGCCTTGTGATACCCTGAGAAAAGAACTTAGCCAAGCCCACCCAGACTTCTGACCTCCAGAACTGTGAATGAATTCATTTGTGTTGTCTCAAACCACTAAATCTGTGATAATTTGTTACAGCTGCCACAGAAAACCAATACGTTTTCTAAATCTGTTTCCTCACCTATGTTTTTAAGAATTCTGTGGGGTGGTGGTAGAAATTAGGTTAGGTGATATCCAGGCAACCTTTTAGCTTTACGTTTGTTCAGTTCCATGTCTCCATTGTATATTAGGGAGCCCCATGGCCCTACGGCACTTGGAATCTGGTGTGAACATGGCACAGTCTGGGTATTAGTTGCAGCTTTATGAGCAGATGATCCACTCCCACTTCACCAGCCCCCAAATCCAAATCTTAGAAGTAGCACCGCTGTCAAAGAAAACAAAGGTGGGCAAAGTGACTCCAAAGCCTACTGTACTGACCTTCAATCTCCCAGAAGATCTCCAAGCCTGATGAATGTGGAGGATCCAGCCTTTACCACTGTTCTCTACCTGCTCTGGGTGTCATGAACGGGGAAGGTGGCTTATTCTGATCACATCTCCTGGAACCCTCCTGGCCTGATGCATATATCTTATTTCCATGTCTCTTATCCTAAAACACCCTCCAAAAGCAGAAAGTGTTCCTGCACATATTATGCCCTTGACCAAGATGAATTTAAGAAGTTTTTTTTGAAGTAAAGGAGTTCAATACATACAAGTATCATCATGATATACCGAATATACAAACGGACAATGGCCAGACTATATATAAAAATAGAACTCTGGGGAATTCCCTGGCAGTCCTGTGGTTAGGACTCAGCATTCTCACTGCAGGGGCCCTGGGTTCGATCCCTGGTCAGGGAACTAAGATCCCACAAACCGTGTGGTGTGGCCAAAAAACCCCCAAAAAACAAAAAACAAACAAACAAAGAACTCTGACACACAACATGCAGCAACCAGACCAGGAATCCAAACAACAAACCTTGTAGCAAATGACTCAAAATGGCCAGGACTTGATTAATAACTGATAGCTTCCCTAATTTTTGCCATTTCCAATTTAGGACTAACTAGAGAAAGCTAAATAGTCACCTTCACCAATCACACAGGATGCCTGCATCTAGTTAACCTGTTAGCCTGCAAACAGTTTCCTCATGGCAGCAGCTTCCAATAAGAGCATAAATGAAGTCTTCTCTTTTCTCCACTATAAAGCTTTCCCACTCCTTTGTCTTTTTGAGCCTGCCAAGCACTGTTGATGGTGGCTCACTCCCCTGCTATACAGCAAGATCTGGAGAGCCTTTGCTTGTTCTCTTTTAGGTAGTCTTCATTTATGTACGTATTTTTCAAGCAGATTTAGAGCTCTGAGACATAAAGTGACATATTGATTGTTTTTAGTAATGTTATGTTATTCACACTAATTCCAAAAATAAAAGGAAAATTTCATAGTAGGCTACAGGAGTGTTTACTGGAAACTCAGGGTCAAGAGAGCATCTGGGCCACATGAAGGTCCTAGAACCATAGTCTGGAAAAGCCACCAGAGCTCTCTATCTTGCATCTTATCTCAGAAAGTCTTCTCTACCTTATCTTGTTGCAAACGGAAATCTCTGCTTTTCTGGCCCACAGGGCAGAAAACGTGACCATGAACAGGGCCTGTGTTTAATGGTTCTTGTCCAGCCAAGGGGGAGTTATCTGCAGAGAGAACTCCCCTCCCCTCCTTTTTTCTCTTCTCTTTTCTCTGTCTCGGTCCTAATTGCAAGCTCCAGGGTAAGGGACACAGACCAGGCCACTGGGTCTAGGGCCATCTTAGAACAGTTCACCAACTATTATAATTCTATATTCTAGGATAAAATAATTCATCCTAGAATAGTCCCCAACCCCGAACCCAGGTGATCAGTGGCTGTGGGCGGTCTTGTTTATGACCGCGGCAATCAGGAGCCCATCACTGTAACTGTTTGAGGGGAAGGGGGGATGGGGACAGTTCCCAGAGAAAATGTACAGGGGCAGACAACCCAGTAGGGGTTCACTCCATTCCTGATGGCACAGGGAGAGAGTAGTTATGTGGTGCTAGATTCTGTGCCTTCCAGTATCACTAACTGACATGGTCTAGTCACTGATTTTCCTTGGGAAGAGATTCATCCATCCATTTAACAGACAGCAAGTGCACATCCCAGCATTACGCTAGGTGCTAGGTGTACAATGGTGAAAAAACCCATCATCTCTGCCCTCATGGAGAGGAGGATATCACCACATAAATGGAAAATTAAAATACGGTGAAGAGTATTATGCTCAAACTATAACCCAAATCTGATCCGGGTGGGGCTGAGGAGGGAGCTGTTTCAAGAAATGCTTTCTTAAAGAATATGATATCTGAAATGAAATCTTGAAAATTAGGGAGGTTGGTAGAAATAAAAGAAGGATGAATGTTCCAGGCAGAAGCAAGTTTCACTGTCAAGGAAGGGCATTTAGGAACACCGAAAGTAGTATAGTAAGGTTGACACGAGGAGTATTCGGGTGAGAGCACTGGGGAGGTAGACTAGAGAGGGGGTCAGAGACCGGGTCTAAAGGTGAAACCGTGACCCTCAGATTGGGACTTGAAGCCACACTGCCGGGACTCAAACCCGGCCAAAACCCAGATTGGGACTCAAACCTGGCCAAAACCCAGATTGGGACTTGAAACCACATGCCGGGACTCAAACCTGGCCAAAACCCACAGTCTTCCAACTGATACTGCACACCCGGTTTCAGGACTTAATGAAGCTCAGGTTCCTGATGTCTCATTGCAGAAAAAATTCAGTGAGAGACAAAGTGATAGGTAAGAAGCGGATTTATTTAGAGAGAAACACACTCCACAGACAGTGTGGGTCATCTCAGAATGTGAGAAAGGCACGAGGGTAAGGAGATGTCAGTTTTTATAGAAGTGGGTTATTTCACAGGCTAATGAGTGGGAGGAGTATTCCAGCTATTTCAGGAAGGTGTGGGGATTTCCAAGAATTGGGCCAGGGCCCACTTTTTGATCCTTATGGTCAGCCTTGGAACTGTCATGGCGCCTGTGGGTGTGTCATTTAGCTTGCTGATGTGAGCATATACTGAGGCTCAAGTTCTAGTGGAAAAAGTCCACTTGTCTGCCATCTTGGACCCATTTGCTTCTAATCAGTTTATGTAATGTCCTCAGGCTATGTTATTCTTTCAAAGGTTGTGCCCTACCTCCTTCCCTCCTGTTTCAAAGGGACTTGAATGCCATAAATATATGACGAAGGCAATGGGCCCCTTACACAGGAATGACCTAGATTACTAGATTTACATTCCTGAAAGGTCACCACGGCTGGTAAAGGACTGGGTGTATCTGAAAATGGAGCCAGTTGGGCAACTTGTGCAGTAACCTTGGGGTTCTAAGGTGAACTAAGACAGAAGGCAAACTGATTCAAGAGATGTTACCACATGGATCAAGAAAAGGCCATGCAGTGGATGAGGTGGTGGGGGGAAGATATATAAATAAAGTTATTACTTGAAATAATGGAAGAAAGGTTGAGAGATTGATTCTATCACCATTTATTCGGCAGGATCACAGGCTGAATCATGAGCCTTCCTGCAACCTAATCTAAAGTTTGTTCAGTTCAGAGATTCTATCTGAGCAAGGAGGAGCTAATGAGTCAGTCACCTGTCAGTGTGGTCTTGTGAGCTTTCTTGTCTCCAAGAGACAAAAAAGGAAGAGAAGAACACTTTAGGATTATAATTATGAAAATTCATTTAAATACACTGAAAAACCAAAGTGGTGGGGTAGAGGGGAGAACTGAAAATCTGACTTCATCTCAACCACCAAGTAGATGTGGGACAGAAACAACCAGTTAGGCAGAAATCCAATTTGGATTACAAAAAGCTAGTTCATCAGTAAGATCAGTACTGACTGTAAAAATCAGAAGCAAATGAAGAGTCAATTAAGCACAAAAGCTTCGCTGTGATAATATGCAAAGAGATCCAAGCTGTACTAAGTGTAAGTTTCCTGCCAAAGAGAAATATCATCTTCCCTGGTGGCAAAAGTGAGAATTTCATGACATCAGCCAGATAACCACAAAAGAATGTAACTTATAATACAAAATGCCTCTATGCCATTATGAGACTATGCTCTCCCCACCCAACTAACCAACATTCATCAGTTACTGAGGTATGTATTTAACAAACACATTCCATTTTATAGCCACACTCTTTTCTAAGCTGACAGGTTGGATAGAGAGATACCTACACCACAAGCTCTCCAACATACATTTTTTCCTTCTATGTTGTGAGATATTAAAACACTGTTTTACACACATCATCCTTCCTATATTAAAAACAAGTTATCCACTGCCTTTCCTGTCCAAATAAAATTTATAAATTTTAATCTGGCTATGAAAATTTTAATTAAAACTTTAAATTTGGTTTCAAAATAACTATATATTCATTATAGAAATTTTCAAAGAAGATTAAAATCACCCTAATTCCAATACCCAGAAGCCATCACTTCTGTAAGTTAAGACACATTGACATCATGTATGACAGGGGAAAAAAGTAAATTATAAGACTTTAAAAAAATCTCCTTATTCCCCATTATAGTAGGTTGTATTATTATTCAAAATATCAGCTGCCCCACCCTGGGGGAGGGTAATACTTCCCTGCCTCATTGCATCAGCCTTGGCTATGACTTGAGGCACCCCGCCTTGTGGGAAGATTATATATCCCCACACTGTGGACCTCAAGAGTAGCCATAGGACTTGCTTTGATCAATGCAGTGATAACAGAAGTGATATGTGCCACCTCTAGGAAGAAGCTTTGGGAGTCACCATGTGATTCTGCCATGTTCTCTCTTCCTTCCATGAGACCAGTGTAGGGGAGGAAAAATAATTTTCCCTTTACTCTTCTAAGTTCTTATCTGAGACCTAATAAAACAGTTAACAAAAGACAAAGACATTTATTAACATGCATACCTCATGTTATGAGATACCCAAGGGAAAAATGGCTCCCCAAAGTGGCTTAGAATTCACTTAAATACCATCTTAATAGGGAAAGAAGAAAGAGGATGTAGGCCTTTTAGGGGAGAGTAATGATTTTTAGGAAGGATGAATGGACCTTTAGAAGAACAGATGGGAGTTTATGTTGAAGTCTGTCTGGGTGTGGTGTCAACTTCTAGTCTCCTCTGGTTGATGAAATTCCCAGGGAAGGGATCTATGACTACTGAGTTCCTTTTGGAGGATCTGTCTGTAGGCAGGTAAGGGGCATTCAGAGAAAGCTTCTCCCTACTTGGTATAGCTCAAAACAATCAGTATGCCAAAGTGGCATATTTTGTGGTGGCATGTTTTGCTACCCTTCATTCTATACCTCATGTATACATGGGAGATATACTGGAAAAATTAGTAGTTCTCAGAAGTAGCTTAGAACTCAGGCTTATATACCATCTTTAGCTAAAGACAAGGGAAAAGTATGGGAGAAGCCAAGTATGAGGAGGTGACCAGGAAAAGCATGGTAAACTAGAGTAAGTTTTATTATGCAGATTTAAGTCAATGTCTTCTCCATTGATAAGGGTCCAAAGTTGTCTCCAGGTATTAATGTTTGTCCTTCCTGGTAGAGAGGGGAAGAGGGATGCTTTTCTAAATTTATGTTCTTCTCTTAGGCAAATGGGGGAGAGCAAAAAAGTTTTCTTGTGTCTTCTCAATTGCGTTAGGCTCAGAATTCTTCTTCTTCCAAAGTAGCATATTTTGGGGTGGCAAATTCACCCACCTTCATCAGCAATGTCCCAAATAGGGGCTGCTGTATCAGCCTGGCTCTTAGAGTGAAGAGAACTTGGAGCAGAGCTGCAGACAGCCCACAGTTGAAATGTAGTGTGACTGAGAACTGAACTTTAGTCATTGTAAACCACTGAGAATTTTAGACTTGCTTGTTACCACAGCATATCTTAGCCTACACTGACTGACACACCCAAAGTATCAACTAAATTTTTCTTATGTCTGAAGATAGCTTTTATGCATTGAAAGAGTTTCAACTTACATTTTATATACTTAAATTATATATATATTTTATTTTATTTTATTTTTTGCAGTACACGGGCCTCTCACTGCCGTGGCCTCTCCCGTTGCGGAGCACAGGCTCCGGACGCGCAGGCTCAGCGGCCATGGCTCACGGGCCCAGCCGCTCCGCGGCATGTGGGATCCTCCCGGACCGGGGCATGAACCCGTGTCCCCTGCATCGGCAGGCAGACTCTCAACCACTGCGCCACCAGGGAAGCGCAAATTATATGTATTTTTAAGATAATTTTTAAGCCTTTGAACTCATGTCGTTTTATTTACAAATTAATTTTGTGTTAATATTATTAGTCAATTTTGTTTTTGATTAATGTCTCCTTGGCTTATAAATGTGATACATACACCCAAATGTTTATCACGTTTTAAAAATTAAGTCTTAGAAATTTCAAAGTACAATCTAATTTTAATACATTTGATTTTCTCAAGCCCTTCAAAAACCCAATAAAGATGATTCACATTAGTACAGACAAAACGCTCTAAACATTTAAAACACATGAAACCTAAAAAATTTAACCTTATGAACTTAATAAACTATAATAACTTAGACAATGGCTTTAAACTTAATTACCTGTATCTTCTTTTGAATTTTTATTATTATAAGTCTAATTCATCAGAGTCCCTTCACTCACTTTCTCACCTTAAAAGGCAGAAAAACGCATAACATACTATAATGATTACAAACCTTATTTCTAGATAATAGTCATTGCTAGACATAACTTAGCTTGTCATCAGAGCGTCTTTAAAATTATTCTTGTCTTCTGGTAATAACAAGATATTCCAGACCTTTATATTTCCTGCCCTAACATGTGCAATGTGCTTCTCTTCAGGGAGCCCTGCACCCTTCCTTGGTTTTCTGTCTGTAATGTAGATAGGATGGATCTGCAGAGCAGTCCCTGGAGTCCACAAAAGAAAACTCAGAAATTCACAGTAGCCTTTGGCCTGACATCGAGATGCTGAACCAAAATCCCAGGTGTTTAAGACACTGAGGTTCACTCTGCTACTCAAATGCAAGTCCTTACTGATAATAATCCTTATGCAAATAGAAAAACCAAGAGAAAGCTCTATATGCTAATAGGAAAAACTGATCTACAAAGGAAACCTTGGGAGGTGGAGAATGGTAGAGAAAAGGAGATGGGAAAGATGGGTGGGGACAGGTGAGATTTGTCAACCTCTGTAAAAACAATTGCATTTAGTAAGGATTTTAAGAAAAGTTTGCCTTTCTCCTTCACGTGTAAAATGAGAATTATAACAGTAACTTCCACAGGATCATTGTGAGAATTGTACCAGGCATACATCAAGTGCTCAGTGAATAAGAGTTACCATTATTACTTCAAGCTGGGGTTCCAGAACAGAATTCAAGTGGGGAACATTAAGAACACCCTAAGAAATCCATAAGTCCATTCTCTCTCTCTGCCCCACCCCTTCTCTCTTTCACAACTACCCCTCTACACATCCATTTTAATCCTAGATCTTCCTGCAAATTATTGGCTTTCTCCCTGTGTCCTAGTCACTAGCAACATCTTTTAAGTTTCCCAACTCCTTGTTTCAAGCCCAAATTTCCAGAGAGGCTGATTGCCCAACTTAAATGGGAAGTCCATTCCTGAATCAATTTACTGTAGCTATGACAATTATGTGGAAAGAAAATAGCTGCTCCTGCTACAGCCATGAGAACAGTCCCCCAAATGTGGAGAGGGAAACACAGGGCGGGGGTGCTGCTATGAAGACAAAACAACGTGAACACTTTGGGTGCATTTTCTCTGAGCGCGCAAGCACACGTGTGTGTTCTAACCAAGTCCCTCTCCTTGACCAAATGTTAGTCAGGCTCCTCTGAGCTCTCTTCTTGATTAGACCTCAACCTTAGTCTTCCACATCCAGCCTGTCCTTGCCAGGTGGCACAGCCTAGTCTTAGCAAAACTCCCCACCCTTGATATCTGACCAAGTTCTTCATCCCCTCTACCTTTGATGTCTAAGTCCTTGTGTTACCCAAAAACTGGGTTTGCCTCTTCGTGGGTGTTGAGCCAAAAGACACAACCAAGCCAAAGATTGAGAGAAGGAAGGATTTATTATTACTTGCAGTCAGTAAGGAGAACACCGGGGATCTTTCTCAAAGCAGTGTCTCCCTGAATAGCAAACTTGGGGAAGCTTTAAGCTAAGGGTCCGTGCATATTCATGAAGGGGCTTGTGTGGTATATGCATATTCATTAAGGGGTGTGAGCAGAGAATTCAGCATAGACTTGGGACAAAGGTTGACAGAGTCCAGGCCCTAGTTGATAGAAGTCATGAGGGTCAGAAAATGTCAACATCATCATCCCTTAGGTTCCAGTTAAGCTGACGGTTGAGGACTCCGGGGGCAGGGGGTGGGGGTGGGGTGGGGGGGGTGGGTTTGAATTCTGCAAAACAACTCAAGAACGTGCTTCAGGGTAATCTTCACCTTTCAAACAGAACTGGCGGTCTTTACAACTGATATATTGTCTCTGGTAAAGTTAGGTTATCTCCTTGTCCTGGTAGAAACTGTTTTTACCTTCTTTTTTTCCCTTAATATCACTGACTACTGAGACCTATCCCTCTGCAAGGGCAAGCACTGTGGCCAGGCTTAGATCACAGAAAGGCTGAGGCCTAAAATGGCTCCTTATGTTAATAAAGTTAAGTCTGGTTCTTTCTCTGGGGACCCCCTACCCTATCTGCTTACACTTGGCCTACCTTTAGCAAGAATCTCTCCACCCCCTGAGGTCTCCTAATTTTCCATCTACTGGACCCCCTCCCTCTGCTTGTTGGTTATCAATCCCCACTGTCCTTGTATTGAGTTGAGCCTAATCTCTCTGCCCTATTGCAAAACTCCTACTGAATGGACTTGAATAAAGTCTTACTGTGTTGTTGCTGTCACTGTTTTTTTTGGCCGCACCATGGGGCATGCAGGATCTTAGTTCCCCGACCAGGGATTGAACCCAGGCTCCCACAGTGAAAGCACCAAGTCCTAACAACTGGACTGCCAAGGAATTCCCAAGTATTACTGTTTTAACAAGTATCAGAATAATTTTTTCTTTAAGAGCTCACACAGGCAGGATTTGGATCACACTGTATATATGGTTTTCTAAATTACTTTTCATTTAACAACAACTGAAACACATTCAATGAAATATTTTTTCAACACTTTTTTTAACTACTCATCATTTCTAAGATGCCACAAATCAAGTGTGGCCTCAAGGTCAAGATAAAGCCTCTTATTATGACCTCAAAGATTTAAGGAAGTACGTCTCAAATCCTCCTGGCTAGTGTGTCTCCTAATCTCAGCTAGATAAAAGGGCTTCTGTAAGAATAAGGGTATTGTCACACAGCACTCTGACCTGTAGCCCAAAGTAGAGGGGAGTGTATCTGGAAAAGATTGGTGGGGATGGTTTTACCTAACATAGTGAATCCCAGTAAGAGTCACACAATGTTTTTAAGAGAATTGAACTAACAAAAGCACCACCAGCTTGTACCAATAGGGACAGAGACGGTTCAAACTGAAGCCACTGGGCTCCCAACCATTTACGGGCAGGAAGCAGGCTGAGCAAACTATTCAGCTACAAATCAGGCCTTTTTTTTTTTTTTTTTTTTTTGCAGTACGCGGGCCTCTCACTGTTGTGGCCTCTCCCGTTGCGGAGCACAGGCTCCAGACGCGCAGGCTCAGCGGCCATGGCTCATGGGCCCAGCCGCTCCACGGCATGTGGGATCTTCCCGGACTGGGGCACGAACCCCTGTCCCCTGCATCAGCAGGCAGACTCTCAACCACTGCGCCACCAGGGAACCCCCCCAGGCCATTTTTTTAAGGAAAAAGAAGGATGACCCAGTAGTTGGGGCTAAGAACTGAGTCAGGTTCTGTTGTGGATGATGCTTCCAGGGGCGGTTCCTTGGATGTCGTTCTGTGGGTGCAGAGACTGGAAAACTAAAAAGACAAGATTTTTTGTTTATTTATTTATTGGCCGCGTTGGGTCTCCGTTGCTGCACGCGGGCTTTCTCTAGTTGAGGCGAGCGGGGGTTGCTCTTTGTTGTGGTGTGTGGGCTTCTCATTGCAGTGGCTTCTCTTGTTATGCAGCACAGGCTCTAGGTGCTCAGGCTTCAGTAGTTGTGGCTCATGGGCTTAGTTGCTCCACAGCATGTGGGATCTTCCCGGGCCAGGGATCAAACCTGTGTCCCCTGCATTGGCAGGCAGATTCTTTTTTTTTTTTTTTTTTTTTGCGGTACGCGGGCCTCTCACTGTTGTGGCCTCTCCCGTTGTGGAGCACAGGCTCTGGACGCACAGGCTCAGCGGCCATGGCTCACGGGCCCAGCCGCTCCGCGGCATGTGGGATCTTCCCGGACCGGGGCACGAACCCGCGTCCCCTGCATCGGCAGGCGGACTCTCAACCACTGCACCACCAGGGAAGCCCGGCAGGCAGATTCTTAACCACTGCGCCACCAGGAAAGTCCCAAAAGACAAGTTATTTGCCTCCCATGATCTTAAGGGCAAAGTGAACAGGGACAAGATAAATACAATAGACAATCCCTTTCAAAAGGTGAGGATGAGTGTATGTAAAAGCCAGTAAAATCTGAACAAGGTTTGTAATTTAGTTGACAGTTAATACTGCCAAGTGCTGGTAGGTCAAGTAAGATGAGGACAATGGATTCAGCAACATGAAGGTTACCAATGACTTTGAAAAGCACTTTCTGAAAAAGGTATGTGTGAAAGCTTTACTGCAGCAGGTTCAATTCAAGAGTGAATAGAAGAAATGACAGAAGCATAGCTTTTGGATCTTCCTGAGTTCCTACACAAAAACTGTGCGAGAGGGTAACACAACCAAAAACCCCATGGACAACACTTATAACAAAAAGTGGTGAAGCTTGGGCTTCCCTGGTGGCGCAGTGGTTGAGGGTCCGCCTGCCGATGCAGGGGACGCGGGTTCGTGCCCCGGTCCGGGAGGATCCCACATGCCGCGGAGCGGCTGGGCCCGTGAGCCATGGCCGCTGAGCCTGCGCGTCTGGAGCCTGTGCTCCGCAACGGGAGGGGCCGCGACAGTGAGAGGCCCGCGTACCGCAAAACAAAAACAAAAACATGGTGAACCTCAAAACACAAAAGCCAGAAGACCTGAGCAATGTCGGCATTTATGTGGGAAGAAGTGGTAGAGGGTGGGGATTGGCAAATTCATAGAGGTAGAAAGTAGGATGGTGGGTGGTGGCTGCCAGGGGCTGGCGAGAGGGGAACACAGAGTTGCTGTTCAATGGGTAGAGAGTTAGACCTTTGCCAGAGGAAAAGAATCCTGGAGATTGGCCGCACAACAATGTAGATGTATGCCAACTCAAGGTTGGCACCTGCCACCTGCCTCTACAACGATTAAATCACAAGTTGCTGGGACCGCTGACCTTCAACACCCCCTGAAAGGAGTTCAGGGTGGAGATCAGGAATGAGGCACTCTGTGCTCCGGGAAAAACTGGCAGAACAGGCCTTCAGATAGTTAGATATTTGCAGGAGAAGATTATGAGCCCAATTCTTGTACCTCCTCATATCTAGAAAAGCACTAAAATCTTTCATGGTGACATCTGCTCCTAATATACTGACCTCCCCCCCCCACCACTCTTCGGAACAGTTCCTCGGAGCTATCTGAAATGCTGTCTCTTGGGCTATAGTCCCCATTTTGCTCCAAATAAAACATAACTCACAACTCTCACGTTGTGCTTTTTTTTTTTTCCAGTCGACATGTATTTAACATTGCTGACTGCACACTAAAAACCAGTTAAGATAGTAAGTTTAATATTATGCGACACATACTATTAAAAAAATCAGGATACTAACCTCACATACAAATGAGGATTGGAAGTATCAAGATTAAATCCCATACAAAGATATTTTAATAAAAACAAAAGTATCATTCAATACGGCTAAAGAAATTTTAAAAGGCCTATGTAAATGAAAGATACAATCATACATCAGAAGACTTAATGTTGTTATCATGTCAATTCTTCCCAAATTGATCTAATGACTCAATGCCATCCCAATCAAGGGAACTGGCAAGTTAATTCCAAACTTCAGAGGGAAACGCAAAAGACCTAGAATAGCCAGATCTTGAAAAAGAAGAACCATGTAGGGTAACTCACACTACTTTGTTTAAAGACTTACTCTAATTCTCATATTTAAGACAGAGTGTCGTTATCATAAAAATAAGAAAAAGGAAGCAGGCTGCATGGGCTTTCAGAGAGAAAGAAGGCAAAAAGCTTGGGTTTTCCTGTTTGAATTTTCATTCTCTAGAACCAGAACAGACTCTATGAAGCTTAAGAGAGAGCGAATTAACACCTGAAGACATCTTTGGAAAACAGTACCTGGAAGACTTTAATTACAAATTCATTCAACAGAAGGGAGAAAAAACAACAGTTTTCAATTTTATTAAAGTTAACAAGTTTTGAGTTTTCTACCTAGGAAAAGACTGGTCAACTTCAGCTGCTTCATAGAAATATTAGCATCCAAAATAACAAACATAAATCCATAGTTGCCTTTGTGACTTAAAGGAAAAACAATAACCATTTTTAAAGTTACCAAAACTCCAACCATATCTGAGAGCATTATAAATTTCAAACAGTAGATTTACCACACATATTACATTTTCAAATTCTAACATAGAAAACATAACCACATAATTTGGCTACATCTAATTATTTCAGAAAAGTTAAAAAAAAAGTAACAAAGTTATGACTATAAACCTTTTGTAGTATTTTTTTTTTGCAAAGTAAAAAAAACCTTAAATCTTTAATAAAGGAAAACAAAACAGTCCTTAAATTTCTTATAAATAGCTCTCAAGACATATATTACCCATCTGCTCCAAGCTTTCTTTACCTGAGAGAATTTCCCAGGATCCTTCACCACAAAGGATTACCTTAAAGAATTCTTCTAAAAAAAGAAAAAGAATTCTTCCAACATTTTACTCACATAAATATGATTAAACACCTATAGAAGTGAATGTGGACAAACGCATTCTTAATCCACCCTTCCCCAAGTAAGTTTTTGCTGAAAGGATTTTGCTTTTAAAAAAAGAACACCTCTTTGGTAAAAGCCAAATATTTCCTCCTTTCAAAATGAACGCCTCTGCAAACGATTTACTGAGGAAGGGTGAAAAAAAGAAAAAAGAGCGAGAGGTCTTTAGAATGGCTAGCATCAATTCAAAAGATCTGTGTCCTGTGAAGCAGGTCTAACATTAGAGAACGCATTTCTGCCTAAAATGCAAAACTGGATTAAAATATCTGAGGCTTTACAAATATATTAAAGATGGCAAGAAACACAGTTAAGAACAAGGCCAAAGGGATTTAGTAAATTAAGGAGAATACCCTATAGAGAATGCCATGAATCCAGGGGCATTGGCACTGTACCTGATTAAGGAGGGCCCAGTGTGCTCTCTGGACACGTGGGGTCTTGGCCCAAGGTCACAACCTTCTTAGTTATAACTAAAACCGCCTTTCACTTCCAAGAGGGGTAGGACATGAATACATACCAAGATGAGATGCTCGTTAGAAAGGCAGTCAAAGGAGAAAAAAGGCCTAGGCAGCTTAAATGCACACAGGCTCTGGAATTCCCTTTGCAGGGTAACAGGAAGCACCAATGGTAGTAAACTTCTGGCCAAAATTAAATAAGCACATAATCTTAAAAAGGCAGAAGGTGACAATTTGGGGGGAATTAGCACTGCACAGAGGTCACCCATAATGAAGGCACCGCTGAGCAACTGGAAATAAACAATGGGGTGTGGGAGCCCCTCTGTTAGCCATTCTGATGGGCACCAGAACCCCAAATCCCCAATAACCCCACCCTCCATCAGTCCACACGCACATGGCCCATCTACTCTACAAAGGAGCTCCAAAGACCTCTGGAACAATTCTTTCAAGCCATTTCCCAAGAAAACTGTGAGAACAAAAACAAAACCAACTAACCAGTATTCAAAAATTCAACCCAGTAAGGACAAAGTAGGGTTTCCAAAAGCCTTTGACAAAAAAGTCTCTGGTCTTCAGTCAGGTGACACATCTAGACATACACTGCAACACTCCCAGAAGAATCCCTTCCCCTACTTAAGTGTCTGTACTCGTGAAAATGAGAGGGGAAAAACTTTCCACATCGGATGAACGGCACAGAGGAAGCATACACAGTTTTAAAATAGCTTCGGCTTTCATCACTAAAGGAGTCTGACCAGCAGCTTCTGGGAATGCACTTTTTAAATCATGTATAAAAAGTTGTAGGAAGCAGAAGTCTATTATTTTAAAAGGATTATCAGTGAATTTATCAAATGAACATCATCCTTAAGAGCAACTCAGAGCAATTGGCACAATGTTTCCAGTTTCTTAAAACACAATAGCACAAAAATGTAGGTTTTTTAAACCCATAAATGTTGACTTATCACCTGAGTATTGTTTATTACAATTAATAATCATTAAAGTCAACTTCTTATTTATATGCCCTCTGTCCTCAGAGAACACCTACATCTCTTGATCATTCAGATAAGCTTGCCTAAATTTTCAGTTGAGAATAAAATTCAGAGTGACTGTAACTCTCCTTCTTGTGTCAGACCAACTTTCAGAAAGGAACATTATTAGGCACCAACCAAGTCTCAAGCAGCTGGAAAATGGGGGTTGGCTGTAGGAGAATTTGGGCGGCTAAGGAAGGAAGCTCCGAGGGCCTGGCCACTGGCAATGTCCTTTCCTCTGTGTCTCCCTGAGCTTCCTTCTGCACAGGAAGGGCCCAACGAAGGCCCGCTAAGGAACACAGGGCCTGGTCAGCTTGACCCTGACCTGCCAGAAGGGCCAGTTCTAAAGTCACACGGCTGGATGCCAGACCCCACTAGACCCCAGCAGGGAGAAGACACAACAAAACCCGTCACTGACGGCACCCCGGCTCCTGAGCTGCCTCTCCTTTCGGCTTACTGCACTGGCCGCTGCGGTGGCCTCTGCCAGGATGCTGCGACACACACAACCCCACTGCCTCCACCTGTCCGACCCACAGAGCTCACACTCCCACTGGCTTAACCTCGGGCTGCGCATGGCAGACATTCATTTTGCGCCTACAGAAGATCTCTGCACCGCCGAGCTCAAAGAGCTCCTGGTCTGAAAAAAACTTGATAAAGTTTACAAGACACACACAGTGAGCGAACCTCCAACACTGTAAATAAGTTCCTGGAGGAACTCATCCACTGTCTGAGCCCCGCCTCCCAATTTTCTTGAAAGGAGGGCAAAGCAGTGAGTGGAAATGAAGAACTGGACTAATTTCCCAGGCCAGCATTTGGCACACTGGAGGCCAGCTTAGGTGGGACCCAATGCATACAGCAGGGCACAAAAAGTACAGGCCAAATCTTTTCATCCTCAGACCCTCTCTGCCTGGGTGCTGAGAGGATTCTTTCCATCCTGCATGAAATACTAAGAGGAGGGTGCCCACCGTCCTCCATCAGGGTCTCTGATGGGCTTTCCACTGCATAAATTCTTCCCTGGCTGAGAGTATCAGCACTGAAAATGGACGTCTTCTTGGGCAGCTGCCTAGAGTCAAATCTTTCTTCAGTATCACCTTAAAGGCATGTATTTTGGAAATTTCTGCGGCTTTTGCTTATGGCTTAGTTAAATACCTCCGCCCCCCACCCTTTCTTCTAAGTATATTTGGTCACTTGTACAACTTGTATAACTGGAGGCCTTACCTGGTCAGCCCTGTTTGAGGTGTTGCCTGTGGTCCTCACCTCAGCAAATCCACCCCCAAAATCATAATGGACATTAACGGTGTGGTCACATTACAGGTCTGGAAAACAAAAGTCCTTTTGCTTTTACAATTTCGAAGGCCTCAAGTGGAAGAGAAACTGGCTGACTTTAGTAATGGAAAGGGGGGTGCAGCAGGCTTCAGTCAAGAAGCAACTTCCCAGGTAAGGTCCTAAAGTATCATGAATATCAATCCACAAACAAGAAAGAACTATAGCAAAGAAGACAACACGAATATTGTTCTCTAATCATGTGAGTAACACCGCGTGTAAGAGTCATATTATTGCAGTAACTCAGATCAGGTAGTGATAATCTGGTGGGGGATCACATGGGTGGTGATGGCAAATTGTGCTTTTTCACATTATAACAAAGATGTTGAACCCAGAAAGGATGAGGGGAGCTCTGGGAGGGGCAAGGACAGGGTGAAGTCTGTGATTCCCAGCATCACAACTTCAAAGGGAAACGTTTGGGGGCTGGGAGGAAACAGCACAAGGGGGGAGTTAAAAGCAGATGCTTCCTCTTGTAGCCAATAAATAGCAGGGAACCACGAGCAGGGGTCCCACAGGCCGAGGTGTGGGAGAGGGGTCTGTGTTCTGTCAGGAGCTTAGGGCTCCAGATTCGGTCACGTCTTTCTATTTCAAGGATAGGAATAATAGGCCACACAAGGTAAGCTTTTCTCCCTGTGGTAAAATGTCATGTCCCAAACTCTGTTTTGGTAAAAACATGCAGAAGGAAAGTACTAGCCTAACTACTATCCCAGTTTTTAGGGGTAAGACACATACAAAATATATCACTCAGGATCCACTCGGGTGAAAATTTCAATTTTGGGGGGACAAACTGGTAGCTTCTTTTCAAATTTCAGAATTAAAAAAGCTAAGCAGGTGATTTTCTTTTTCCCCCTGTAAGTTTTTTTAGACCCACTCAAGCCAGCCAGGGGAATGCCAGCTTGTCACAAAGTACCAGTCACCGCTCAGATTCCTGGTACGTTTGTTCAAAGGACGTCATTTCCAGCCTGCAGAACCGAGGAGACTGCTCAGATCCTCACACGGAGAAGTGCGGAGAGGGTCGACAGAGGGGAGCGACCAGCGTTCCCAGGTATAACAGCACACATATCCAGCAGGAAGCCATCTTGACCCAGAAGATGGACCAGCTCCCGCTGAAGAAGGTTTCAATGTTGGCACTTTCGTAGCTGCGGAAACAAGAGACCCAGCTGTGATCAGTGCAGGGAGAGAACAGGTGGTGAGAAGGTCTCTTCCACCAAGTCTTGTCTCTCCCTGCTTCCACCACCTCCAGCCTTTCTTTTTTTTCCCTGGCAACCCAATTCAGGTGTAATTCACACCCACTTAAAGTACACGATTTTTGTTATATTCATAGACTTGTGTAACCATCACCACAATCAATTTTAGAACATTCTCATCCCCCCAGAAAGAAACCCTGCACCCTTCAGCTGCCCTCTCATTTCCCTCCTCCTGCCAGCCCCTGCCATGCATTTATCCACTTTCTGTCCGTATGGCCTTGCCTATTCTGGACATGTCACCATGCATGGAATCATGTGGCCTATTGTGACTGGCTTTTTTCACTCAGCATACTGTTTTCAGGGTGTATCCATGCTGTAGTATGTAACAGTACTTTATTCCTTTCTGTTGCTGAGGAATATTCCATTGCGTGGATATAGCACCTTTTGTTTATCCATTTGTCAGCTGATGGACATTTGGCTGTTTCCACTTTTCGGCTATGATGAATGATGCTATTATGAACATTTGTGTACAAGTTTTTACGTGGACATACGTGGTGGGGAAGAGTCTCCTCAGGGAAGCCTTCCCCATCACTCTGTTTGAAACCGCTGCCCCCAGCATCCCCGACCCCACTGGGTACTCCTCATTCCTCCTCATTTTTCTCCCCAGTAGTCATCACTGTTTGACACACTGTATTTGATGTGGATCACCGTCCATCTCCCCTATTAGAATATAGTCCCTAACACCCACAGCAGTGTGGCATAAAGGAGCCACTCACCAGTTTGTTGTACAATGAGTCTTAATGTCTATCCTAAGTTATTCTAATGTCTATGTTAGGTATATCCTCAGGCACAACAAATTATGAGGCAACAGAAACTTTGGATGGGTCAAAGAAATCTCCAAAAGGAATCAAAAAGAATCTCCACGTAGTGACAGGGAAAGTCAGGCCCATCATGTATTGTCTATCACGTAAGTTAAAAAACAACCCTCAAGGGGGAGAATATGTGTAATCACATTTATGTTTTAAAAATTATATGGGCTTGGGCTTCCCTGGTGGCACAGGGGTTGAGAGTCCGCCTGCCAGTGCAGGGGACATGGGTTCGTGCCCGGGTCCGGAAAGGCCCCTCATGCCGCGGAGCGGCTGGGACCGTGAGCCATGGCCGCTGGGCCTGCGCGCCCAGAGCCTGTGCTCCGCAACGGGAGAGGCCACAACAGTGAGAGGCCCGCGTACCGCAAAAAAAAATAAAATAAAAAAAAATTATATAGGCTTATAAATGCACAGAAAAGGAATGAAAGGATACATACCATATAGTTAGCAGTGGTTATGGGGTGGGGGGGGGTCCATTGTTACTTTTCACACTTCCACCTTTTTTTTGGCTATGCCACGCTGGCAAACCCACGCCCCCTGCTGTGGAAGCAGGGAGTCTTAACTACTGGACCACCAGGGAAGTCCATATGTTAGTTTTTTTTAAGAAGATGTTTCAAACTTTTGTAATGAAAGTGTAAAAAAAAAAAAAAAGACAAAGTACAAAGTAGAAGAAAAGAGTATCTTCTCTTTGTTAAAGGCAGAATTCCATGTACTTCCTCCTCACTGCTACTATGCTCTCAAGACTGCCCACGTGCCATTAACCTCCCATTTTCTTAAAGCTGCAGTAAGTATCACCAACTGCCAGGCTTAAAAGCATGCCAACAGAGGGACTTCCCTGGTGGTCCAGTGGTTAAGACTCCACGCTCCCAATGCAGGGGGCCCGGGTTTGATCCCTGGTCAGGGAACAAGATCCCGCGTGCTGCAACTGAAAGATCCCTCAACTAAGACCTGGCGCAGCCAAATAAATAAATAAATATTTTTTAAAAAAGCATGCTGACAGACTGTCAGGAACGCGGACTGTTTCTGTGAAGATGAGTACAGCAGCACTTGGAGAAGAAGTTAGTTGACGCCAAGAGATCTGATCTTCGGGCCGTAAAGAATAGGATGTTTTTAACAAACGGCCCAATCCAAAAATGGGCAGAAGACCTAAATAGACATTCCTCCAAACAAGATATACAGACTGCCAACAAACACATGAAAGAATGCTCAACATCATTAATCATTAGAGAAATGCAAGTCAAAACTACAATGAGATATCATCTCACACCAGTCAGAATGGCCATCATCAAAAAATCTACAAACAATAAATGCTGGAGAGGGTGTGGAGAAAAGGGAACACTCTTGCACTGCTGGTGGGAATGTGAATTGGTACAGCCACTACGGAGAACAGTATGGAGGTTCCTTAAAAAACTATAAATAGAACTACCATATGACCCAGCAATCCCACTACTGGGCATATACCCTGAGAAGACCATAATTCAAAAAGAGTCATGTACCAAAATGTTCACTGCAGCTCCATTTACAATAGCCAGGAGATGGAAACAACCTAAGTGTCCATCATCGGATGAATGGATAAAGAAGATGTGGCACATATATACAATGGAATATTACTCAGCCATAAAAAGAAACGAAATTGAGCTATTTGTAATGAGGTGGATGGACCCAGAGTCTGTCATACAGAGGGAAGTAAGTCAGAAAGAGAAAGACAAATACTGTATGCTAACACACATATATGGAATTTAAGGGGAAAAAAATGTCAAGAAGAACCTAGGGGTAAGACAGGAATAAAGACACAGACCTACTAGAGAATGGACTTGAGGATATGGGGAGGGGGAAGGGTAAGCTGGGACAAAGTGAGAGAGTGGCATGGACACATATACGCTATCAAACGTAAAATAGATAGCTAGTGGGAAGCAGCCACATAGCACAGGGAGATCAGCTCAGTGCTTTGTGACCACCTAGAGGGGTGGGATAGGGAGGGTGGGAGGGAGGGAGACGCAAGAGGGAAGAGATATGGGAACATATGTATATGTATAACTGAGTCACTTTGTTATAAAGCAGAAACTAACACACCATTGTAAAGCAATTATACTCCAATAAAGATGTTAAAAAAAAACAAAAATGAATAGGATGTTTTTAAAAGACTTTTTTTTAACTTCTAAAACATCTAAGACAACGGGGCCACTCACTTGAACCAGTTGGTGACAGTCATCATCACATAGAGGGAAGCCAAGAAGAATACAAAGTGGAAATAGGCATAGCTGTAGACAGTGCTTCTCTTCTCATCATAAATGACCCTCGGGCCCTCTTTCACATTCTGCTGCTCTTCTGTGTCTGTGAACCACAAAGCGAGCACAAGCCCAGTGAGTGAACAGACCCATGTTTACCATTTTCGCAAAGCCACACTCGCTAATTTCCATCCCAGGGGCTGTTGAGTAGAAAAGCTGTCAAAAATCATTTGTACCCTCAGGCAATTTCATCTATGCCATAAGCCCCAAACGCCCACCTCATCTCAAAACCTTCTATAACAGGATGAGTTACCTAATGTCGGTCACATTTATTTTAACAGAAGAGAGCCCTTAAACACACAAAACGTATTATAAGCTCAGAAGAAAATGAGAGGGCAGAGCAAGAGTTCTCAAGCCCCTGGGATGCTCTAATTCAAGAATAAAAGTAAGCTGAACGAAAGAAATTTTCCAAATTATCATTCCTTTAAAAAATGCACCTCCCGCTCCTTGAAATCTCACTGGGTAATATAACTTATATAAACATGACCCAAAATATAGACTGTTCTTCGCTTGCCAGAATGTCAACACAAACGAATCCCAGCAACCCTTTGGGAAGAATGTGTAAAGTGTAACACACAACAATAAACCAGCTCTGGAATAAAAATTTCCTCTTACCACTCAAGTTATTTGTGCCTGACTCCCAAATGCCTACAGACTAGAGCTACAGGTCTGCAGGGCCACACGGAGCACAGAAGGAAAGCTGTCTACTTACCCTCTCCACCAGAGCCGAAGCAAAAACAACACCGGGCTACCTGCGAGGGCAAAACCAACAGTCAGGCGGCTTGCTTTCTGCTTTTCTATCTCCACATTGGTTAAGAACTAAAGGCCACCTATGTGCCAAACCTTCTCCATCTGAACTATATCCCAAGCCCCGAACTGCACGCTTCACTCCTTGGAAAGGTTCTGATTACGTGTCTGTTCTTCCAAGACGCTCTGGGGGCTAGTGACTGGAAATAAGGACATGGAGGTGAGGCACCCAGATCCTGTTCCAAGGTGCTCCCATAGTGCTTGCTCAGCTACTGCGAGGCTCTAGAAGGCAGCTCCAGGCCTTGCCCCAGCTGTGGGTTGCCCCACCCTCGAGGGAGCCTATCCTGGGCAACCCACACAGAATGACCGCTCACAGCAGGGCTGTAAAGGCGCAGCCACTGACCCCTGGGGGACAGCTCTGACGGGTCGTCTATCTGCTCCGAGTGCCCGGGGTGTGAGCGGTGGCTCTGTCCAGACTGCTGTGCCCTTCGACTTCACCCTCTGCCCCATGCTACCCCCTTCCCTCCTTCCACATGTGTTGATCCCTAATAAACATCCTGCACATCAGGCTCTGCCTCGGTGGCTGCTTCTGGAAAACTCAACCTGGAACACAAAGTGAATGAGACAAGGTCGCCACACTCATGGAGCTCACTCCTGGTGCTTTGCTCTACTTGCTACTTGATGAAATCCTCTTCAGCGCCTGGGGCTGGGATAATTATCCTGTTTACACGTGAGGGAAGTGGGGTCCCGCGGGCTGAATAACTAGCCCGAAGTCACAAAATTAGGTGACAGACCTGGGAGAGGAACGCAGTGAACCCCAATAGGCAGAACGTGGTATCTAGGAGATGGTGGGGCTGACAAACTCAGAAAGGGTAAAACAACTAAGGGATCTGGGGCCAGGAGGCCTGCCCACATTTCCTATTAAAATCGGGTTGTGAGCTGGCTGCCTCATGGGGGCAGGGGTGCTGGGGACAGCGATGGATGGGATGCTTTCCTTTAACAGTCCTTGGATCCTTCCAAATGTCGTGCCATGTTTCTGACCTACTCAAAACAATAAACAATTAAAAAAAAAAATCAGGTTACGAAAAATTACTACACGATTCTAGAAGTACTCTGGTAAACAGAATAAGAAATGCTACACACGCCAAGACAGTCTGCGAAGTGCTGGGTCCTCAGCACCTTCTGGCTAACAACAGTTTCACGACAAAGAACAGAGAGCCAGGGGCAAGGACGTGGGAGCTTGAGCCTTCATCCCATTTATACATCTCAAAGCCAAGCCCTTTTTCCTTCATGCATCAAGGAAACTTGTCATAGAGGGATTGGCCTTGACAGACTCTTGGATCAAGTGATACAGTCTAAGATTCACTAAGTCATTCAATGGGGCCAAGACATGGTATGCTGGGGTCCCAGTTCTTTTGAAGCTTAAGTTACAACAAGAAATGACTAACTCTCTCTTTCAAAGGTATATCCTGTGAAATGTGAGGCAAGGAGTTAGCAAACCAACTTCCATCCTGTGTGTTCTCCAGTTCAGAGGGAAACACTGGGGCTCTTTCCTTGGAATGCGAAGAAAAACATCCTCTCTTAAATCTAACTCGGAGACTTGCTGTTCTTTGCACTTTAACTGTGTACACAATGGGGATATTGAAGCCAGAGCGGTCCAACCTCAGCAGGGGATGACCCAGTCAGCGGTGTGAACGACCACTTGCCTTCTAGAGGCCATTCTCTTCTGGAGAATAGGCAGTAACCCATTCAAACTCAGCACAGTTTTCTCCTCCTTCAAGAGACAGAAAGAGCTGGTGAATGATACTGGCAGACTGACAACCCCTCATAATGGTCCACTATCTCCAGGTCAGGTGCAGGGAGGACCATCCCCAGAGACCCACTGCAGAACAAAGTGCGCATATCTGAACAGACACCAGGGCTCTTCCTCCATGCAGCCGGGGTCGGACGCCAGGCAGGATCAGCAGAGAGCAGCTGAATCTCGGGCACGGGTGGTTAGGAACACAGCACAGACTCTGGAACCAGAGGGCACGGTTTACACGCAGGCAAATCAAAAGTTTCAAGGACTTAACTTTTCTGTTTTTCCGCCTTCTGTGAAATGGAGATAAAACCCTCCTTGGGTTTCTTTGAAGATCAAATGAAGTCAAGAGATGTAGCACTTAGAACACAGCTAGTCTTAGCCATCATCGGAACCTCCTGTTCGTTCCATTCTTGGGGTCAGGGCTGAATCTCTTCCTGGCTGCCTCCATCTGATTAGACCTTTTGTGACCTTGGTGGATGTTCCACTGAGGGCCCCAGAAAAAAGACGTTTGCACAAGAAAGAAAATGACATTCTGCTGACCGACAGGCAAATGCTGACCAGCCTGGTTCTTCGGAAGCCGACTGTTCACCATTCTTCGCCCCATGAGATGCCCGCCTGCTGGCGCTGCTGCAGTTAACAAGCTGACGTACAGACAGTGCCCAGCAGGGTGGCACAGAGCGCAGGCGCGATCCTCCCCTCTCCTTCCCACAGCTACCGTATGACATCATGGCTGTGCCGTGTACGGAGAACGCAGACAGGTAAAGACGAGGGGGATGGGCTAGAAGTTAAGACAACCCGCACACATTCTGTTACAACAGAGGAAACGAGCAAAGAGCAGCCCATCAAGCTACCCAGGCCTCTGGTGGCAGTGGGGCGGCCGAAGGCCACACCAGAGGCCAAATTTGTTGGAGGAAAATCAAGGATTTATTTTAATCCTATAGTACATTCAGGACATTTCTTTTCCTGTACGAAAATTGTATTCCTTCCTGAGGAGGAAAATGGGATCGTGGAATACAGACCACTAAAGATGCAAAATAAACACATAAAAAGCCTTCTGAAAAATGGGTCTTCTGAGATGAAGCAGGGCAAGAAAAGGAAATGAGCTTACTTCCAGGTCAGGAGCTGCGTACCGCCCCTGCAGAGCATCGGAACTTGATCTGGTCGTCGATGTCAAACTAAGAGATAAACAAAAAAGGTCAGCAAAGCCTATTAACGGAACTTGATCTGGTCGTCGATGTCAAACTAAGAGATAAACAAAAAAGGTCAGCAAAGCCTATTAACGGAACTTGATCTGGTCGTCGATGTCAAACTAAGAGATAAACAAAAAAGGTCAGCAAAGCCTATTAACGTGTTGTATCACGTAGAAGGAGGGCAGAGTCTCCTGGCGGAGGAGGCTCCAGTGAGAGGCTCCCTCTAACCTACCGTCCTGCTTAAATAAAAGTTGTCTATTTTAACAACCCACTTTATTCCAAAAGTGCCTGACCTGTTCGATGGCTGATGTTTTTTTTCCATGTTGCATGAGATGATTTTATGCAAAGAGAAGTTTATAGGTTAAAAAAAAATAAAAGTCATTTTTTGATCCTATTACCTTGTTTTTCACTATTGGTTTCCACTTCTCCCTCGAATGCCAATAATTTTCAGATTCCATTTTTATCTTTCCCCTCCCTTTGACTAGTCTCACTTAGAAGGGATCAAAAGCAATGAAAGAAGCCTGAAATGGCAACAAAACGCAAAGGCATGAAAAGCAAAGGTCATCACTATTTTCTGTGATAATCAGCCTTTGGCAGAGCAAGGTTTTCTGTTTGGAAATTTAGCACAGAGTAGTTATCAGTGTGATTAAAAAAATTCTTCCTGCCACTCTCCCCATGCCTAGAGAGGTAAAATGTTATAAAATCTGGCTCACGGGGTTACAAAAAAAAAAAAAAAAAAAAAAAAAAGGAATTTTTTTTTCCTGGGGGGAGAAAAGGACCATTTTAAGCAAATAGAAAAATATTCAATATATATGAATAATCTTTACAGATTGATTTAGCAAATATTTACCGATGGTGTGCCATGTGCCAGGCCCTGTTCTAAGCACTGGGGACTCAGTGAAACACACAATAATCCCTGCCCCCCTGCAGCAAATGCGCTAGCCTGGGGGCGGAGGGGCTAGTGGAGAGGCAGGAATTAGCAGACTCACTTCAACCAAATAAACTGCAAGACGCAGCACTACCTTCTCTGCTCATTCTCATCCTCTCTCCCAAGGAGAGAAGAGATCAATGAGATGCGAATAAACAATAAAAAGTTTTCCTCATATAAAGGTCCTCTGGGATCCAAGAGCATTGCTTCTTTTGTGGTCCACTCAAGTCCAATAGCATCACTTTCACTTCTGCTTTGAACAGATGGATGTAAATGGAGGCCCACTCCACTCCCACTTCCTGACTTTGAGCCTGGTCTGAGGAATGACAGAAACAATTCCCAATGGCTGTGCACCCAAGAAACACATACACCTTGCTCCTGCACTCAAGGGCATGCTACATTTTGTGCATATGAATTATGATTTAACACAGTATATCGTTTCCATGGAGGAAAATGTAACTTAACTTTAGGAAGAGATCAATATCTGGAATTTTCATCTGAAAGATGATATTTATTCTTTAAAAAAGTTCAAGTAAATATTCCATTTCATAAATTCTTGGGGATAAAACGGTTTCAGAAAAGCAAAGCTTTTGATCCTGGCACCTCTGCCACTTTGCTTCCATCATCAGAGAGCACTTTAAAAGGGGAAGCTTTTGTTCTTCTAAAAATACCTACAATCAGTTCATCATTAGTGACATGTGAATTCTGTAAGTAGACATTACCATAAAATAAGGTCTTTATTCAGTCATGGCCTTTACCCACAAAACACTCTTCTTAAAATTACTGAGAAAATATTGTTTTTACAAACTCTTTAAAAGCCTAGGAAATTCTTATTGTCTGCACTCTGGCTATTACTAAGACGCATCTGGTCGGCACAAGACAACAATTCCCGGATTATCCATAACCTCTTCCCTTCCAGGGCTAAGGCCTGAGTGACTTTAACCCAGTACTTCCTGTGGGGGTGGGAGGAGCCTGACAGCATTTGGTTTGGACAATGCTTCAGTGGACAGAGAAGGTCTAATCACCTTATTTGTTTACTATCTCAAGCCCTCACTCACCAAAAGCCAGGGGCATCTTGCAGTTGTGACAACCATAAAAGAAAAAACGCCTCCCTGCTACCCCCAACCCCTCCCAACCTCTGTCACGCCCAGAATCTCTTCCATATTGGGAGAATGATTTGCAATGCAGGTGCCCCTCCACATCTGCTTCAGCGGTTCTGGAACTGGCCAAACTCCACTAGGTCACAGGAAATCTCTAGACAACACGTCCAGACTTTCCTATCAGACACCACAGATTCTGCCCCCGACAAACTTACAGGGCCCTTGAGAGATCCCGTGACTGTTCTCAGACTTGGTATAATCAAGTTCAGTTATGTTCCCAGTGGAAACCAGAGTTGGTGGAAAGGGGTCCTCAACATGTTCCTGATGCAGAGACATGAAAACTTCTAGCTGGCAGGTTAGGCAGTAACAGGATTCCCAAAAGATATTCCCCCCACCCCCTTCTTAAATAAAAGCAGTAGGTCCAGAACACACCAAAAGAACAGATAACCCTCCTTGATTTGCCAACTTTTCTCCATTTAAACCAATCTCTCCAGTGCCATCTTACCAATCTTGCACCTATTTCCATATGGTCTGCTATAGTGCTGTGAAATGTCCCATTTGGAACTAGCAAGTTGTTTGACCTTTATTAAAATTCTTAGTTTTTCCAATTTTGTTCTCAAATTCCTAAGACAACTGAAAAAAGTTATTTTTTTCTCTTAAGCATAGCTAAAACTGAAATAGCCGGGGAACATTTTACAGCACAAATGCCTCCTAATAATGCAATTTTGCAAGTCATCCAGCTGATTGTTCCACTTAAGTGAAGGACCTTACTCCAAGACTTCCCAGGGTGGTGGGGGGAAATGACTATGAACCTGTCTCTCCCAATACGCCAGCAAAGGAGATGTAAGGAAAGGTTTCCTGAACTGGGGGAGAAATATAGGAGCAGTCTCCACATCTCAATTTTCCTTATGTGTACAATGAGGGAATTGAACTTTTCTTTTTTGGGGGGGTGGGTGGGGTGCACAGCTTGTGGGATCTTAGCTTCCCAACCAGGGATGAAACCCGGGCCATCAGCAATGAAAGGACAGAGTCCTAACCACTGGACCGCCAGAGAATTCCCAAGAGGGAATTGAACTTGATCGACTCCATGATCCTGTCTCATCTGACAGTTTGTGAACTTGAATCCAACAGAATAACAATTTCAATCAAAATCTAGAGACCAAGGAGGGACTTAAGAAATAGCTGGGGGAGGCCAGGGCCTATGACAGCAAGGATCCAGGCCTAAGGGGATACAGGGGCATCTGCTTATAGAAAGAGCCATCGGGGGACTCCTGACGGGGTCTGGGCTGTGACATTTCTTTACAACATAATGCCCGGGTACAGTAGAAGAGGCTTTGGGAGAAAGGGCAGCCTCAGTTGGAAAGCTGGCGAGTGAGTTTTGGCTGAGCCCTTCTTCCAAGCTAAGACAGCCAAGAGTAAAACATCCTCATAGTGAGTGCCCAGAAGCAGGACTTGGGACAGACAGCCAGAAACTGAGACTGGAGGTCATCATGAGAGCCTCCTAAAGAAGTGTTTGAGAGAGAGAGAGAGAGTGTGTCGGGGGTGAGGAGACCCCAGCTGGGTGAGAACATAGCAGAGTGAGCCTCTAAGATCTTACCAAAAAAAGTTAACCCCAATCCCAAGCAATCCTGGACTTCCATTGAAAACAGGTGATTTCTTCTCCCTTTAATGCACACACCACCCAATCTTCTGGCTTCCTACAGATTCTATGGAGAATTCTAGATATTCCTGCAATCATCTTCAAATGACAGTTTTCGCCCAGGCAGTGCAGCCTCCTTCTGTAGTATCTTCCAATCTCTCAATCCTCTGAGTCTAGGAAAGTCAAGATTTGAAACACTCCTAATTGGGCCGCCTCTCACACTTCCCTGTTCAAGGGCCTCCTAGGCTAAACTCAGTACCCCTTGAGCTCCAAGATGCTTGGTATAAAGTTCTCAAAGCCCATTCCTCCTGGAGCTGTGGTGGGTAATCAGAGCAAACATCAGTCACTCAGACACCCTCACCCCACCCTGTGCAGCACTTCACTGACCCCTGAGGAATCACCTGCCATCACCAGGCAGTGTGTCCGCACCATGTGTTACACCAATACCCTGGAGCTGCCTGGCTACTCCTCATCTCCACTCGGCGTGGCTGCTGTTTTCTGTCTCCTCGTTCCTTTGCACACTACGGTTTTGCAGTTTGATTACCAGCATTTAAAAACGTTTGTTGGGCTTCCCAGGTGGCGCAGTGGTTGGGAGTCCGCCTGCTGATGCAGGGGACACGGGTTTGTGCCCCGGTCCGGGAAGATCCCACATGCCACAGAGCGGCTGGGCCCGTGAGCCAGGGCCGCTGAGCCTGCGCGTCCGGAGCCTGTGCTCCACAACGGGAGAGGCCACAACAGTGAGAGGCCCGCGTACCGAGAAAAAAAAAAAAAAAGTTTGTTACTGGCATTTAGACAGATGTTAAGTAGCAGCTGTCAGCTTTGAAATTTGTTATCTTTTGGGAATATCAGATTAGACCTTACCAACCTCCACTAAAGTGCCTCTAAATTCCAAAAGGAGCAATGTTTTATTCATCATTTCTCACTCAAGGGTGGCAGTGAAAATCTAACAGGGTGTAAATTCCACACCACAAACCAACACCACTGGTGGCAGTTCTATCAGCACATTAAATAGCATTTTTGCCATCTTTTCCATTGATGGGCTTATAGCAAATCTATGCTCTATTTTTATCTAAGGGCACAAACACTTTTTATCATGCAGGATTAGGCATTCAGCAACTCAAAAAACACATGATTTTATTGTATCCAATATCTTCACAGTTTTTTTTTTTTTCTGATAGCACAAACAAAAGAAATACTAGCTCATTGTAAAAAAAAAAAAAATTTTTTTTTTTTTTAGAAAAAAAAGTTATCCCTAATACCACCACTCTTACAAGCTTGGTTTATCTCCTTCCAGGAGTTTTTCTACATGTGTAAATACAACTATATTTTATTTTAAAAATGGAATATTCTACACTTATAGTTTAGTAACCTACTTTCTCCTCACTGGATTTACCAATATTTTTTTACATACCAATACAGAAAAAAATGTGAGTGACAAATCGTAAAATTAGCCATGTTGCTGACACTTCTCCCCAAAGCCCAACAATAACAGACTCAGGAAGGAAAAACTTAAGAAAGGAAGGGCTGAGAATCAGCATTAAAATGTGGGTGGCCTTCATGGCTTTCCTGAAAACATTCATTGATGAGGGCCCGAATCAGTGAACAAGTATGGAATCAATAACGGTGCAAGGCCAGAAACCGGTCACCACAGTCCCTTCTGCTGCATCATGAAAAGGCTGTCACCACATCACAGACAGGCTGAGAGCTTGCACGCGTTTGAAAGCTTGATGCATGACTGTGAACACGTGCTTTATACAACGCAGTTCTCTTGTCTACGTCTGTTGTCTATGTCTATGTCTGTTGGTCCCTCTCTATGGCATTAGGGGGTGTTAGAAGCTCTAAGAGAAAAAGCCAATATGCTCAGAGAGACATTCTATTTATACAAGCTATCACCACCAGGATGGTACAGTTTTGGCCAGAGGAAGATTACCATGTGCCTGTGACTGAAATTTTTAGACACTGAAATATAACAAACGAGGGACTTTCCTGGTAGTCCGGTGGGTAAGACTCCATGCTCTCAATGCAGGGGGCCCAGGTTCGATCCCTGGTTGGGGAACTAGATCCCGCATGCATGCCACAACTAAGAGCCCACGTGCTGCAATGAAGATCCCGTTTGCCGCAACTAAGACCCGGCCCAACCAAAATAAATAAATAAATAAATATACATACATACATATATATTTTTTTTTTTAAATAAAAATAAAGAAGAAATATAACAAACGAAATGTAAAACACAGGAGTAAAACCTAAACATGAAAGGGTTACTGTCAAAGGGAAGCCTGATCATCAGTGAAATATGTACCTGAAGTAAGAAACTTATCATTCCTACCCTTTACTTTTCTCCTTCTCGTATCTTCTACAGATTTTGAAGGTGGAATAAACTTCACCCCAAGCATCTGCAACACAGCCTGTTTATGTATCACACTTACTTTTGGAGGAATGACTTCGCCTCCTTAATAGCAATGTGGGTTTTAGCATAAAAGCAAAGGGATGTTTCCTGTCTTTCCTGGACCAAGCACAAAATGACTGTGCATGGAGTACTTTGTACTCTTTCCATCAACAAGAGAACAAACGATATTTCCGCTGGAGTAGAAAGTTGCCAAAACATTCTGGCACATTCCACCTCTTCCTCACTTTGTGCTCCCTTACCCTCCAAAAATGCTTTAGCAAGTAGTACTCAACCGTCTGTTAAAGCATTGCAACGTACCGTATGTATTTATTTTATTTACCGCATAGAAATACAAGTTAGGCAAAGGAGGTCCAAACACCTAGATTTCATGCTGTGATACCACCTTTTTACTTCAGGCTACATTTTCCCTCTTCCTCAGATGGTATTTGTTTTGCTGCCTCACACTGCTAAAACGTATTTAAATTCTCCTCTTATACTTTTAAAGTCTGCAAAGATGGCCTTAGGTAACTCCTGACACTTACCAGGAATACAAGATGCACGCACACAACAGAGTGGTACCCAGTCCAGCAACCAAGTTTTTGTCTCTGTACAGGTCCTGACCAAAGTCAGGCACGCAGATGGTGACATTCTTCCCACGTTGATCTAGAACTTGTGAAGAAAAGGGAAAGGAATCAGAGCCAAATTAGAAAAGCCCCCTGTAACTCAGGGATGCATTCACTTTGGGAAAATTCATGCAGTGCAGAACAGTGAGACTCAGCACTGGAAGCTTCTCCTCTACTGTCCCACTCGACTCAGACTAGACTGTTACTACTGTGAAGCACCCTCTGCCACCTAGGAAGCCTCTCGGAGCAAGACCCTGGGGTTCCAGCTTAGTGCTAAAGGGATCTTCAGTCCCAGGGCTTTCTAAGAGTCATGCTATTTTTCAGTACTATTGAAACAATAGTAAAGAGTAAACTTAGGTCATTTTTCAGTTGATTGGGCAGTTGATTGGCAGGTAGCGTGCAGCTGACTGAGAGCATCCTCCATGTCTATCCTCCCTTGGAGGAGTGTCAAGACTATTACATCAAACAGGAACCTGCAGGAACTGCTATCTGGCCGACAGCCTCCACCCAGATGAGAAGTCATTTTACTGTTGGTAATAAGACAGTCATGACATCTTACGGCTGTAACCTGGGAACCTCCTCAAGTGGTCTAGAGCTTTAAAAAATTGTGAGAGGCTACATAACAAAGATTTGTATCATATTACCATCACTAGTCGTTTACTTTTTATCTATCACAGAGTCTTCAATTTTGAACACCCAAGCTGGGTCTGTTTGCCAACTCTGCCCAAAAATAAGGAACATAAACATAAAATAACACGCTAGAAACCATTTTACAAACATGCACATTCTAAGAGTTTAAAGTTGGACGAAAATTATTTCTGGGTGCTCCCACTTGAAACTGTAAACTGTGTGTGCTGTGGTTTAAGGAATCTTTATTCTTAGGCCAATGAAAATTTTCTTTACAAAACTGACCAAAATATGAACTTTGCTATTTAAGTAGTACCACCCAAAATTAAAAATAAAAGTTTTTTTCTGTATTTAAGTGATACCTGCCATTAAAAAGAAAAATGTTGTAACCAAAAACCCCGTTAAGTTAAAAACAGAGATTAATACATAAATAGTCAAAACACTCATAAAAGTCTTAAAAAGACTAGACTTAAATAAACTTAGAGTCAAGATAGAGATTTAAAAAAAAAATTATATCCAGGATAGACTATACTTAATATAAGATGTGCAATTATATTTGCATTGTACTATAAATAGCTATAAAGGCAAGACCCATATGTAGTACATGTATATGCTAAAAGTTTCAAATTATCTTTGCATTTGCTTTCTAAATTTAAAAAAGGAAAACAACTTCAATTTTCTATTCTAGAGAAAAGAGAGTACATGTATTTCACCTGATGTATATAAGATAAAATGTACCCAAACATACTCACGTGTGTATGAGTATACATTTATATACACATTTATATATCACAAAAGTGATAAAGATGATGAAATATAATGAGTTTGGAAATCAACACAAGAAAATCTGGTCCTTTACTGGGAAAGCTTATAATATAATAGTGCTTTTATAGTTCTCAAATATTCATTGCAACTACTCTACAAGAATAACAGGCACGCTTTATATAGCACCTACTACCTGCCAGGAACTGTACTTATACTTACATACACACACATACTCATTGAAATCTTAAAAACCACCCTATAAAAGAAGAATTTTATTTAATTATCTTCTTAAAATAATAATTAAAATTCTTATTTTAGGGGCTTCCCTGGTGGCGCAGTGGTTTCGAATCCACCTGCTAATGCAGGGGACACAGGATCGAGCCCCGGTCTGGGAGGATCCCACATGCCACGGAGCAACTAAGCCCGTGCGCCACAACTACTGAGCCTGTGCGCCACAACTACTGAGCCTGCACACGACAACTACTGAAGCCTGCGCACCTAGAGCCCGTGCTCCGCAACAAGAGAAACCACCACAATGAGAAGCCCGCGCACCACAAGTAAGAGTAGCCCCCGCTCCTGCAACTAGAGAAAGCCCGCATGCAGCAACAAAGACCAGATGCAACCAAAAAAAAAAAAAATCTTATTTTAAAGGCGAGATATCTAGAGAGAGAAAAGTGACTCTATACAAGTTACTTAAGTGGGAGAACCACTCCCATGCTCTTTCTATTCTGTTACAGTCAGAGAAATGATCACCTAAAGAAAATTAATAACCACCTAAAAATAATAATAAAAAAATAGAGCAAAAATTTTTTTCTTGAATATTTTTGATTATTTCTTGAACATTTGAGTATTTCTGAGCAGGAAAATGCAGATTAGGCCTCAAAGCAAACTCAACAGCCCTCCTTAGTTCATGTCTTTCCTGAACAGCAGGAAGACTCAGGAGAAGGAAGTTTCATGTTCATATCCCATGTTGAGGACCTCCTTTAATGAAGAAGTCTAGATCACCTCTCTATTTTGATGTGTCGTATCCGATACTTAAACGATAGCTCACAGAGACATAGTGCTCACTCCACAAATGACAATATTCATCCTGCAAAAGCACAGGCTCCCTAACAAGCCGGCTTACCGACTTCTACAGGTTTGCTGGACAGAGCTGAGAACGTGAGATACGTGACGTAGCAGCTGATGAGACCCGACTGCAGTAACCCAGAGTGCGGCTGTCCTGGAGAATGAGAAGAGACAGTGTTTTAAATCAACGACGAGAAAGCATATGTGCCTTAAAAAAACAGGTCTCCCGCGAACGACATCCCTCCAACTTGGAGCCCCACCCTTCAAGGCAAGAAGAGGTATGTAATGTGTTTCTCAGATGACACCAAAACATTTGGGGAGGGGGCGGGGCGGGGAGGGGAGTGATACCCTGAACCTAACTGCTGTTTAAGAGATGACAAGGTCTACCGAGTTCTCTCCCAACACCCTATTTTGATAACAACTACAGCTGTACTGAAACATACTGCCTGGTCTCCCTGAGGCTCATAACATTAGTTCTTAAATCACAAAACCTCCAAAGAAAATTTACCGTCGTTATTTGTGAGATCACATAGTTTAGTGGGGTAAATGATGGATTTTATAGGGAGGGCCTGGATTCCATATCTGTCAATGGACAAAAAATCCTTTGGGAATATACCAGAGCTGGTCCAAACCAAAGAAGAAGGCTATGGGACTGAGCATTCACTGGGAAAAGGGCTTCAATGTTACAATATTTAAATGAAACTGTTTGGATGGTTGAGAGTAACCAAGATGTGATAAAAGGGATTTATCCTTTTTTTGGTGAAATTTTCAACCACCTGCAGACATAAAAGGATTTAGTTTTACCCAGTCTTCCCTTTGATTAAATTTATTCCCAGAGTTATCATTATTAAATTATAATGACCAATAAAGGTAAAAAAATAGGCCCTTTTATAATGTTGCTCTTTGGCATGGGAATAAGACTCACCTTAACAATTAATGGCATTAAACCAAATATTTCAAAATACTATAACTATTTCAAAAAGTAGGATTTAACCCAAAGAATATTTTAATCTGAATACTAATGCTTTAGGAAATTCTTAATTGATCAATTAAAGGAACTGGAGGAGTAATAACCATCTCAATTTCAATAATGAACTTCCATCATCTCTTCCTTTTGGCTTTGAAAGAACCATGAGTAAGATCCGGCTCACAGGTTTCTGTTGGCTTCGCAGAGGAAGGTGGGGTATGAGAACGGTTAGCTCCCAGAGCTATAGCTGCTGGCACAGCCAGGATCGGATTTCCTGCTACCTGACTCTGGGACCACGCTGTCCTCAATTTGTGATCCACAGGGGTCTTAAGTGAAAGATGAGCCCCAGAACAGCTCCTTCCATAGCCTTCTCACTCATTCAAGTTTTACACAGAGATCACAGGGAAGAGCTAAATATCCACTAAAGGTGTTTTCCATTGAAAGGCTCCTTGCAGTACATTATGTAATAGCAACATCTATCTCCTTATTTATTGACTTCATTACACTCAAATCTTGGACACAAGGCATGCGTGACTATCACATTCGCCCCAGTGTGGGGCATGAAGGGGACACTGGGGTCCCACCTTTCCTATTGCTGACCCACCCATGGTAAATTAAGGAATGACCATAATTTCCAAAAAGGGAGGGGTGTTGCTCAAAGACATTTATAATATGAATAAGGAAGAATGGAAAAAAACTGTGCTTACGATTTTGGACACAGGGTGAGATGGCTACCACTGAAATAAGCAGACACAGGCCTCCGTTTACCCCGAGAAGAATTTTATTTTCCACGCAACCATCTTTCTGTGTATAAAACACTGCCATCAAAATCAAGCCTCCCGTGGCGATGGAGTACATGATGAGAGTCACCAGGGACAGAGAGGCGTACCACAGCTTGTTGCTAGCTGTGCCTGCGGTCCTGTTTCTCCAGGAAGTGGAGAGGAAGGGGAGAGAAGACAGGTCAATTGATTCTCCGACAGCATCTATCATCCCTCAGGCATTATTCACTAATGCTATCAGGCCCCAGCCCACAGTAATGAGTTATCCTGAAGGCCTATCATTTTACCCACTAGAAGCTAGAAGGTACAGGTAAATATGCAAAAACTTCTTGGCTCAAGGATAGAATTTTTTCTAAACACTGAAAAAATTCCATCTTTGACTCAAGTGTATTCATCAACTAAAATGAATACACGACAGACTTTATTCTAGCCTCCCCATTCTGGATGTCAATTACCCTGGGACAGGTTTTGGCAGTATTAAAAAGCGGCTCTTTGCTGGAGTTAGAGTTTTCCCCATAAACACAGAGGCTGGGGGTGCCAGTCTCTTAGCCAAGTGCTGCCAGCAGCTCCTGCTGACACTCATCTTCCCTTTAGGGAGAGAGAGGCAAATGCACTTCACCCGGAGAAAGACTGGCTGACCTCAGCTCTTCCGTCTCTGCACTGAAAAGGAGCATCTGGACTAGTACTGCTTCTCCCAGACAATGCCAGGTATGATTAAGGAGAAGTGTGACATTAGAAAAAGTGAAGACAGGAACTCCCTGGTGGTCCAGTGGTTAGGGCACAGTGCTCTCACTGCCAGGGGCCCTGGTTCAATTCCTGGTTGGGGAAATAAGATCCCGCAAGCCACGAAGCACGGCCAAAAAAAAAAAAAAAAGGGGGGGGTGGGGCGGGTGGAGAATAAAATCAGGCGGGAAGAGAGTAAAAGTTTTAATGGGATTTATAATAAAGAATCTAAAAGAGGAGGTTAATGTGCTCTCTGGTTTATGTAAACATTAATAAAGGGATGGGAGAAATAAGTAGTGATTTAACAATCTACAGAAACTTCAGAACAAAGAAAAGAGGGCTTATTGATGCTAAATGAAGAGGACAGAACAACAGGGGGATGGACTGAATCACTGTCATCTGCCTTAGGATTCAATCGCCCTTTGTAACCACACTCTCACAAACCTTAACAGAGAAAGCAACATACTTACTATCTTCACAAAGCTGGAAAGTGTTCAAGCAACCCAGCTAAAATGTTTCAATTATGAAGTTACTGCAGCCAGAGACAAAGAAAACAGGGAGGAAAGGCCAAAATGACAATGACCATCATATTCCTGAAACTGAGCCAGGTGCTCCTATGACGACAGTTATTCTAACAGGGAAGGCACACAAAGCAAATGAAGAGAAAATGAAACTAGAGAAAGGAAAGAGGCAAATGGTAATCGACGACAGGGAGAGAAGACGATTATGTAGAAAAAGGTGAACACTGCTGACCAGTGTGTAGGTGGGGTCCAGCTGTTTCCTCACTAGTCTTTTGGGCTGTTATTACTATAAGAAGGACTTTCTTAACAGTTAATTTATGCTTAGATTCCCAAGATTAAATCTTCAACCCCAACCTCTCCCCTCAACTCCAGGCTCCTATTATCCAACTGTTACTGTCTCCACTTGGAGGTCTAATCTGCATGTCAAACTTGGCAGGTCCAGATTAACTTCCCAATATTTAAACCTCCATCCCCAAACGTGCTCTTCTGTGATCTTCCCAACCTCAGAACATGGCAATTCCATTCTTCCCATTAGGGGTGGGGGTGGGGGGAGATTAAAGAACTGCAGTTGCTCTTGACTGCTGTCTGCTCTCCCTGCCCCTCTCCTCTCCGCACCACCATGCCATCCCCAGCAGCAAATTCCACTGCTTCCAACTTCAGACTATATCAGAATCTGACTGCTGCTACCATGTGGCTCCAAGCTACCTCGTCCCTCACCTGGATCATCTCCCACTAGACTCCTTACTTGCACCTGTAAGCCCCTCTCATCTTTTCTCAACTTAAAATGTGCATTAGATTCCATCTCTCTAGTGCCCTTCCATGGTGGTCCCCGAAGCCCTTCATGAGCCGGCCCAGGGCTGTCTCTGATTTCATCTCTTGCACCCTTCCCTCACCACTGGGGTCCAGCCACAGTGGATGTCCCTGTGCCCCTTAAAGCAGCCAGCACGATCCTGCCTTAGGCTCTCCCCAACTTCCTTCGTCTCCCTCACACCTCGTCACGAAAGCCTTTCCCTGCCCTGCTCACCCCAACTCCCACACCCTTTCTTTTTCTCCAGAGCACTTTTCACCATTGAACCTAGTACGTATTTGCTTGATTATAAGTTGACTATCTATCCCCCCTCTCCCCAGGAGAATGTAAGCTCCACAGAGCAGGACACGGTTGCATTCACTGCTGCTCTCCTACTGTCGAGTGCCCGGCAAATAATAGGTGCTTAATGAATATTGGTGCAAGGACTGCCAACTGTTAGAGGATAACTGGATGCAGCAATGGTGGCAGAGTGGCTGTAACTCCTGCTGCCTCAGACTCAGTTGGTCCTCCCAATGACATCTTCTATAGACACCCCAAATAAGTGCTGTGACTTATTATCTTTATACTCTTGGTGCCCGGCACATAGTTAATATTCCAAAAATTTTGAATCAGTGCTCAATAAGAAGCACTTGGATGGAGACTGGAAAAAGACCGGGCAGTGGGGAGGAGCGTATGGACACAGAAGCAAGCAGGTTATCAGGTTAGGGAAGATGTCTGGGCTCAGGCTTCGGGTGAGGGTTAGGAGTAAACAAAACCCAACATTAATTTAAAATCTAGAAAATCTAATAAATAAATAAATAAAATCTAGAAAATGGGTCTTCATTAGAAACACCTAAATAGGCACAGGTGGCACAGTAGTTAAGAATCCACCTGCCAATGCAGGGGACATGGGTTCAAGTCCTGGTCCAGGAAGATCCCACATGCCGCGGAGCAACTAAGCCCATGTGCCACAACTACTAGGCCTGTGCTGTAGAGCCCATGAGCCACAATTGCTGAGCCTGTGTGCCCAGACCCCGTGCTCCACAACAAGAGAAGCCCGTGCACCGCAACGAAGAGTAGCCCCCGCTCACCACAACTAAAGACCCAATGCAGCCAAAAAAATTAATTAATTAATTTAAAAAAAATGCAACTCCCTCCAAAAAAGAAACACCTAAATATACTGTTTACTTTTTGTTATTTCAGTTTTTATATAGAACTGATGCTTCGAATTATAAAAATTGACCTAGAAAGTGTCAAAAACAAGACAACAGGCTTAGAAAGGAGTCGCTTATGCTAAGCCCCACATCACCAAACCAACACAACTTAGAGTTTCAGCTCTCCCAGAAACGGAATCTTAAACCAGTCAATCAGGAATCCCCTGATCAGCACTAGTTATGTCACCTAACTGGTAGACGCCTGGCATCCCCTGAAGGAAAGTTACCTCACAATAACCAACCTGCTTTTTTGCCTAATATAACTTCCTTGTCCCTGCTCTCTGCTGCCTATAAACGTCTTTTATTTTGTACAGCTCCTCAGAGCTCCTTTCTATCTGCCGGATTGGAGGGTGCCCAATTTGAATCAATTTTTGCTCGGACAAACTCTTAAAAAAATTTTAATATGCCCCAGCTTACCTTTTAACCAAAGAACAAAACACATTAAACGTCACCCAACCACAACATTTTTCAGGTAAAAAAAAAATGAGGTCAGAGAGGCCAAGTCATATGCCTCAAGTAAAACAGCCAGAGAGCCAGGGGCATTAAAATCTGCAGCATTTGTGTCCAGGCCCATGGCCTTTCTATCCTACTGCCTTTGGAGTCTTCTCCTTCTCAAGATCTTTACAAAAGGAGAAAAAAAGAAAGGAAAAGGGAAGAAAAATTTTGGTTGTTCCATGAAGAGTGATACAAGCATTATATTTTCTAGACTAACCTTGTAAGCAAGAATCTCTGTTAAAAAACACACCCAAAAAAACTAAATTAGATAAATCTACATAAAAATAACAATTCTTGTACGTTTCCTAGCTTAATCCTAATTTTAGGCAGACCAACCAGCTGTGAGTATGTGGACAAAAGAGATTTTGCTGGGACACTGGCCTCAAAGCTGGGACAACAGCAACATCAATCGTTGCAAAGCTCTTAAGCCATTCCTATTGGCTGGTTTCTGGAAAGTTTTTAAAGCAATCAAACTCTTCCAAAATGCCCGTTAAAACTTGGCATCGATAATTAGTCCCAGAAAATGGCTTCAGAATCAATCAAAACATTAAAGTCAGAGTAAAGCACAAGTATTCTCAAGGAAGCATACTATTTAATGGGCAAGTCAGGCACTCAGTATCAAAGTTATTAGTATTTTATCATAACTTCCTCGAAGTTTATTTCTAAAAATTTTAGAAAAAACATAGGGTGATGCATTCCTTTGGTCAAATAAAAAATTCAGAATGAAAGTACATAAGAATCACCAGGGAATTCCCTGGTAGTCCAGTGGTTAGGATTCCACGTTTTTACTGCCAAGGGCCCGGGTTTGATCCCTGGTCTGGGAACTAAAATCCCACAAGCCACATGATACAGCGCCGCGCCCCCCGCAAAAAAAAGAATCATCATCAATGGAAAGAATGTTATTTAATCAATTAAAATGCATTTCCAACTTATTGTGCATATTTCTTCTGCATAACTGAGAACAGGGTCACATAAAACTATAGTCAACCATTTGACTTATCTTTAGGAAAACTTTGCTGCCTCGAAACAAGATCTAGTAGAAGCCCCAAACATACTAGGTTTCAGGGATGACTCAAAATGCAGGACAGCATGCAATAATAAACTTATATATATACTCAGACCTAGAAATCTGTATTATCATAGAGATTAAGATTTGAGGGGAGTTCCACGGCAGTCCAGTGGTTATGACTCTACACTTCCAATGCAGGGGGCGCGGGCTCAATCCCGGGTCAGGGAGCTAAGTTTCCCACATGCTGCGCAGCGCGGCCCCCCCCCCCCCACAAAAATAAAGATTTGAAAAAATACCAAAACATGCCTGTAGTGCTACCTGTATGACTATTCAACGTGCTGCAAACATTTTTAAATTGGTATTTGGGTGCTTACTCCAATATTTACCAAATAATAAAATGTTTAACCTATCTTTTCACTCAGGCATCTCATGATTCGATTTTCAAAAAAACAAGACCAAAACAAAACAACTACTACTACCAAGCTGAGGAATATAATCAGAATGAAAAGTGTTTTGAGAGAATTTGGACAGTATATTTTGTTTTGTCCAAAATAAAAAATAAAATTCACATTCATATAGAACTTTCAGATATCCATCCAAACAGTACAAAATAACATGATGCCTACAAAATCTACAAAATTACAAAAGCCTTACTGGATATAGCAGGCAGTTATTTTCATTCATATTTTATAAGTAAAGTAAGACAGAGCACTTCAGTGCTTTGCCCAGAGTCACAAAGAGAGTCAACCTGGCCTTAGCACCGAAGGAGCTGGACCCCTGTCTAGCTGTCACTTCCTCAGTGTGGCTCAGCAAGAAATAAAACGAGCCATTAATAGTTTGGCATTCCCCATGTATTCTAGGATGTGAATTCTATTTTCAAGGCACTTAAAAAGGGTCTGTATTTTTTTTTAAAGTCGGGGAGGCTTTCTAAGGTAGAACAACAGATCTCCCTAATGAAGGGGCCCTTCCCCTCTTAGGCAGTTGAGAAGGAACAAAAATTTTTTTAAAAAGAAAAGCACTGTTTCATTGAATATTCTTTGCAGAAAATGAACCTCCAGCTCCAAAGTACTTTTTCCTTTTTAATCTCCTAAGGATGGGAGCCTAAGATAAAGCCTACCCAAATTTTCAGCCACTAACGCAAGCACGGAGCAGGGGCTGCGAGGTGCCAGCAGTGGGGTTGAGTGTGGCTAAGTCTTAGAGCCCAAATGAGAGGGTACAGGGAAAAGAGAGCCAAAGAGTGAAAAGAAATGAAGTGGAAAAAGGAAAAGTAGAAAGGTGAGAAAAACAGTATGGGAGAGGAGTAAATGAAGAGGTCCAAAGAGCAGGAGGGAAGGAAGAGAACAAGCAAAAATTGTTTTTGGTGTAAGCAGGCTGCTAATCCCTGGCAATACAACTCGGGGTAGAGCTTCTGTCAACAATGGGCACTTTCTCTGAGTCAGAGAGTGAGTTCACGTGGAAGCTCTCCATAAAGGCACATACCAGTTCTTGTTCCATTTATGTGCAAACTCCACAAGTAAGAGGAGCTGGATGCCTATGAACAGGAAGCCTCCGATGGCTCCCACATAGCGCCAGGCTGCAAAAGAAGACCGTCCGAAAGGAGATGAGGTGACTGTCCCAAGTGTTTAACTCAAATGAGAGTAATGACTAACAGTTAATTTTTACTGCAGGCTCCCTGTACCAGTAACACATTTAATTCCCACACAACCCTACAAGGTGGGTACTACTATTAGACCCACTTTACAGATGAGAAAAACTGAGAGTCTACACGTAAGTTGACAAGGTCCCACAGCCAGTAAAGGGCGGGGCTGGGATGTGAACACAGGCAATCTGGCACCACAGCATCCAAGCCTCACCTCCATGCTATAAATAAATGCCAGATATCCTAACAGATGCAGTAATTCATAAAATCAACAATGACCCTCAATTTAAAAGTAAAATCACACAATGCCAGAAAAACCAAGGATTCAAATTTTACCGGATAGAGACCCACCAATGTCCAGTGAGGAAATGAGGTTCAAATGGGGGCTACGGACTCAGGTTCTACTTCTGGCTCGGCCACAGAGAAGCCCAAACCTTGGAGAAGCGCATCACTTCTCTGGGTTGTCTATAATACAACTGAGCTGTTCTAAAGGATGGACAGCTAGGTCCCGTCCCATTCTAAGTATATTATTCTATTATATACAAGGACCTCTGTGGAGAATAGAAAACTAGTTACCAGTATTTTAGGTAAAAAGACAACTTGGATACAACTTCCTTAAGGAGTACATAAAACCGGTATGACCCTAAGAAACTAGCTGGAGCCTGATATGTGGCTATTTGAGGGACTATGGCTGTTCCTTATTCACAATGTGAATATTTTTACTATCTTAATAAGGAAAGTGAATCCATTTGGGTCTGAACAGTGTTCTGAACCTCTAAAACTCAGGCTTTTTTTCTCCTCCCTACCTCATATGAAGAAAGGACCCTTGTTTCAGCTATGATTGAATGCATTATATTAAATCACTTTGGTAGGTTCTATTGATAAGGAATATAATTCAGTGTATACAGTTTCACATAAGGCAAGTTTAGAAATAGTCTGAAGGATGCCTTTCTTACCCCATTATAGCTACAAGCAGATTTAAAGCTGCTAAGAAGACTTGGGTTTGTGTGCAGTGCTCAGAAAGAACAAGGTCTCCCTGGGTCACGCTGACATGATAAACTAGTTTGCAAACAAGTTTTAAGCGCTTCATTTTTCCTTCAGGCTAATAACCTTAATTTCAATTCTTCAACCGGCAGAGTAACTAAAGGTCCTCTCACCCCTCCCAGGAAGGGAGAAGTGGGGGGTGGGGAGGAAGTACAGAGGGTGGGTGAAGTGTGGGCAGCTGAGGCAGGATTTTTTTTTTTTTTTAAGCTACAAGAAAGTTAGTAACCTACAATATCAAAGGCACCCTGGACTACGCTTTCCAACAGTCTTACGAAGTGAATAAAAACACAATAAATAGATACCCCCCATACCCCATTTGTACCATTTAGAAAGGTCTCCTGATCTGGAATGAAGAAGGCTCCTGAGCACATGGCCCCCAACAGCAGAAGTTTAAAGAACCAAAAGCTGGAGGGGAAGAGAAAAAAAGGAAATGTATTTAAATGATAGTCAAGGAAGGACAAAAGACCTCTCAGAGGTAACCGTGTCAATTCACAATTCTGTCCTCTCCAAATGGAGGGGAAGTAATTAAGTGACTGGAGACTGCCTTTTCCCATAATTAGACACACTTCAGTGTGGCCTCTGATTGTGCAAGACCATTTTGTTGCAGGGGTGGAAGTGACCTGGGGGAAGCTCTTGGTCCAAGAAATAAACTCTTATCTCCAATGCATTTCTCATTATGGTACCAGGTGTTACAAATAGGATTCCAGTTCTTAGGCCACTGTGTGGTAAGTATAAGTTCCACCTTCCCTAAAATCAGTGTCAACAATTTCAACTAGAGGAAAGCAGTCAGAGGGTCTGAAGAGTGGAAGGGGTCCTGGAACGTTGCTCTGAATATAAGGAAGGGTGAAAGGATCCCCACAAAGACTCACCCATTGTGAATATAGGCTCTACAACTTTTACTGTTGTTGATTTTCAAGGTCAGGAGGCAGAATATAAAGAAGAAACAGGCCATTCCAAAACAGACTCTATATACTGCAGAATACCCCACCAGCTTCTCACAGGTGTCGCCAGCTTTAATGCCTTTACAGATATCTTCGAAAAAAGGGATCTGAAGAAAAAGAGAAAAAGTAATTTGTTAAAACTAGGAAAAGAAGGGCTACCAGTGGAGTGTTCTTTCAGCCTACAAGTCAAAATCCAATGTGAAATACACCATGTGCAGAGAGAAATTAAGACTGAGAAGAAAGTCTCTCTTCCAAAGACCTCTTTCTTTCTCTGAATCTTCCTTAAAAATATAGTGCTCATAACATACCACTCCACCTCCACTTACTCCTAAGGAATTCTGAAATCCAGCATCAGAGTTTTAAAAAATGATACTTATAATACACAGGTATATTTTTCTTTATTCATTCATTCATTTTTGCTGCGCCAGTCTTAGACGTGCGGAATCTATCGTTGCGGCCTGCAGATGTCTTAGTTGCGGCCTGTGGTATCTAGTTCCCCAACCAGGGATCGAACCCAGGCCTCCTGCATTGGGAGCTCGGAGACTTACCCACTGGACCACCAGGGAAGTCCCACAGGTATATTTTTCTTGAAATGCATAAATATGGAGAATAATTGCACATATGCCATTATTTATATAGGATAAGCTCCTGACCTGGAAATGAAATCAGTGGGTCAAGTATTATCTACATTTTAAAATTTCAAGAGATAAAGTCAAATCACACTTTTAAAGTCTGCCTTTTCATCCTACCAGTAATATTTGAGACTGCTCACATTCCCAACCTGAGCACCAAATTTAAAGGTTAAAAACCGCTATCTTGTTTTAATGTCCGTCTTCCTCATTACTAGTAAGGTTCACCTTTTCTTAAATTTATGGCCATTTGTATTATTCTCTGTGAATTGGCAGTTAATTGGATTTTTTTTCTTGATCCACTGGAGCTCTTTATTTATGGACCTTAATCTTCTGATAAATGTTGATAATGGTTTATTCTAGTACAATTAGAAGGTTTTAATGTAAAACCCACTTACATTATCAGAATAATTAAAATCTTACATTATGAGAACAAGCAGCACGTTTCTAATAATGTCAGAAAATAAAGATTTAGTCAGTGTTAAAAAAAAAAAACTTGCTTCTTACCAACATCAAAGCTGAACACTCTTTAGAACAGAAAATAAGTTGAAAATCACATTACAGCCTTTACTCACAAGAAAAAAACAAAACAAAACAGGACAACAATGACATAAAACTAGAGGTAAAACTGAAGCATGATAATTTAGTTTCTTCTCCAGAAAATATCCTAAAGAAACAACAACAGTGGAGGTTATTAAGATTTCCATAAACAGAAGGAAGACTACATTTAATTGCAGTTCATCTTCCTCCACGAGGGTTCCCTCCCTCAGAAAAGAGCTGCAATCATTACTACACATGAATCTCAAACATGCTTTTCCAAACAAAGCACGTTTTTCAAAATTAGTGTCTCAGGCAAAAAAGCATTAATACTGAGACCCTATTAGCATAGCTCCATTTCCATGAATAGCTATAAAAGATTTCATGGGACTTCCCTGGCGGTCCAGGGGTTATGCTCCGCACTTCCACTGCAGGGGACACAGGTATGAGTCCTGGTTGGGGAACTAAGATCCTGCATGCTACGCGGCACAGCCAAAAAAAAAAAAAAGATTTCATAAAGAAATGCCAAATATTTTGCAGTCAGCAAGTTCCTGCAACTCCAATTTCTTTTTGATCAGAGCAAGAAATAAATGCATAAAGAGAGACACTACTATATTTTTGACCAAGCCAGGTAAAATACTAAGCCTAATAAAATACAGAATGTCTAGTTAAATTTAAATTGTGGATAAATAATAACTAATTTTTTAATATAACACCACTTGGGACATACTTAGACTAAATATTGCCTGGGACATATTTATGCTAAAAAAGCATTCCTTAGCAAGAGATGAAGCTCAGAAGAAGGCAGGGTCTTGCGGGGAAGGGCCAGGTGTATATGCCATGTTAAGGAGTCTGGCTCCCACCCTGTAAGGGAAACAACTATTTAAGCTGGAATGCCTTTGGCTGCAAAGTGGAGAACATATGGGAAAGGGACAGGTTCGAGGCAGGAGGATAAATTAGAGGGCCACTGGATTAACAGTCCAGATAACAGTCAAAGAAGGTAAACTACTAGCAGAGAAAACAGAAATTCTATGGCTAGAAGTCATAGTTGGCAGGACTGTAGGGATGGCGAGAAAGTGAAGGACGGGGGGAGGGTTCTCTTCTGCTTTTTTAAAGCTGTTTGGGGTGATGGGGGAGTAGGGTTGGCAGAGGACAAAGAGTGGAACTGAAAAGAACAGATCGGGAGTTTGCTTTTAACATATAGGGCTGAAAAAAAATAATTTAAAAAACCCAAAAAACAAAAAACATATAGGGTTGGAAGCGCCTTGGAGCACCCCAGTGAGAACGGCTGGTCTGGAAATTGCTTCAGTATAGCGACAAGGATACAGGATACAGGAAGTGCCCTCACACAGGTAATGAGAAGTCAGGAAGGGCCTTCTGAAGGACCTTGAATTTTTAGCAGTGTTTCACAGTGACTGAGTAAACTCACATGGTTAAGATCCTCATATACTGAAGTAACGGGGGACGCCACACAAGTGAACGTTTCAGAGCCTCTAGCAGGAAACAAAAGCTGCACCCGTATGAGTGGTACCGATAATAAGGAGGTAACACTGCGTTAAATCTGTAAAAGGAGGCGCCATGCCACCTCACTCCGGTTTTGTTCATACCGTTCTGCAATATTCATGGAACTCTTCTTTTCCCTCCCTTCCGTGTCCCACTCTATCAGCAAAGCTAATCCCTGCTGCACACCACCGCCCTCACTTCCACTGTAACACGTGCATGGCAGCATCCCTTTCGTCTACACCAGCCCATCATTCCCGATTAGACTCTTTTCCACCTCCCTACCCCACACCCACTTCTCTCTTCTTCTCAGATCAGTTCAAGAATGCTACTGCCAGCAGGCCTGAACGCCTACCCTACCATCCCCCACAAATCCCCCCTCCCCTAAAACCCTTGTTTACCGCCAGAGGCCCTTAGGCTCATCAAAGGGCGAGTATGTGGCACTGCATACTTCATCTAAAATATCAGTAGGCAAACAACCCCCTGCTCCAAATACGAAGACCTGCTTTATGCTCTGTGGGTGACTTAGTCATTTAGCCTTCAGTACGTGGTGAATATTTTTAGGCAAAGAATCTCCGAGTTGAACAAGCTGGCAGGATTTAGCGAGGGGAATCTGCTCTGATTAAATATTTGCTGTTCCAAGCTCCATCCCGGTTTTAGAAAAAGAAAACATACATTACACACAGATTCCACACAGTGGGGTAGAGGAGACAGGCCTGCTAAGGGTGTTACCTCTTATGTCTGGTTCTGGGCATCCAAGGACACTACATCTGTGTTGGTTCTGTACAGACCCAAGGGCAAGGGTTTCCCCACAAGCCTCAAGCAACCAAACTCAGAGCCACAAATTATCAGGAAGAATAAAAAGCTCACATGGACTTCCAACCCTGAGAATTAAATCAGTGAATCGTTGCAGAAAGTGCTCATCACAGTCCCTAATCCATAGTAGCCATTAAGTAAACTTCCTTAACTCTAAGGTACTATTTTATAAAAAGAACTTCTCGGAGAGGGAGTTAGGCACATTACATCAACCCCTGATTGGTTGATGCATTCTGATTTAAACATGGGGGGAGATGAACGTTCATCTTAGAACTCAGTAGATGCTCTATTCACTTTACAAAGGATTCATATTGAAAGTTACAGTTGGACCCCCATATCTGCCAGTTCTGCATCTGTGGATTCAACTAACCACAAATGGAAAATATTTAAAAATTTTTTTTATTTTTCAGGAAGTTCCAAAAAGTGAAACTTGAATTTGTCATGTACCAGTAACTATCTATATAGTATTAGATATTATAAATAATCTAGCGATGATTTAAAGAATATAAGAGTATGTGCCTAAGTAATATACAATGTCATTTTATATAAGGTACTTGAGCATTGGTGGATTTTGGTATCCGACAGCGTCCTGGAACCAATCCCCCACAGATACCAACAGACAACCGTACCGGGTAACTTTCAATAAGGTGAATCCTTCCTTGGCACATATATATAGGCATACATCAGAGATATTGAGGGTTCAGCTCCAGACCACTGCAATAAAGCAAATGTCTCAATAAAGCGAGTCACACAAATCTTTTGGTTTCCCACTGCATATAAAAATTATGGTTACACTACACTGCAGTCTATTTAGTGTGCAATGGCACTATGTGTTTTTCTTTAAAAAAAAAAAAGCAGTGTATTAAAATATTTTATTGCTAAAAGAACACTAACCATCATCTGAGCCTTCAGTGAGTCATGGCAGTAACATCAAAGATCACTGATCACATAACAAATATAATAATAATGAAAAAGTTTGAAATACCACGAGAATTACCAAAGTGTGACATAGAGACATGAAGTGAACAATGCTGTTGAGAAAATGGCACAAACAGACTTGCTAGATGCAGCATTCCCACAAACCCTTAATTGGTAAAAAACGCAGTATTTGCGAAGTGCAATAAAGGACAACAAAACAAAACAAGGTATGCCTGTATAAGAATTGAGTTCTAAAAAACAGTGCTCACTACCTATCTTTCAGAGACCTAGTTGCCACCCAAAAGAAAACATGTCTGAACTCCCAAATCAGGGAAGACATTTTGAAACATCAACACAAGTATTAAGCTCAAAGAGATGGAAGCTAGAAAATCCCCATAACTCATCTATATAGAAGAGAGGCTAGCTATGCCTCCACAACAATTTCAATCTCAGGTAGATAAATATAAACAAACAATAGAAGAGCTATAGAAAGGCTTACAGGTCTAGCTGGCCAGGGGCCCACATGCTGCAAACTTAGAAATAAAGTATAGAATTTGGGAGTGTTTCTTACAGAAATGAAGAGGAAAAGGAGCGGCGTGTTCCTGTAATATTAAAATATTATTTGGGAGAGATGAGAAAATGGCCTATTAGCAAAGCGAATGAGTCTTACATTCCATTACATCAAATTTTTAGGGCATTGAATGAAACCAAGCTGCAGAGAAAGCTTTGGGCAGCTGAGCAGGAGTGATACCATAAAACCTAGAAGAACCATATCTGTAGGTTCTGTTTAGTATCTCTTACTTGAAATGAATTTCAGAATCGAGACCCTCTCCCCTTTTTGATATTCCACTTATTTTCAAACTTTCTAAGACAATTTCTTTTTGTCTGTGGAAAAACTCCAGTGTCCATGAGAGTGATGCCCGTCTGTTACCCACCCACGGACAGGAGCTGTGAAACAGGGACCATTAAGATCCGCTTCCATCCTCCCCTCAACGGCCTCTAGCAACCAAGGCTCATTTCTCTGTAAATTATTACCTTTGAGGCCCTTTTTTTGGGGGGAGGGGCTATTTTGAAAAACAGTAACAATCTCACATCTCTTTTGTTCGGGGTTTCTAGATATTTTTACAAGAAAAGTCTACATTGTGTCATTATTAAAAGCCATAAGGAGAACTAAAATTTCACCGAGCCTGGTTTTATTTGACCCCGCCACCTCTGCCATCAGGAACTTAACATCCCCAAACAGTAACTCCCCAGAATCTCGGAAGCATGCAAGACAGAGACGGCACTGGTGCTCATAGCTTCTCCTCTACCATGAGCATTTCGTCAGGATCAAACCACCCCAAATATGATTAGACAGTTAGAAAAAAACTCCAACCAAACTTTAAATAATAAGCTTTCAACCCAAACAAGACAACTTGCAGAGAACTGACTAATAATGATGGCACGAAGGGCTCTTCCTCAGAAGGGAAGCAGGCGACAGCTAATGTCGATCTGCTCAGGGAATTAAGGTAACATGAAGGCAGAATGTACAGCAAGAATCACGCCAGTTACTAATCTTGAAGGAGAGATAAGAGTTAATCCCAGCGAAAACTCATATAAATCTTCAATTAGGCAATGGCAGTGGGGATTGGGGCCGTGGAATAGACAGGTCCCGTGTGCTGATTTGATGCGGCCTAGGAAGAAAGGCAGAGGAGCCCAGAACTAAGATTCCCAGTTCCCAGCTTGGCAGTTGGTTTGATGGCAGCCCAGCAGTGGATAGGAATCACAGAAGAGCGGGTTCAGGATGG
>NW_006799780.1:3134898-3150951 GCF_000442215.2 Lipotes vexillifer
GGAGGGGCAGTCGTTCACTTAACGACAGGCGGCCAGTATCCGGGGGAAATGTGGGCAGATGGCTAAGCAAGGGTGCAGTGCTCCAGAAAGACAGCAGGACTAGAGAGAAGGACTTGGTAGTGACCAGCAGAGGTGGCAAAGGAGGCACTCAGTGGAGTAAATAAACTCACCTGGAGAGGAATGCAGGTAGAGGAGGGGGAGGGAGACAGGTGGGAACAGCCCAGAATGCTGGGGAATGAAAACATTTGGGGACTGGGAAGAAGCAGAAGAAAACCAAGGAAGAAACTGAAAAGGTACAGAACCAGAGAGAAGTTGAGGGAGGCTTTCAAGAAGCAGAGTGTGTCAAATACCACCAATGCGATGACGACGCAGATTGGATTTGCCAACAAAGAGTCATCTGGCGCAGTGATCAGAATATTCTCTAGAGCAGATGGGGGCAGAAGCCAGACTGATGGCTGAAGGCTGAGCAGAGGAGACAGTCAGGAGGGCTGGGTAGCGGGCAGGAAGTGAACCCAGCAGCCCTTTCACCCCTGCTTTCAAGAAATCTAACTACAAACATAAGAGTCCAAGCATCATTCTAAAATATATTTATTTACAATTATACAAGCAATACATAATTATATTCTTGTTGCCAAAGAAAAGGTAAATTATAACAGATACAGATAACTGAATCCCCTTGCCCATCATTACTCCAACCCTAACCTGACTGCTTCCCAGAGGGAACCACTGTCACACTTTCATGTGTATCCTTTTAGGCCCTTTGCTGTGTTATTCCCCTCTCATTACGTCTCACAGATTGTTGCATGTTCAACACATAAATCTATTTGCATCCTTTTTAACTACTATACAGAAATCCACAACCCAGACCAATCATAATTTAGTTTCTGTGATGCTAGTGGCAGACATTTACATTGTTTCTGAATTTTCACTCTTATAAACAATGTACAATGGATAGTTCCCATATTGTGCATATCTCTCTCTGCACGTGTAGAGCATTTAGGAGGACTGACATCCAGAAGATGAATACTGAGTCATAAAATTGGTTAAATTTTAACCGACACTGCCAAACTCTCCCCAGGGAGGGTTTCTGAAAACTCTAGGGTTGGGGGGAAGAGGGAGAGCAAGAGAGAGGCACAGAGATGCCCACAGAGCCCCCTACACACCCATCTCGGAGCCAGGAAAGTCTCTGCTGCTCCCCCCTAGGGTCAGCACCTCAGTAGGCACTGCCCCCCATAATCAAGAGAAAAGGGGTGGAAACAGGGGGCCCTCTGAGTCCAGAAAACAAATCCACACCTAACCTCAGAGACAAAACTGCAGCTATGGAGGCCTGGACTTTGTTTTAGATGGCATATATGGTTATTGGCCCACACTCCCTCCCACAGAATGCAGGGTCTGATAGAGAACTCTGTGCCCCCCTGAGAGGAACAAGGCCCGCTGACAGTTCTCTCTTGAACACAGAGATGCTGAAGTTTCTATTAAGAGGACTAAGTGTCTAAACAGGCAGAGCTTTCTAGTCAGACCACTCATCAGTGGGAAGATGTGCTTATGGCCTAAGTGAGCACCAAATCAGCTAACTTCCTCTTGAACTTGTGAAACTGGAATAGAGTGGTGACATATCATATGCAAATCCAACTACGCTCATGGCTGTTTTCTGTAAATAATTATTAAAAGCCCAGTGAAATTAGAGTTTACGTGTGTATTCTTCATCCCCCACGATATATTATATAACTATACCTAAGCGTCACAGCACAGGGTTTGCTCATTCCCTGACTCATTCATATCTACTATGTACGGGTACTGTTCTAGGATATGGAGATTCAAGCAGCGAATAAAACAGGTTAAAAAATCCATGCTAACAAGGAGCTCCCTTTCTAGTGAAATGCTGTACACACAAAGCCATGTGTGCTCTGCTTTACGGATATTTCAGGCATTTTCATGGTTTAATTTCAACTATCCATGATTTTGCCTTAGGTGGGACACAAGAACCCAATATCCTCCAAAAGACTGAATCCTACCAAACCTATACCCTCACAGTTCTGAGAGCCCCTAGTCACTTGTTCCCCAATCCTAGTTCTGAGAACCCGGCCAGGCAGACATTTCAGTTTCTGGCCCAGCATCCTTCCCATTTTACACTGGACCAGGAATTGGGGGCCCCCAGGAGCAAAGAACTGGGGTACCCACACACTCATTTTCTCCATCCCCACTTCTTGCCAATCACCAAAATGCTTGGTTTGGCTACCTAAAAAAGAAGGGCTGATTATTATTATTTTTTAACCTGTGAATGATTTACCACATATTTCAAAAGGCCAGGAAGAGTAAGACATCATACTGTTGAACGTGTCACACTGAATTTATCCCTACATTGTTCTTGCCTAGTCAACCCAGTACATACGAGCTCACACAGCCCAGTATTTGCAACTTAATCAGGAGCTCCAGTACCCTCAGCACAAAGTTTAGGCCATTCAAGTTTCCCCTTCAGGGAGAAGGGGAGAATAACTGCATATGACAGGCACAGGGCCACTGAGGTCTACCACAGGCCAGTGAAGCAAAGGACAGAGTGTGGGTCAAATCCAGCTAGCTCCTGTTCATGTAAATAGAGAACAGAGCCACGCTCATTTGCTGGCATTTTGTTTTGGCTGCAGAGTTGAGTAGTTGCTAAAGACCACAAGGCCCTCACAGCTGAAATGTTTACCTGCTGGCTCTTTACAGGAAAAGTTCCCCTGGCCCAGGACTAGGAAGCAGAGCTGAGGAGCTGCGCTGAGCTGCTGCTGAAGCATGAATTAGCATCTCAAAGGCAAATGACAACTGGTGATGACTTACTCTACGGATCATAAGTCAAAGGAACAGCAGAGACGCGACTGGCGGAACTTGTTTGAGAGAATTAAATCATACATCTCCCATATGTCATTTTCAGAGCTGCAGCTTAAGGATTTTAATTTATCTGCCTGCAAAAAAAAAAAAGCTTTGTGGAGGAGGTGGTGGAGGACATGCCTGCGAGTTCAATGCTTTTTTTTCTGCGGGTCAGAAGCCCGCATAGTAGGAAAAAACCTCACATCTGTTATACAAACATGGCGTGTAGAACCAAAAATAAAACCCACACTGATGAAAGCCGGCAAGTAGAGAGATAATTTTAGATTTAATTTTAAGACTGTATAAACAGCCTCACTGAAATTTAAAAACCACATCCCCCAAATACCCAACCCCCCTTGTGATTAAGCTCAACCCTGCTTTAGAGGGCAACACACTCCAGTCCCTTTTACAAACCTCCTACCTCACCTCGGCTCCCAGTCTCCCACGAGGACGGGGGAAAAAGCACTCCTGAGTTCTAACGTCACCCCAAAGGTCAACAGAAGGGACAGCTGACACCACCGTCTCCAACACTTGCTAACGGAATTCAGATTTATTTATTTATGTATTTTGCGGTACGTGGGCCTCTCACTGTTGTGGCCTCTCCCATTGCAGAGCACAGGCTCCGGATGCACAGGCTCAGTGGCCATGGCTCAGGGGCCCAGCCGCTCCGCGGCATGTGGGATCTTCCCAGACCGGGGCACAAATCCATGTCCCCTGCATCGGCAGGCGGACTCAACCACTGCGCCACCAGGGAAGCCCCAGATTATTTTTAACTACGCAGCCTAACGCTGCGGGCACCTTCTTTATACACTTTCCACCTGAGGCCCAGTTCTCTAAGGACAACTGTATGTTACTCACACCCACATCCCCTGCACCTGCCACAGTGCTTGGCACTTACATAGGCAGGAAAGAAAGGAGGGAGGGAGGGAGGGAGGGAGGGAGGGAGGAATCAATTACATGACTTAAAAGATATTTTAAAACATGAACTCGGATTACAGTTTAACCAAGTAACACGATCACCCTTTTAAACTCTGTTATCAAGTATCAAGACTCAACTATTCACAATATTTATGTTTCCTGCTCCCAGCGATCTGAGGCTACTGTTGTTTGTGTATTGTGCTATTTGTTCCCTCTGGCTCCATTTTTATAACAGAGCTGTTTCCAACCATAAGCTCTTGTCTGTCCCATTTATCTGCAGAGAGCTTCGCGGTCCCGTCTATGGACAGTTGCTTAACAGGTGCTTTTGACGGTCACAGAAAAAAGGATCAGGAAAACTTCAGTTCTCACATCTTATCATTGTACCCCTCCTACAGTTGGATGGATCCTGAAACAGAGATCCTGTTAACATCCGATGCTCCCCCAAAGCTTCTGGGTAACGGATCCTCCAGACCAAGGACAATAACTATTGTTTCTTGTTTTCTGGCTCCTGGTAAGCTCATTATTACTGGACTAGGATCAAACCTCTTTGTCTTTGGTTCAGACTCAAAAAGGCTCTCAGCAGGGTTTACATTAGTTCAAATCACTGCCTGTAGAACCAGACTATTTCCCACCATCACTCTCCCCGCATTCACTGAGCACAGGAGGTTGGGGCCTGAGCCATGAGAGAAGCGAGGGATGGGAGGGTTGCAGGGACTGTTTTCTCCAGGTGGTGTTATGCCTGGATGAACTTGAGACCTAAGATAAAACTGTTTGGAAATGTGTCCCCAGAGTCACCCCAACTTAGAGAGGAGGGGACCCACAAGATTTAAGAGGTGGAACCTCACTGCCAGCACACCCCAGGGAAACTCTGATCAGGCCACAGTGAGAATCTTCCCTCCGTGTTCTACAAAGAACTTGAAGTTCAATGGCCCAGGCCCACCTTTAACCTCAGAAACACACTCGCTGATACACTGGACACATATAAGGTACAACAGTACAAAGAACTCAGCTGCTGTTCAGAACGAGGACTTTTGAAAAGCATTCTATCTCAGCTGGATTAAAAAAAAAAACAACTCCAGACTCAAATAACTGGGTCAGCAATATTTTTTTGGCGCTCATTCAACACTTGTTCTAACACAAAAGCATAAAATGCCAGCTGAGAATCGAGAGTTCTACTCCCTTAGAACTTCAATGCATGATAGCAACACCTGATGCTATGTCTCAGGTACACAGTTCTCTTAACATTCAACCAGTAAAGACCAAGATCAAAACAACAGCCAGACTTTCCAGCTTCAGCGTGAATACCTGTCATTCTATGCTGCGACAAACTACATGGTGTTTGGGATCAAACTGGAATATTTTTCATTGCTGCTGTTTGTTTACTTTGAAAAGATGGTCACACCAAACACAACTTGAAGGCAGGTTCTATTTCACATGCAACGCCAACGAATAAATAAATATTGGATTTGTGGTTGCCCCTATTTTCTGTTTCAGACTAACCATCATCCCTAGAGCCCAGCTTCTGGCTTTACAAAGGGAAGGAGGCAAGTGGGGAAGATAAGCTAAGAAAGCCACTGAGGGCCGGAGGTGGTACTATTTCCAGAGGAAATACCTCTCCCTCACCACCAAGTCCAGAAGAAAGATCAGGAATCAAGAGGAAGGATAAGTTTGCTAAGGCTTCTTCTGCTACTTCTGTGAACATCTGAGCAACAGCCGAACCCAGTCGTACAGGCCAGAGAGGCACCCCTGGCCGGGGACCAGCAGTCCTGGGTCCTTGTCCCAGCTCTACCTGGTGTCACGGCCTTGGACAAGCCACCTCACTGCCCTGCGCCACATCCTCTCATCTGTCAAATGAGGGGGGTGGTTAGGGTTATAACAAGATTCTTCCACTTTAAAATAATGTTTTATCCAAATTATACTCTAAAAAGAGCAATATTTTCTCTGCCTGACACTTAACATCGCATAGTATCTGCTGTCTCTTCACTGGGCAGAACACTTATGAATGGGAGCTGCATCCTTTTTTCCATTTCTTATCTGTTTAACTAGATCCTTTAACTTTGTTTCATGTATTTTTTTCTTCACCCCCTGTGACTGGCACGGGAACGGGAATGTGAGGGCTTTCCCAAAACCAATACTTATTCTAATGCTTTCATATTCCTAATACTGTAGGTTAAAAAAAAGTAGAGTAGCTCGTTACCAAATTTCAGCATCTCTAACATGTTGGATCAAAGCTCTGTCAACTCTAGGAACCACCCAAGTATGGTTAAATGTCACTGTGAACTGACCACAGGGTGTACTCAGGAAAGCATTTTGAAATCTAAGTCGTCTCTCAGGAACGTAGCTTCTGTGTTCATCTACAGTTGCTACATGGTGGGAACTCCAGAATTTGAAAACGGAGTATCATCTGGGAGACATACAAGTACAAACAGCATCCTCATGGGGTTAGTTATCTGGAGAAAGAAGTCTGAGGGGAAGTGAACATGTGAAGCTAGGGACATGGGGACAATCCAAGGCTAAATAAGACAATTGGAACAGAACATCAAGGAGCCTGGTGGGGGGTCGAATCAGGACTGCCTGAATGCAGAGTAGAAACCCAACCCTTTTATGACCTGTGTGGGGAAAGTATGTGGTCAGCACTGGACCTAGAAAAAAGAGGGAGAATGGATCTCTCCCCAGCACTGTCCTGAGAAAAGTGTGCCTCAACCAGCAGATAAACATTAGGAATAACCAAAGCCAGAAATGAAAGCACGGTTCAGGGAAAGCAGGCAAAGGAGAAGGGCTCAGGCCAGGAGGTGACCACTACCCTCGGCGGGGGTGGGGGTGGCGGGGTGGATGGATGACCAGATGTGGATATGGCCTCAGAACGAGCCTGGCTATAAACAGTCCTCCTTTATTTCATTTTCATCCATCTACTTCCACATAATCTACGCTAATACAGCTAATATACATGAATTTCCCATTACCACATCTCCTCCTTCTAATGAACAGTGAAAATGACTGAGAAATACAGACCAAAGCTAATTTATATATCACCTCTAGGGAATGTGTTGAGAGAGACTGGATTTTCTGAATAAACAGAGAAAAGTCATTTAAGCCCATCCTGCTACCTCTGTTCCAGGGGCCTAAATCCACAGTTGGCAGCCTCAACATCCATCCCTGTTCCCCTTCCCTAGCAAAGTTTGGACTTCATGATAACTGTAGAAATTGCGAGTAGAATACCTACTTAAGATTTTTTTAAAGGGGTGGGGGGAGGTGATGACTGTAACTTGGGAATGTAACTGAAGGAGGGGCAGATTTAGATCCAATCAGGGTCCCACCTCCACTTAGTCCTGAAACTGAGTGGTCCATTGAGTCCAGTGGACCAAAGTGACCAGAACAATTTCTAAATAGTTACTTGGATAAAAATGCCAGATTCCAGCGTGCCAAGGGTAGACGAGTTACGGCAGAGACAGGCTTCTCAGGCCCCGGCCTGGGGCTGTGCGTGAAGATCTGCAAAGACCACTCGAGCACATTCAGCCACCTCTCTACCGCTAACCGTCTGGGGTGGGTAAGAAGCCTCGTGTCCATTCTGACATTTGCAGCCTTTCCAGAAACTCATGAACTCAAAGAGTTTAAGCTATTTCAGGAGTTTCAAATCCAAATGCTATTCTTGGGGGGCAAGAAGTAAGGGTAAATGTATGGGACCTGATGTAAGTAAACATCCAGTGATGGGGCCTGTGGCGAGCTACAGCATGCTAGCCCCTTACTTCTTGCCAAATGCAAGAAGCAGGCAGCCAAATGCACATTAAAAAAAGAAAAATCTCCTGGCCAAACAAGAGCCTGTAAGCCAACTTAACAATGCATGAGCTAGGAGATTTCCAGGCGCACCTGAAGTCTCTGGGTGTATGACTGGCTAGTGGGGGAGGCTGGGGCATCAGGGGTTCTACCATCAAGAGCTGGTTTTCATTAAGTCCAGGGAGAGAATGGAATTCAGAAGCTGCTTTTAAGACACTGAGGGGACTGCAGCCCTCAGCCCCCCTCACCTCTGGGTCCTGTCAGATCTCGTCCAAACCTCCTTTGAAGCCTACTCTAACCTGCAACATTATCATCCTGTGCTGAAAAGAACGGAAAAGCTCTTCTCATCCAATCATAGGAATGGTTCAATTTCCACATTCTTACTCACTCAGAGGAAAACTGACCCAAAACCACCAGCAGAAAATAATGTGTAAAGCAAACCATGTCTCCAAAAGAGATTCAGTAAGAGTACAAACAAAACGTTAACACCTTTTAAAACGACTGAAGGGGGCTTCCCTGGTGGCGCAGTGGTTGAGAGTCTGCCTGCCGATGCAGGGGACGCGGGTTCGTGCCCCAGTCCGGGAAGATCCCACATGCCGCGGAGCGGCTGCGCCCGTGGGCCATGGCCGCTGAGGCTGCGCCTCCGGAGCCTGTGCTCCGCAACGGGAGAGGCCACAGCAGTGAGAGGCCCGCGTACCGCAAAAAAAAAAACAACTGAAGGAACAAAAAAAGATTGCTATCAAAAACAAACATCATAGGAGCTTCTCCTCTCAATACAAGGTATGATTCTTCAAGATTTAAATTTCAAGCAAAGAAACACACTAAAACAACAACACAAATGCGTCTTCCACGATGTGGGAGGTATGTTTTGGTTCTGGAAGAAAAAAAACAAAACAACGCAAAGGTTCAGGTACTACCTACCACCCATGCCAATGCCTCAGAGCAGCCTGGGCACCAAGTGGAATGCGGGATGGAAAAAATGGATTCTTCCACTCAGGAACCTTTAGGGCTCTTCTTCCCTTGGCCTGGCACACAGCTCACAGGAAAGAAGCCCTGAGGGCCACACAGATGCCCTGTCCTCCCTTTTCCAATGCAGGCTTAGTCTTAGGGGCTCCTGTCCCACAGGAAACAAGAAGAGCCTTCCTTTCTCCTCCCTCCCCGAATGCCCACGCAGCTCCCTAGGACGCCCAAACTCAAAGTGTCATTATTGGTCTCCACACAGAAGTCACACCTTGATTTAGTGGTGCCGGTCAGGAGGCTTAAATCTCTCGCCCATTTTGTGGTTGCTGTTCTACATTCTAAAATGGATTTTTAATCCCCACAAGCATCAAATATCTCAAGACTATTCCTGCGTGAATTACATGGTCACTGACAAGAATGACTTGCAATAAAATGGCTGGTATGTTTTGAGATGGGAAAAATGCTCCAGGAGAAGACAGAAATCGCGTCCCATTCAACCAGCACAGCAGAGCCGAAGTTCTCACGGGAAAGAGGAGTTTCCCGAGAGAGATGAGGCAGGACGAAGTCTGGCCCAGCAGCTCTTTGCAGTTCCCTCTCGCTCAAACTACAACACAGGCCACATTGGGAAGCCAAGGCAAAAACTGAAAACTGAAAAGGCGCTGCCTTGTGTTCAAAATCCACACACCAAAGGCCACGTGGCTCCGGATGGAGCCCTGACCACTGCGCAGGAAGGCAAGGATGCTGGGTAGGAGGCAACTGCGCTCTCCCATCTGGGCTGTTACAAGGATATGTGCTTCCCCTCTTCCTGTCACACCCTTAACCATTTCCCCAGGCCAACGAGGAGGGAGGACTGCAGCAGAAGCCCAGTGTGCATCCCCCAAGGGAACTTTCAGCGCTCGCCCTCAAGCACCGCCTGAGGGTGAGGCCAGCCTGTATTCTATAGGCCCAGAAACAAGCTGACTTGGTGACCAGCTGGCTGGGCCCCCGTGAGGCCTTAGAGATGGGAAAGTGTTGGTTTCACCCACAGGGGCCTCATTCCCTATTCAGGAAGCCCAGCCAAACCATTTTCAAATCAGTACCTTCAGGGGACAGGCAAAGAAACATTTACAAGAGCCTCTGTGAGGCCTCGGGGTTGCTCCTTCCCTCTCCCTCCCTTCCTCCTTCCCTCTGACCCCAAGTCACACTGCACACACACCACTGCTGGGCTCACCTCCCTGAGTATCTCGGCCTGTTTCTACGACAACAGCCTCCTACTCAAGAATCTATAATGGCTTGCCACTTGCCATGAGACCACGGCCAAATGCCTCACCTTAGCACTGAGATTCCTGCAAGTCATTCTACCTGCCCATGTTTCCTCCCTGTCCTTCTACACATGCGTTGTTGTCCTTATTCTACCTACAGAGCCTAGTCGCTAAGAACTCAGTCAGCCTGGATTCAAATCCCAACTCCACCACTTAGAGCTGGAGACCCTGGGCAAGGTACTTAAATGACTCAGTACCTCAGTTTCCTCATCTGTAGAGCAGGGATAATACTGCTCAGGTGAGTACAGTGGTCATGAACTGAGATGATAATGTAAAATGCTTAGAATAAAACCTGGTACATGGTATCACCCAACAGATATTAGCAATTGAAATATTCATTATTATCACACAAGTCACTTCCTCCATGAAGCCTTCCCTAGCAACACCAGTCAACACCTTCTGTTTCTCTTCTTTCTTTTCTTTTTTTTAAATCTTCTGTTTCTTAAATGTTCTATGAACAGTCAGATACTGACTGGAGTTGTTAGGGACTGTTCCATGAGGCAGGTTACTTGGATGGTAATCAAATGTTAAAATTATTATTATGAAAGTCATATCCTAAAATAGGTCCTGTGGTTCCCAAATTATCTTTACCTCCAGTAACAATGTTTCTGATGGGTTCATCTCTAAGAGGTACTATATACATTTGTAGTTTCAGATTGTGTTTCTGGGATCCAAAGCCTAATTCTACGGAGACTGAAAGCTTCTTAAGAGCACCATGGACACACTGGCAGTTCCTATCACAGTGACACACTGGGGCCTTTTTTTTTTTTTTTTAATTTTTCCTTCCTTCCTTCCTTCCTTCCTCCCTCCCTCCCTCCCTCCTTCCCTGCCTCTCTCCTTCCCTCCCTCCATCCTTCCTTCCTTCCTTCTTTATTTATGGCTGTGTTGGGTCTTCGTTGCTGCATGTGGGCTTTCTCTAGTTGCGGCGAGTGGGGACTACTCTTTGTCGCCATGTGCGGGCTTTTCATTGTCGTGGCTTCTCTTGTTGCGGAGCACGGGCTCTAGGTGTGCGGGCTTCAGTAGTTGTGGTACGTGGGCTCAGCAGTTGTGGCTCGCGGGCTCTAGAGCACAGGCTCGGTAGTTGTGGAACGCGGGCTTAGTTGCTCCGCGGTATGTGGGATCTTCCCAGACCAGGGCTCGAACCCATGTCCCCTGCATTGGCAGGCGGATTCTTAACCACTGCGCCACCAGGGAAGCCCCACACTGGGTCCTTAAGCCAATGCTTGTTCATTTAAAAAGAGAATATTAAGTTACCTGAAAAGCTAAGGTAAGAAGTGGGAGATTAAACAGACCTTCAGAATAAGAGTTAAAATCTACCCTTTCAAGTATTCCTCCTCTCAAACTTCTTGTCACAAACATTTAAGATTAAACCAAGTTAAGAAGAAGGGAAGAGTGGAAAACACCACTGAGATGGAGTAGGACCTGGTGTAGACGAACAAGGCAGCCTTAGCCCTTGGTCTCCCTGCCTCCAAACTTCCACAGCACTTCACGCATCCTCTCATAAGACACAACTTCTACCTGGTTTTAAGCCTCAGAAGACTTCATACCTGTCTCTGGGTTAGAAGCTCCTTTTCTCTCAAGTTTGAATGACCCATGGCTCCCACTGCAGGGCCTTACTGAACAGAGATCCACTGTTTAAAGCAATCAGAGGAGAATCTAAATTTCACAAGTTTTCACATTAGTTCCAGTATATTCCAGATCATACCACCACAATTACAAAAGCATTACCCAACAGAAAGCTTCAAAGGGACTACTTTAACGGATAAGAATATAACAACTGCTTCTAAAAACATGGTTGCTCTGAAGCCCCTGAGTGCATTTAAAAATAGTCTGCAGTTTCAGAATAAGGCTGGGGAGAACAAACACTTCCTCAGGAGTTGCTCCTGGCGATGCCATCTCCAGGCTTCCAGTAGGGCACTGCCCTGACCTTGCCCCCCCGCCTCACTCTGCTGGCCCCAGGAAGATGCAGTGCTCAGCACTAAGGCTGTGGGGCAAATGGGGTCTGGCTGGCTAGACTTTCTTCTCCCGCTTTCCCTCCGAGGAGAGCTGCCCCCAGAGAACACGCCTGCAGCTCTTCCCAGAAAACTGTGCCCCTGCAGAGGAAGTACTCCCTGGCTCAGGTGGGGTCCCCAGATGGGTTAAGTCTGACTCATTTTTGGGTTCAGTAGTAGGAAGACCACTTCCTTGCAGATACGAGTCACAATGTCTTAGGTCAACTTCTCGGGGGATAAAGGTGATGTTTGGCATCTACCCGCTGAAATTGTAGTCTTTTTTGTCAATTTGTTCAAAACCTCAGAGGGGAAGGATGGTGTTATTTATTGGGCTCCCTCAGAACCCCCAATACCTCACCCCATAATCAGGCCTACTATGAGGAAATTCCAGTAAAAGGCCCTATACATGTCTCTATCAGCATCAAGTACCAGCGATACCTTTGTAGACACTGCCCAGGAAATGGCTGGAAGCAAATCCATCCCTCACCCCTGGAGACACCCACCCCACAAGTGACATGTACAGAAAAGTAAAACTTGCCCAATAGCCCACTCCTCATTACCTGTGGGATTATGTAGGCTTTACCATACTGGCTACATTAAGTGTTTATATATAACAGCTGCTACTAGAGACACTGGCAGACAGCCTTAGGACAAGGGAAGAGTACAAAGGTCTATAAGAAAAGACTACACATCTAATCAGGAACGGCCATCAAGGCTAAGATGGGACTTCCCTGGCGGTCCAGTGGCTAAGACTCCATGCTTCCACTGCAGGGGGCGCGGGTTTGATCCCTGGTTAGGGAGCCAAGATCAGGGAACCAAGACCCTGCATGCCATACAGCATGGCCAAAAAGGAAAAAAGACAAACAAAAAAAACCCCAAAATGAAGCCAAGACAACACACACAATCTTCTGCACCAAAAGCATCAGATGGCATCTGTCCTTCTACTAAAGATAGAGATGGTGAAGGGTTTGCCCACTTGGAAGGAAAGCACTGAAGAGGCTTCAGGGAAGTTTAGGGAGAGCGGGTATAACCCTAAACCACCCTGGGGTGGGTGGGCCCCATCCTCTAAACTGAATGTTTCCCACACACCCTCATCAACCGTTCATCAGCAGTAGGAAGAGGTGAAGGGCTGACTTACATGCTCCCTCATCCCGTTGGCCACGGTGTTGGACATCATGATGCAGCAGATGATGATGGGTCCTTAAGCCAATGCTTGTTCATTTAAAAAGAGAATATTAAGTTACCTGAAAAGCTAAGGTAAGAAGTGGGAGATTAAACAGACCTTCAGAATAAGAGTTAAAATCTACCCTTTCAAGTATTCCTCCTCTCAAACTTCTTGTCACAAACATTTAAGATTAAACCAAGTTAAGAAGAAGGGAAGAGTGGAAAACACCACTGAGATGGAGTAGGACCTGGTGTAGACGAACAAGGCAGCCTTAGCCCTTGGTCTCCCTGCCTCCAAACTTCCACAGCACTTCACGCATCCTCTCATAAGACACAACTTCTACCTGGTTTTAAGCCTCAGAAGACTTCATACCTGTCTCTGGGTTAGAAGCTCCTTTTCTCTCAAGTTTGAATGACCCATGGCTCCCACTGCAGGGCCTTACTGAACAGAGATCCACTGTTTAAAGCAATCAGAGGAGAATCTAAATTTCACAAGTTTTCACATTAGTTCCAGTATATTCCAGATCATACCACCACAATTACAAAAGCATTACCCAACAGAAAGCTTCAAAGGGACTACTTTAACGGATAAGAATATAACAACTGCTTCTAAAAACATGGTTGCTCTGAAGCCCCTGAGTGCATTTAAAAATAGTCTGCAGTTTCAGAATAAGGCTGGGGAGAACAAACACTTCCTCAGGAGTTGCTCCTGGCGATGCCATCTCCAGGCTTCCAGTAGGGCACTGCCCTGACCTTGCCCCCCCGCCTCACTCTGCTGGCCCCAGGAAGATGCAGTGCTCAGCACTAAGGCTGTGGGGCAAATGGGGTCTGGCTGGCTAGACTTTCTTCTCCCGCTTTCCCTCCGAGGAGAGCTGCCCCCAGAGAACACGCCTGCAGCTCTTCCCAGAAAACTGTGCCCCTGCAGAGGAAGTACTCCCTGGCTCAGGTGGGGTCCCCAGATGGGTTAAGTCTGACTCATTTTTGGGTTCAGTAGTAGGAAGACCACTTCCTTGCAGATACGAGTCACAATGTCTTAGGTCAACTTCTCGGGGGATAAAGGTGATGTTTGGCATCTACCCGCTGAAATTGTAGTCTTTTTTGTCAATTTGTTCAAAACCTCAGAGGGGAAGGATGGTGTTATTTATTGGGCTCCCTCAGAACCCCCAATACCTCACCCCATAATCAGGCCTACTATGAGGAAATTCCAGTAAAAGGCCCTATACATGTCTCTATCAGCATCAAGTACCAGCGATACCTTTGTAGACACTGCCCAGGAAATGGCTGGAAGCAAATCCATCCCTCACCCCTGGAGACACCCACCCCACAAGTGACATGTACAGAAAAGTAAAACTTGCCCAATAGCCCACTCCTCATTACCTGTGGGATTATGTAGGCTTTACCATACTGGCTACATTAAGTGTTTATATATAACAGCTGCTACTAGAGACACTGGCAGACAGCCTTAGGACAAGGGAAGAGTACAAAGGTCTATAAGAAAAGACTACACATCTAATCAGGAACGGCCATCAAGGCTAAGATGGGACTTCCCTGGCGGTCCAGTGGCTAAGACTCCATGCTTCCACTGCAGGGGGCGCGGGTTTGATCCCTGGTTAGGGAGCCAAGATCAGGGAACCAAGACCCTGCATGCCATACAGCATGGCCAAAAAGGAAAAAAGACAAACAAAAAAAACCCCAAAATGAAGCCAAGACAACACACACAATCTTCTGCACCAAAAGCATCAGATGGCATCTGTCCTTCTACTAAAGATAGAGATGGTGAAGGGTTTGCCCACTTGGAAGGAAAGCACTGAAGAGGCTTCAGGGAAGTTTAGGGAGAGCGGGTATAACCCTAAACCACCCTGGGGTGGGTGGGCCCCATCCTCTAAACTGAATGTTTCCCACACACCCTCATCAACCGTTCATCAGCAGTAGGAAGAGGTGAAGGGCTGACTTACATGCTCCCTCATCCCGTTGGCCACGGTGTTGGACATCATGATGCAGCAGATGATGACGACCAGGATAAAGTAGAGTGCGTACATGAAGCGGGTGCTCCGGGACTGGCGGATCTTGGGGCAGCAGCCGCAGCAGTAGGAGCAGCCAGCATTCCCACAGCAGCAGGCCAACTAGGAAAGGAACACAAAACATCCTCTCGGAGCCTCTCCTTCACAAACCTGCCTACCCCAGACCTCTGCAGGTGAGCTACTGTTCTTCCAAGGCGTCCTGCCCATAGGACATGTGTGAACAGTTGAGTGCGTGAACAAAGTTTTTGCCAGAATTGGTCTGACATTATCTTTAATAAACATGATGGCTTGGGAGATGCCCAATACTTAAACAGAAAAGGCACATTTCACCTGAAGCACTGTGATCACTCTTAGACAAAAACCAATCAGGGAAGAGCAAGAGAAGAAGCCAAGAACTAGAAAAAGGACTAAGTGAAGTGGGAAGGACGGGAATACCAAGAAGTTGGGCCCAAGAAAGGGACCTGTCAAAATCCATGAGCCAAAGAATGAACTGCATGGGGCGGGAGGAGGTAACTTGAAGCACAAAAGGCAGAGGTGCCTCTTACACGTGTGTTGTTGACTACAGCTTCATGCCCCTAAGGGTAGGCTTTAGGCTAATGAGTGGGGCAGGATTGGGCTTTACTGGTCAATGCAACCAGACATAATTTTACTTGAGAATATTAAATAAAATAGGGGATTAAGGTTTCAGGTTTGGGTCTGGTGTTAATTTTTTTCTTCTTCTTAAAGAGCTTGTTTTTTTTAGAGTAGTTTTAGGTTCACAATAAAACTGAGGGGAAGGCACAGAGATTTTCCATATGCCCCCTACTCCTACACATGTATAGCCTCCCCTGTTATCAATATCAGTCACCAGAACGGTACATTTTGGGATCACTCTCGGTGTCGTATATTGAACAGGTTTAGATAAATGTATAATGACATATATGCAACATTATGTATCAGAGTATTTTCACTGCCCTAAAAGGGAACTAGATCTTTAGTAAGCCTGGGTTTGGGGCCTGGCTCTGCCACCTACCAGCTATGAGCATTTTCAAGACTCAGACTCCTTTTTTTTTTTTTTTTTTTTTTTTTTTTTTT
>NW_006799780.1:3151221-3161350 GCF_000442215.2 Lipotes vexillifer
CGCCGCGGCATGTGGTATCCTCCCGGACCGGGGCACGGACCCCGGTCCCCTGCATCGGCAGGCGGACTCTCAACCACTGCGCCACCAGGGAAGCCGCAGACTCCTCATTTTTTAAAGTGAGGGTGCTAACAGTACTTAGTGTACTTGGTGGTCTCTTGGACAACCTAATCAGACACACCTGGTGTTAGGGAGGGATATCCGTTTAGCAAATAGGGAATAATACAAAAGAGATTACCATAAACCACGAATAACAACCAAACCTACACTATATTAACACTATACATATAGTATTAACACTATACATAAAACCTAACAATGCAATCTCTTGATAATTATTTAGCAGGAAGTTCAGAGCTTTGCATGGCTTCAAAACAAGCATCAATTAGAAGGCTACACTATAAACATCACTTACAGTAAGAAGAGATCACAGGTGTAAGACCACAACAGGTTATAATCATAATGACGTTAGGACGGATCTTGGAAACATATGCATTTCCCAAGATATTTCATCTACTTCATGGAACTGCCATTGTTGGAGCCCTTTGTCATTCTGTACTATTTCATTACTTAAAATTTCTTAATGTACTCTCTCCATCTTACATTCAGTTTACTAAGCCATTTTTCTCAAGACTCTTCTTGCCTCAGAAGGCTGGGCTACTGCTTTGCAAGACAAGCTATTCTATCGGGCTAACAGATCACACAAGTGGGATCCTAACACTACTGCCTGTGTGGTGTTCTTACAGGCCACCTTCCTTTACAGTTCACTCATCCATATTCTCTGTCCCTGATTTTACTGATCCCTTTCCACTCATATGCCCCAGTTTTTCTTTCTTCTCCCTCCCCCGCTCCCTCTTCTGCGCTCCCACTGGCTTAGCTGGCTTCTGGCCCAGACCCGCCTCCCTCCTCCTCTGCCTGCCAAATTCTTTCCAAACTGCCTCATTCAATGGTTGCTAACTCTTTAAGTTCTATGGTCTTAGATAACCAGTTTTACTGTATTTCAAATGTGATCAAATATTTATCCTATCTGGAAAAAGAAATACTTAGAAGCAGTTGATACATCCTATGAGAGAACTTACCCATAGCAGAATCAACATTTACACTTACTATCTCCACAGAGGGGAAAAATGAGCACATACAGACATAATGTCAGCCTAATTGGTCATTTCAAGACAAATAGTGACAGAGGAATGTGATCATGGAAAACGTGAAGAGAAAATCACATTGGTTTAATCCTACTCTGTCATTAAAGTCATGTGTCACTGTATGGATCTAATTTTTTAAACTCTCATTTTTCACTTTCACCCTACATATGGTGCTATGATATTTATGTGTGTATACATATATACAGACAAGTGTACATACATACACACATGCCTAATATTAGAATCAAAGAGCACTTCTCTACTAGCCTAAAAGTTATTTATGAAAGCAAACTGTGCCAATCACCAATACCATAGTACAAGTGCATTATCTTAAGCTAAACGCTGATACGGAAGTGGAAATTCAAAACAGCATCCACACAAGCAATGTTATGTTAGCAGTGAGGAAAATATCACAGCCCTGCTGACTTATTACTTCTTTCTGGAAGAGCATAATTTAGAATAAAATGGGTTTACCTTTTATTCCTTGCCACTTACAGCTTTATTACTGTGAGCATGTCACTCCCCTACTCTTCACCCTCAAAACTGGAGAAAGCAAATCCTGGCCAACCTAACTTCTGGGGCTGTCACAAGCTTGGGTAGAAGCGCCTCTGTCTTGTTACCCCCAACTCCAGAGGACCCAAACATTTTACTGAACAAGTCAAGGTATAAAAAACAAAGGTAGAATGTACAATACCAAGAGTGAACCCTAATGTAAACTATGGACTTTAAATAATAATGATGTGTCCATGTAGGTTCACTGGTTGTAACAAATGTACCACTCTGGCGAGGGATATGAATAATGCAGAAAGCTGTGCGTGTGTAGGGGCAGAGGGTATACGGGAAATCTCTGTACCTTTCTCTCAATTTTGCTGTGAACCTAAAATATCTCTTAAAAATAAAGTCCATCAAAAAACAAACAACAACATATGAACAAAACAGTGCCCATCAACGGCTCAATAAATGTTGAATGAATAATATATGATAAAGTCATAACAGCAACACTCCTCAAACAAAAGGGCTGGCAATCCCACTCCACAAGGCCAAGGGCACAAGTCATGTGCTGCACTCTGAATTTCTCACACCCACATTGTATCACAAAGAGTTCATTATTAAGGGCTTTAATTTGTAGATACTGCACACAATCTTTTTCCACAAGAAATCAGTATACATTCAAGAGGGACCCAGGACAATCTTTTGGGAGGACAATGCTTGCAATTCTTCTAGTTCATCCTGCAGGTATACTTGCACAAGAGCACAGAGATTTAGGTATAAGGTTCATTAAAAGCATAAAAACGGGGACTTCCCTGGTGGCACAGTGGTTAAGAATCCGCCTGCCAATGCAGGGAACACGGGTTCGATCCCTGATCTGGGAAGATCGCACATGCCGCAGAGCAACTAAGCCCGTGCACCACAACTACTGAGCCTGCACTCTAGAGGCCACGAGCCACAACTACTGAGCCCATGTGCCACAACTACTGAAGCCTGCACGCCTAGAGCCCATGCTCCGCAACAAGAGAAGCCACCACAAAGAGAAGCCTGCGTACCGCAACAAAGAGTAGCCCTCGCCGCAACTGGAGAAAGCCCGCTCGCAGCAATGAAGACCCAACGTAGCCAAAGATAAATAAAATTTTTTAAAAAAAGCATAAAAAAGGTCTTATTCTCCAGCTACACAGGGGCAGAATAAATGAATTATGGACTACCCATACAATAGGACATAGTTTAAAAGAATAAGTCAGTGTTATGGGCTGAACTGTGTCCCTGCCCCCGCCCCTCCAGTCATATGTTGGAAATCCTAACCCCCTGTATCTCCAAACATGACTTTATTTAGACAGATGGCCCTTAAAGAGGTAGTTAAGATTCAATAAGGTCACTGGGGTGGACCCTAATCCAATATGACTGGTGTCCTTGTAAGAAGAGATTAGGACACAGAGACACACAGAAAGAAGACCATGTGAAGACACAGGGAGAAGACAGCTATCTACAAGTTAAGGAGAGAAGCCCCCTTAATCTCGGACTTCTAGCTCCCAGATCTGTGAGAAATTAAATTTCTGTTGTTTACACTACCTGGTCTGTGGTACTTGGGTTATGTATGACAGCTCCAGCAAACTAAGATAGCCAGTATGCCCGGATATTTTATACGTACGCATATCTGTACGTGGGGAATATGTGTGGACACAAAGACCGCTAACATCGATCACCTGGGCCTAGATGAGTGGGCCTAGATGTGGGGAGGAAACTAAGACAGCCATGTCTCACTGTTCTGCTCTCCTGTCTGGGTTTTTACCATGTGCATGTATTACTCTCATGATAAGAAAAAGAAAACGGACTATTTAAGAAAAGTAACTAAGTTTCAAGATAATGATATAGAAGTATTTGCAGTGCGGTATTGACTTGTGTGATTTCTTTCTTTCTGAAGAAACTTTCCCTCCCCCAAATATACTGAAAAAGAAAAATTTCAAAGAGCTGTTCACACCCTCTATCTAACTTCCTTTGCAATAGCAACAGCATGAATAGCAAAGGCTTTTCTAAATAGAAGGTGCTTTGTCTTTGCCGGGGCAGAGTCCAAATGAAAGGATTAGCCAGCTTCTTGCTGCTACCTGGAGCTGGGCCTCCCCCTTAGTGTTAAGTTTTCTTCTCCTAAGGTGCGTGCCCTCGCGCGCGCGCGCGCGCGCGCGCATGCACACACACACACACCACCACAACCACAGTAAATAAATACACACTCTCCTTGTCCTCCCACTGGCCTTGGGCTGACAGTTCTTCTAAGGACTGATGCCAGGCACGTGAGGAAGTGATCACAGAAGCGAAACATGAGCTAGGGCTGGTAGTAACTTCCGGGTTCTTTTGTTAAACTAAAAAGCACAATTTCTTTATTACCTAGAATTCCCTGCTGACAACACCACCAACTGGAAATAGCAAAGAATCAGGAAGAAAGCCAGAGAGATGTCATAGAATCAGCACAAACACATGCTCATGTATCTTGTGAGAGTTCCCCTCTTCCTCCCTCAGGTCTTTTTTTCACAGCTCCAACAGGCTTGCTTAAGCCCACTGGTGGGAAGAATACAGGTCTGAGAACCAGAAAGCCTGGATTCTAACTCTGTGCAGCTCTGGGTCTTGGTTTTCCTCACTTGCACACTGAAGGAGCCTAGGCAGATGACAGATGATAGGTAAATAGGTTTCATCTGACACTCAACTCATTGGCAGTGGCGGTCTTGAGGTAGGTTCTAAGGCTGAATGTCTCAATCCACAGGGAAAATGCAAGGACCAATGAGCACCATGTGCATGGTGGCACCCATGCTACAGTCTGGTCATCCCTGTAAGAGGTGATCTGATTGATCCCTACCATCCACAAGTTCTTAGATGTTGAAAAATGACCTGCAAGAGGCAAGCACACTGGGTTAAACCCAAAGCAAGAAGAGAGAGAGAAAAATCGATCAGAAAGAGAAGAATTAAAAAGTGGAGCAATCAAAAGCTCTTCAAGCAGGCACGGGTTCTATGAGCATCACCACACTGCTCCCTGGGCTACATTCTGCGATGTTCAGCTCCCGCGGCAGCGAGATAACTCACATTCATCATAATGGCTCAGGCACCCCATTAACTCGGGTTCCCTTCGTTCCACTTAGGAAGGCAAACGAGTTGCGTAGGACACTTTTGTCACAAGAATCACCCCAAACACAGATCACATTTTTTTCAGTTCCAATGCTTTAGTTTGGGGGAATGTAAATCCCTCAGCAAAGTGGAAAACATTCATTCATTCAGACTTATTCCTTGAGCGCTCTAGACAGCCTAGTTGGCTTTAGCACGTCAAAACTAAGTTGAAACTGCAAAAGGAAAGATTGCTTCAAATCTGACACGGACCTTCATTCAGTCCCTTTTCCTGACTTGGAAATGCAGGAGCCCTAGCAGAACTGAGGAAAGACCTAAGAGATTGTTTGTTAACTACAATAATTACAATATTGTCCCTTAATAAATGGCGAGGAGGCGGGGCAGCAGTAAGGAAGTTCCTAAAAAACTGAAGCTGTTGAAGCTGCTGGAAGCAGAACCCAGGTGTTCCTGTGCGAGCTGCGGGGGTGGGGGGTGGGGTAATACCAAGGAAACAGAAGAAAAACACACAAGACATAAAACCAGGTTCAGAATATTTTATTAAAGTGAACGGTGCTATCTTTTAATTTCCATTTCCACATCTTTCGGTAACACACAATACTACTCATGCCATGTCACAGCCCACTTTCCTTCCTTTTCCTTTGAGGTTTTAGAATTATCTATGAATCACCTGCGGTCAGCAGAGAGGTAAGGAACAATTGATTCTACTTTGAGAGCAGTATTTATTTAAATTCTGGACTACACACCCAATATTTTGCAGCTCATTCTCCTCACTAGATGCTCAGAAACAGCTTCCCACTGAGCTTATACAGACCTTTTTCTCCACTACAGTCAGGAGGCAGAGGCAGTGGTAAATAGCAACTCTTGCCACCGTGGTGCCACGTGCTGCCCTTTACCGGTAGCTATACGAGAGAATGATGCGACTTGAAAGCTAGGAGAATAAGAACACTCAATTCCTCTGCTCAATAAAGTTGTATCTTACTGCACAAGAAATATAGGTGGCAGGTAGTCGCTAATTCACAAAAGGATTGTGTTTTAGAAACCTCAACACATATTATACATGTGTTAGTAAGTTGGTTTGTTTGGAGCTTACAGTGGATTTCTCCCACACAAAAGAATATAGGGTGGGCTTCCCTGGTGGCACAGTGGTTGAGAGTCTGCCTGCCGATGCAGGGAACACGGGTTCGTGCCCCAGTCCGGGAGGATCCCACATGCCGCGGAGCAGATGGGCCCATGAGCCATGGCCGCTGAGCCTGCGCGTCCGGAGACTGTGCTCCGCAACGGGAGAGGCCACAGCGGTGAGAAGCCCGCGTACCGCAAAAAAAAATTAAAAAAAAAAAGAATATAGGGGAACCTAGTAAAGCTTACTTAATCCATAATAATATTAGCTAAGCATAGCTAACACTTATTAACCCCTTGCTCTTTGCAAGGTACTACAACTTATCATTAGCTGTTATATCAACCCCACCGGACACAGCTGCTGAGTGGTAGAGCCAGGATTTGAATCTGTAGGCTCTTTGCCATTCTGCTCTATTCACTGCTGGCATATACAGAGGGTGCACTGGACAGACAACACTGGCCTGAAACCTTGGTTTCCTACAGAAGGGAAACTGGCTGTGTGGGAAGGAAGCAGCAAGTGAGAAAGCAGTTTTTCTCTCTTGCCCTCAGGGGTACAGTAAGCATTCAACAGGTGTCTGAAGAAGGCATCTCCCTCTGCGTGCCCCTGCTCTCTCCTGGCAACCTCTGGCTGCAGTGGATCTGGATGCCCTCTATTAGCACCGTGCCAGAGCGGCTCAACCACTCCCATTACCAAGCTCCCCGCTCTCTCACCTGCAAGCCCTAGCCCACTTTAAAAGCCCTACCCCTAATCCTATGGAAATAACCAGGCCATTCATTCACTCCACTAATGGTAAGTATACTACATACCTAGTTGTGCAATGTTAATTCCTGGGAATGCAACAAGAAACAACAGACCTTGTTTCTACCCGTGAAATGACCCTATGGGGGATTCCCCCAAACCCTCTGCTTCAGCTCCTCTCTGAAGTACCTAGATAACAGCATCTAATGCACATTTCTGAGCTGCTTTGCAGGTGTGAAAACCTCCACCAAATGAAAGATGTGAACTACTTGATGACCATGAGCACATAGCCCCCAAACCTACTGGTGCCTAAAGACTGGTGTTAACCCCTGTGACACTGCCCTGTTACCTCACCATCAGCCAATCAGAGAACTGTACACAAGCTGATCGCATACCCTGTGACCCTCTTCCCTCATCTGGCCTTAAAAATGCTTTGCTGAAACCCTTCGGGGAGTTCGGGGGTTTTGGAGGGGGCACGAGCCACCCGTCTCCTTGCGTGGCCCTGCAACAAACCTTTCTCTGCTCCAAACTCCGATGTTTTGGTTGGTTTGTCCTCACTGTGTGTCGCGCACACGAACTCGCGTTAACATAACAAGTTGTTTAGAAGAAGGGAACCTGGATGCTCCTTTCTGTACTGGAAGGAGTACTGATCACTGACATAATGGTACATTCATATCATTGAATCCAATGCACCCACTGAAATGATTATACAGGAAAAGTTACCGCCACGGAAAGATGTCCACACTGCATTAACTGAAAATAGATAATAACACAACAGTATAAAGCATGATAGCATTTGGGGTAAAATTATAACAAGATATAGATCTGCAATAACAACAACAAAAAACAATCTAAAAGGATATACCAGTATGTCAATGGTAGTTAACAGAATTGTAGGATTATGAGTGACTACGCTTTTCTGTATTTTCTGAACTCTTTGTAACCAGCACATATCTTATAATTAGAAAAACACTTCAAGTTTCTCTTTTGGAAGAAAACAAAACGACATTTCTCTTCTACCTTACAGGTAGTAAGCACTCAAGTATTTGCTAAACGAATCAGCCAGCGAGCAAATGAGATCTACTTCTGCTACGTGATTGGTAGAAAACAGCCAGAGTGAACTATCACTGTAACTGAGGCATAAAACTAGAAAATTCTACTGTGCTGTATTTTTTTTTTTTTTTTTGCGGTACGCGGGCCTCTCACTGTTGTGGCCTCTCCCACTGCGGAGCACAGGCTCCGGACGCGCAGGCTCAGCGGCCATGGCTCACGGGCCCAGCCGCTCCGTGGCATGTGGGATCTTCCCGGACTGGAGCACGAACCTGTGTCCCCTGCATCGGCAGGCAGACTGTGTGAACCACTGCACCACCATGGAAGCCCTGTGCTGTATTTTTAAGTATGGTTAAGACGGTGAATTTTGTTTTTACCTCAATTTAAAAGTTCTTTAACCCTTATAATGTTTTTTTAGAGTTTAATTGCTATAAATAAACCTCTACTTGGTAGAATTTGAAGCAAATGAAAATGAAATAGGAAAAATTAAATGGCTATCTAAGAGTGCAAGTTGAACAAGAAGCTGTGTATTTGCCTGGCCCAGAAATTGGCTCTTGTGTTTCCTTCATTTCAGGTTCTTAAGTTTTTCTCTTTTGAGTTCAGAGAATCCCTTAAAGCTCCAAGGTTTTCACAATCTTTTCCATAACTGTCACGACACGATTCTGGAGGGCTGTCGGAAAGGAGTTTGGGACAGGAGGTTTCTCACACAGGTTTCAACATTCTAGCACGTGCTGATTTCAACAGCGTTTCCATGAAAAGCATTGTCAAGGGTCAGTGTCCTTCCTTCATGAGCACTGAGTACCCACAGCCACTGGGACCGAATCTGAAACAGGCAAAGGACAGGTCATCAACACCCACCAAGCCAGCACTGGCTTTTGGGTTACAACAAATCTGGACACAACCGTTCCCCTTGTTGGGAGTCTCTTTCTCACGAGGTTAGGGTTACTTACAGCACCAAAAGAATGCTGATTGAGTTCTCTGTTCTCAGACAGCAGTTGGATTCTTTGAGTCATTCCCTCACACCACCCTCCGCTTATGCATCTTCTAAAAAAATACCACACTTGATATACTTTAGTAAGTTGGTGGAGAGAACCTATAAGGTTTAAGGTTAAAAAGTAAACTAACTGTTTTCTGTTGAACTGCCAGAAAGCGGAAACACTCGTGGGAGACAGATCATTTAGAGCAAAGTTTGTCAAACTCTTTGGGGCACCATTGGGAGCCCCATAATTCTTTGGGGGGGGTTGCTGTCCTATGCACTGTGGCATGTTTAGCAGCATCCTTGGCCTCTCCCCACTACATACCAGTAGCAACCCCCCTCTTCTCCCTCACAAGTGGAGATGATCAGAAATGTCTCAGACAAATGCTCTCCCCGCTTCTCGATGGAGCCAGGCTGTCTGAGTTCACACCCAAGCTCCAGTGCAGCCTGGTTAAGCGGTCTTGGGCCAATTCTTTACCTCCCCAGGTTTCAATTATCTCATTGTTAAATGGGAATAAAAATACCTACTTCACAGGGTTGTTGTGAGGATTAAATGAGTCAGTTCAGGAAAAGCTCTCAGCGCAGAGCCTAATACAGGGTACCCATCCATTTTCCCAAGAAAGCCACCTGTACTTATCATCTACATCATCAATAGTCATGTCCCTCCTCCCCAGAGAGGCCCCCCCATCCTCAGTCCCTCAGGTAGACATGGAAAGAGGTAAAGATGGGAGGGGGATGGGATCAAATCATTACTACCTCACTTATAACAATGCTTTCATTTTTCTGCCCCAACGTGAATGATAAATGCATCTGTTGAAGGAAAATACTTTCAGAAATAAAATTTCTGAGATCTAAACCCAGGAAAGCATCCTAGCAACTTGGGGAAAAGTTGTCATGTGTGTGGAAGCACTTCCCACGTGCCCTCTTTATTTCCACTGAGGAACAAGCAAGGCAATCAGAACATTCATTTGCACCCACTGAAGCCACAAATACCTGCAGCAGAACAGTTCTGAGAAAGATGAGTTAAGCAAGTTCCAGAAAAAAAATGCTGTAGGAAAACAAAACCTTGAAATTCAAAATGGAAAAGTGTAGGACGATGGGAAGAAAAGTGCTCATTAGGTTTAAACCATTTTTAAAAGTCAGTTTTAAGGCTTCTCATCAAAATGAGAGAGGGGGGGAAATCCTGCTTGTTCCACTTCATAATAGCTTATCAACAAGCAGTTAATGAAACACAAAACCCAAAATCTGCCTGATCGTGTCGTGGAGATTATGCCGCAATGAAGAAATCTGCCAAGCCCTTTCTAAGAGGTGTATTCCGCCAGCCCAGTCCCCAGACACTGCCAATCCTGGTGATGGAGGCCACAGAGCCAACTAGAACCAAGTGTGCTCTGGGAAGGAGAACAGAAATGGGCTCATTTCACAGACAGTTCCAGCAGGCATGACCTCAGAGCTCAGGTGGGCCAGCAGTTTCAAGGGGTTAGCAGTGCACTCCTTTCCCTA
>NW_006799780.1:3161413-3165567 GCF_000442215.2 Lipotes vexillifer
CAAGTGGTTAGCAGGGCACTCCTTTCCCTACCAAGTGAAATCCCATGTGCAACTCCAATGTATAAAACATATGGGTGCACGAAAACACGACAAATGTTCTTACATATACATACAACACATATTTATCAAATGCTGACTAGTGACCAGGCACTGTTCTAGGAGCTAGTAGTACAGTTGCTGCCCTCATGAAGCTTACATTCTAGTCGATTTATATCAAACACGGCATCCCCCAAATTCCACCCAAACTGGGACATGTCACAGCACCTAGGTTGAAAACCTCTGATCCAGTCCAGTCCCCTCATTTTCCTGATATGAAATCAGAGGCCCAGAAAGTTTAGATTATTTGACTGAAGGACAAATCTAGTGATGGGCATCAGTGGACCAGTAAAAAACACACCATTTGAGACAATTCAGCAGTCTGGAGGCAGGACGAGCTAAAAACTCAGCCTGTGGGTCCCACACTTCTGCATCCATAGCGCAGTAAACTCACAGACACACAAACCCACTAAAACATGGCACCATAAGTAGTTTAAACAACGCTCTGTCAACTCTAGCAAGAAGGCAGTAAGTGTCTAAGTGTCTAGTACAGTTTGAAAGGTTTCCATCACAACACAGTTAAAGTGATGGCATTTTATGGCTCACGATGAGTCAGCCCTGGGGTGGCCACAAAACTGAGCTCTCTGGAAGCTACCGGCTATGGCTGCTAAGTGCCCAAGCCCCTGAGGCGCCTCCCTCCCTACTTCTGAGAAGCAGGCAAGTCCCTCCCCGCATCCCTCACACAACGGCAGGGTCAACTGCTGGTCACTCTCCCTCCCCGCCATAGGAAGAGGCCACTGCTCAAGACACCTCCGACCCCTGACAAGTGACAAGCTGGCTATCTCTGAAGGTGAGACTAGCTGCAGTGGTTCTGTGCAAAAACAGACTCACACACACCTCCTGCCCTAGATTTTCCAGCAGTCAGGATTTCATATAATGCTATTCTTTAGGATTTCCAAAATGCCTGATAGAAGGTGACGTTTTAAACCTGTTTTCACATAAATGAATAGAAAAACTGGAAAGAGAAATGTCAGACAAAGTCCTCTGGCTTGGAAAACCCCGTTCCCGTATGGCACCAGCCCTCAGGGGCAGGGAAGGGAGAGAGAAAGGGCCGCAGTAGCTCTCACGGGGACCTTCCTACAGGGTCGCCCTCACCCATCTCTCCACATGAAAGCCTGGTGGCCACATGAAAGGTCCTGGTCTCACAGCCTTTAATCAGAGCTGGAGTAACAGCTGCACTGTTTTCCTACAGCTGAGAAAACACCTTCTCACAGTTGAGATCGCTGTTCCAGCCCCCTCTCCTTCTATCCCCGAAGTTTACCTCCTCCTCATACTTGGAGCTTGAAGAGGAAGGAATGAATAGGTGTGTACCCTTCCCCCAGGCAAATATCCACAGTTAACTGCCTTTTTTGGTTGAAGAGCTGCCCAGGGGCCCAGTGGATCTTATCAGCAACCCGCCTACCCTCTTCTGAACCTGGGCCTCATGACAAGGCCAGCTGGCACCAAACCCTAGGTGACAGGGTTTGTGAGGTTGCTTTTATTCAGGACAGGCAGCTTTCATCACACCAGCCAGCAGAGAACTCTCACACATGTGCAACTCCCCCCTGCGACCGCGCCCCCATCCTGAGAAGCTTCCTGTTAATGTTCTTAAAATACCTCTGCAAAAGGAACTGAGGCCACACACGAAGGAGTCCATGAATCATATTTTTTTCTATCAAAATGTCAAAAGAAATGAAAATATTCTTATATAGCCCCCCCGCCCCAACCTTCACCTTCATATTTTTAATCCATCAGAGCACTGGCTGTGCCAGCAAGGAGGGCAGAGGGGAGTCTAAGGGAGGTTCTCCCAGGAGCATTCTTTTCAATGAAGGAAGTCACTTCCCAAGTTGGGAGTGGTGTTCCCTCTGCCACTTAAAACTACAAAGATAGAGCCCTTCTACTGGCCCTACACTGTGGAAGAACAGTACCCCGGCATCAAAACCAAACGCCACGGATCAAATCTAGGCTGACGCACATACTCAATGAACTGTTATTGGGCTGCAAGGTAAATAGGCCCAAGGGGTAGGCGGTTCAGGAAATGGACCTGAATTACCGTGATTTGTTCAGTCACACCTGGTGTTTCTCAAGCCAGCTGGGTGGAGTGGAGAGGGGGTAGACAGATTAGAGGGTTCCCTGCAGGAGTCTGGTCTGTCTCGCCCCTCCTTCCTTCGCTTCCCCCAGGGAAATCCAAGGGTCAAGGGGCCCAAGTGGGGCAAATGCCAGGTTGGGACCAGGGCAGGACTGACGAAGGGTGCCTCTGAAGCGGGACCCTCCACGGAGAGAGAGGGAATCAGCCAGCACAAGGCCTGAGCGCCCGCACAGGAAGCTGGGGGGGATGGGGGGCAGAAACGAAGTGGAAGTCGCGAAGAAATCTTCCTGGCCCCTGACTTGGTGGTGGCAGGAGGGGGAGGCCCAGGAAGTCAAGAGCTGTTGGAGTGACAAGAGCGCATCTGGTGGGGATGTGGTGAGAGCACAGGACTATGGACAAGAGCCTGGATGAGGGGATGGACAGAGGAAGTGCAGGAAGGCCCCCAAACAGACGGGCCCAGAGTAGACTAAGGCACAGACTGCTTCACAGCAAGAGCGGAGAGCGCTCGGCAAATTCTGAGGTGCCCGAGCTCGAGGTGCCAAGTGTGGCTCCCGGGCCAGCAGTGTGGGCATCGCTGGGAGCCCGTCAGGTCCCAGCCCCCAACTACCACTCAGAACTGGAACCTGCGCTTATTCAATAATAAGCTCCCAGGTGATCTGTGGCTCCTTCAATGCTGTACCCAAGCTCAGGGAACTAGGGTGAGGGCTTTCCTTCTGCAGCGGCAGGGCCTCCTCTTGCACGGGTCTGGAACAAGCCAATGGCAGGTGCGGGTGTGCATCTTCTTAAGGAAGACATTTCAAATCCCCTCACAGAAAGTTCCCGAGCTCTCCACTCAGGAGGACTCTTCAGGGATGGCAAATAGGGAACGCACGTTTCCAGGGGGATCAAACACTGCTTCAATATGACAAGATAAGGGGATTGCGACAGACACGTATGCGGTCCCTGAAAAAGATGTCGTTAAATAATTAAAAATGGGAAAATGCTCATGGACACATCCCTGGGAAAAGACAGAGTAAACACACTAAAATATTAACCAGAGCTGTGATTTTTAAATCATCTTTGTGTTCTTTACCTTGTCCTGATTTTTCCAGGTTTTCAACATTAGGATGAATTTCATAACAAGTTCTTTTAATTAAAAGAAAATTATGCAAAATTTTAATCAGTGAAGAATAAAAGAGTAGAAGTCTTCTGACCCGGAAAAAAGTACAAAGCCCATTTAATTTGCTACCTTCCACATACGCTATGACTTGCTATCTAGCTGTCTATTTTATTTATAAAATTCATTCTAGGAATTCCCTGGCAGTCCAGTTGTTAGGCCTCCATGCTTCCACTGCAGGGGACACAGGTTTGGTCCCTGGTCGGTAAACTAAAATCCCGCATGCTGCGCAGTACGGTCAGAAAAAAAAAAAAAAAAGAAAAATTCATTCTCTTGGGGTACATTAAAAAAACAAGACAACCTTGGCAAAATCAAAGAATATCAGAAGGGAAGAAATACCATAAGCAGCTCATGCAGCTCAATATCAAAAAAACAAACAACCCAATCCAAAAATGTGCAGAAGACCTAAATAGACATTTCTCCAAAGAAGACATACAGATTGCCAACAAACACATGAAAGAATGCTCAACATCACTAATTATTAGAAAAATGCAAATCAAAACTAAATGAGGGGGCTTCCCTGGTGGCGCAGTGGTTGAGAATCTGCCTGCCAATGCAGGGGACACGACACCAGTCAGAATGGCCATCATCAAAAAATCTACAAACAATAAATGCTGGAGAGGATGTGGAGAAAAGGGAAACCTCCTCCACTGTTGGTGGGAATGTAAATTGATACAGCCACTATGGAGAACAGTATGGAGGTTCCTTAAAAAACTAAAAATAGAATTACCATATGACCCAGCAATCCCACTACTGGGCATATACCCTGAGAAAACCATAATTCAAAAAGAGTCATGTACCAAAATGTTCATTGCAGCTCTATTTACAATAGCC
>NW_006799780.1:3166331-3181603 GCF_000442215.2 Lipotes vexillifer
AAAAAAAGATAGCTAGTGGGAAGCAGCTGCATAGCACAGGGAGATCAGCTCAGTGCTTTGTGACCACTTAGAGAGGTGGGACAGGGAAGGTGGGAGGGAGACGCAAGAAGGAAGAGATATGGGGATATATGTATATGTATAGCTGATTCACTTTGTTATGTTATAAAGCAGAAACTAACACACCATTGTAAAGCAATTATACTCTAATAAAGGTGTTAAAAAAATGACATAAAATTCAAAACAAAAATCCAAAGAATTATATGCTGTTCTGCCATCAAAACACTGAAAATTAAAGCTGGGAATGTCTTAAAAAAAAAAAGACTGGGAGTGTCTTAAGCAACCAGGGAGATCCTTCTACCCAGTACTCATTATAAATAATAGTTACCTACCATTTCTTAAACACTTCCTCTGTATCAACGCACTACACTAAGGTGCTTTCAAGACATTCTTTGATTTAATCTTTTTTTTTGGCCGCAAGGCATGCGGGATCTTAGTTCCTTAACAAGGGATTGAACCCGTGCCCCCTGCAGTGGAAGCGCAGAGTCCTAACCACTGCACTGCCAAGGAATTCCCTGATTTAATCTTCAGAAGAGCCCTATGATTTAAGTATCACAATCCCCATTTTACAGATAAGGAAACCTCAATCTCTGATTGCAAAGCCCATGAGGATTCCAAAAACTGTTGTTACATCACCACATCCCCAGGAGACCTGGAGTACACTGTTTTGAAGCCTCCTCCACCCGCCCCCCATACAGAAACATAAAATCAAGAAAGACCCAAAAGCACCTAAATGCACACAAGACCTGGGGCAGTCCGAAGGGCCCATTAGATATGCATCATCCTCACTGGCCCTCACTCAGCACCATTCCAAAGGCTTGCTGTAGTATAATACAGCCAAGGCCTTCAGCATCAAGTACCATTCTGAAAGACATTTGGCAGTGTTTATTCTTCTTATAAGTTGTGGTAGAAGTAGTAATAATAATTTTTTTAATAACAGAAAATTGTATTGTGTATTCTCTAGGTGCCAGGTAGGGCCCTAAATTCCTAACATAGATTCATTTCATCCTCACAATCCTGTGAGGCAGATAATGATTTACCAGTTTTTCACTGGTATTTTTGCCATCTTTTCACAAATGAGAAATTATTACTTAACTTTTTGGCATGCAAATGTACCACTTTTAGAATCAGAGAAAAAATTTGTAAGTTATGCTGGCTTTGAAAGAGTGATGTAAAGACAAAAGAAGAAGTAGAGGAAAGGAGAAAAGAGAGAAAAAGGAAAAAAAGAATGTCGATTCCATTTTTTTCACAAACGAGAAAACTGATGTGGACAGAACTGAGGCAACTTTCCTAAGGTCCTGAGATGTGAACTCAGTCAGCCAGGTCCTAACACTCAAACCCAAACCTTTATGGTGCCATCTTTAGGATGGAGCAGCCATCAAGAGTTACTGGCAGGGCTTCCCTGGTGGCGCAGTCGTTGAGAGTCCGCCTGCAGATGCAGGGGACGCGGGTTCGCGCCCCGGTCCTGGAAGATCCCACATGCCGCGGAGCAGCTGGGCCCGTGGGCCATGGCCGCTGAGCCTGCGCATCCAGAGCCTGTGCTCTGCAACGTTCCACTGCATGGGGCACAGGTTCGATCCCTAGTCCGGGAAGGTCTTCTGCATGCCGTGCAGTGTGAAAAAAAAAAAAAAAAAAAGAGTTACTGGCATACACTCAGGATAAAATTATAGTCTACAGAGAGGGATGATGTTTAAAAGTTTCTAGCAATTATTTTGGACTCTAGCTTTAAAAACAGACACTAAGCATAAAATAGAGTGAAACTGAGTATGGCACTTTGCAGCAAGCCTAAAATCTGAACTACAATCCAAATCTCCTTTTATCATTTGCCTTCTCCTTTCAACCATTACATTAAGGAAAAAAAATTCAGGTTGCCTACATTCTCAATCATTATGATACTGCACAAAATGTCCATTTCTTAACTGTCCCATGATTCACATTTTTCCCATTGCTAACATTAGAACACCTCCCACGTTTTCTAATAAAATAAAAAGATCATTCTGAACTCTTCCAAACGAATTATACAACAAGATACATAAGCAAAAGACAGAAAACAAAAATTACATTTAGGCTTAAAGTAAATTTCATGTTAAGTTCAGAAGACTCCCTTTCCCTCAAAATATCACATAGAAACTTTTCTTTTTTTAATTTAACTTCTTGGGATCATCTCTTCAGAGACTGCATAAAACAAAATAGTTTTTCAACCAAACTTTGAAGTTATCAAATAACTGAAAAGTGATCAATATAAACAAACAAGAATTTGAAGTCACCTATATTAAACATTCACAGTTTAAGACAACACTAGGCAAGAGTAAAAGTAAACAAACAACAGAAACTTGCTCCCTTGTAGGTAGGAATCCCTTGGCCAGTGGAGCAATGCAAACAGACTTGCTCCCCCATATCAAGGCGATAATGATGACATCTTTAAGGAGGACATGAGATCAGCCATGTAAAGTGCTCAGCCCACATGCCTGGCACATAGTAAGTATTCAACATTAGCTTGTATTAAATGCTCATCCCATCAATACAAGGTTACTTATCAGCTCTGCACCTCAATCACCTCATCTACAAAATAGAGATAATAGTAGTTCCAACATCATAGGATTGTTAGGACAGAAAATGTAGTAAAGCACTTAGAACAACAATGTTAGTTACCAATATTATTCTTAGCACCCTCAAAAAAGAAGCTGAGAGGCTTACAGGGCTGGGGTCTGAACCCAGTAGCTCCAAAGTAGCTAGCATCTCATTTCCTCAAACGCAAAGCTGGAGCTGACGCTTAGGGAGATTTACCCGGCTGCCAGCTCTCTTCCCACTGCACAAGGAAGAAGGGGACAAGGAACCTGTGGAAGGTTGTTCCCAAAGGACAAGGAACCTACGGGCTCCCTTCTTCCTGGCAGCTCCACCTGCTCCAGCAATGTGCAGCTCCAGCATCCTTAGCCCCATCACCCAAACCTCACATCTAACCAGAAAGTTATTCCCCTTTGCATTTCTGTTTGCCGAATTTTTCCAAAAGGATTTTGTTGGGGGGTGTTTTGTAACTATATAAACAAACAACAACAACAACGGCAACGGCTCCCATTTCTGCAGCACTCACTCCCAAATGCTAGGATGGACTCTTACGTGTGGATAGTTTCTCCCAACCTGTGAGATACTTACTTTTGTTATTATCCCCACTGCGGCAATGAGAAACTTGGGCTCAAAGAAATAAGCTGCCCAAGGTCACAGCTCATTAAGGGTGGAGGACAGGGCCCAAACCCAGGTGTGATTTAAAGTCAGCATTCTTAACTGCCTCACCAAACTAAATGTGGAAAAAAGGAAAGAGGGATTAGCACCTTCGAAAAACAATAGTTTTGGAAAATCCAATCAAAATTCATTTTCTAATGAAGTTATTGCTTAATAAATGAAAATATTACATAAAGAGCTGCCTAGTGCTGCATACAGCAAGGAAGCGTACTTTAGTCCTGACAACTCCATGACTCAGAAGCACAGTTTAACAGTGATATAGGGTCGACTCCAGTTTCCACTGACACAATATTTATACTTTGTGACTTATATAAACAAAATATCTCTCATGCCTCCCAACATCTACCACAGCCCTGTGAAACCTACAGTTAGAAATCTGAAAATATTTAATCTCATGACCACACGAAGAAATGAGCCAACCATCTAAGACTGACTGGTCACCAGTCCCCAAACTGCAACCTCCAGCTCACTGACCAACAGTCCCACTGTGTCTAAATCCCAGATGGATAATTCCTCCAATGTAGGATCAATTTTTAAAAATTAATAGAATTGAGAGCCCAGAAATAAACACTAACATTTATGGTCAATTAATTTCTGACAAGTGGGCCAAGTTAATGCACTGGAGAAAAAAAACAGTATTTTCAATAAACAGTGCTAGAGCTACTGATAGATACCCAAATGCAAAAGAATAAAGCTGGACCCATTCCTTATACCATACACAAAAATTAACTCAAAAAATGGACCAAAGACCTAAACGTATGAGCTAAAACTATGAAACTCTTAGAAGAAAACACAGGACTAAATCTTCATGACCTTGGGTTGGACAAAGCATTTTTTAGACACAAGATATAGCAGAAGCCAGGAAAGAAAAAACAGATACACTGGACATCAAAATTTTAAAAATTTTATGTTGCAAATGATGCCATCAAGAAAGTGAAAAAATAACTCACAGAATGAGAAAACATTTGCAAATCACATATCTTACAGAGCTGGTATCTAGAATATAAAAAGAACTCTTAATATTCAATTTTGAAAAAAACAACCCAACTTAGAAATGAGCAAAGGACCTGAACAGACATTTCTCCAAAGAAGATATGAATAGACAATAAGCACCTGAAAAGATGCTCAACATCATTAGTTATTAGGAAAATGCAAATCAGAACCAAAATGAGATATCACTTCACAAACTAGGGTGGATATAATTTTAAAAAAAGAAAAAACAGACAATAATAAGCATTGGTGAGGATATGGATAAATTAGAACCCACATACACTGCTGGTAGGAATATAAGATGCAGCAGCCTCTTTGGAAAATGATTTATTTAAAACAGCCATAAAGTGGAAACAACCTAAACAGCCATCAACTGAAAAATGGATGAGTTAAATGTGGTATATACTGCATAAAAAGGAATGAAGCACTGACACATACTACAACATGGATGAACCTTGAAAACATGCCAGGTGAAAGAAGTCAGTCATAAAAGCCACATATTGTACAATTCCATTCACATGCAATGTTCAGAATAGGCAAATCCATAGTCAGAAAGTAAATTAATAGTTGTCAGGGATCTGAGGAAGGTTGGGGAGAAACTGGGAACACCTGCTAATGGTCACAGAGGTGATAAAAATGTCCTAATATTAGACTGTAGTGATGGTTGTACAACTTTGTGAATATACTAAAAACCACTGAATTTTTACACTTTAAATGATTGAGCTAGGGACCTCCCTGGTGGTCCAGTGGTTAAGACTCTGGGCTCCCAATGAAGGGGGCCCGGGTTCGATCCCTTGTCAGGGAACTAGATCCCACATGCCACAACTAAGAGTCAGCACCCCGCAACTAAAAGATCCTGCACACCACAACTAAGACCCAGCACAGCCAAATAAATGATATTTTTAAAAATAAATAAATGGATGAGCTATATAGTATGTGAACTATAACTCAAACCTAACTTTTAAAATTTTATAAAGAATTTCTTTAATTAAAAAACCTAAAATAGTCATTTTTATAAGACAAATAAGGAAGTATCCAAAAAAAGAAAAAAGAGGAAACCTAAAATAATAATTTTAAAAGGCTGGACATTTCTGCTCAACAGAGAAGTAAATGCTTGGGCATTGCTCCAACTCACTTTAAGGATAAAAATAAAACTATGAGGTTTTTTTGAACACCTGTTAATTTAAACAGGAATAAAGTGTCCCCAAGGGCAAATTCCCAGCACTTTGGAGCTGAAATTGTTCCATGTGATTCTTAAATTATCGGTCAGCTATAAAATGCTTTGTAAAGTTTACATTAAGTATTTCATGGATCTTTCAGCGTTGAGTTTTCTTAAGAGACTGCACACTGGAAATGGCTGATTCTCAGTACTGGAGGCTCCCATGCCTCTAACAATTTTCTTGTATCAAAAACAGCCCTTTCAATACTTCCTAGTAACCCACAGCCAGCAGCAGCATCCTGACAAAGACTGATCTGACAGCTTAACTATAATCTTGGCACCCACTTTTATGGGTGGCACACTTTTTTTTTCTAGTTCTATTCACTTCAGTACACTTGAGTCAAGAAAAGTCTACATTTACATATGTAACTCGTGGGTGACGCAGATAATAATAAATTATACCACACATCCTTATCAACGGCGCAACCAAACTGATAATCTCAGTTTCCTGTCTCTCTGGACTCAGGCTTCTTGTCACCAGAATTGGCTCTTAATTATTCAACTGGACTGCCTCTGGACTACCCACAAAAAAAGCTTACAAAATGCATACGGGAAACATATCTAAATGAACTCTCTCACCTTAAAGCATGCTTTTCCTTCTCCTATCAAACACATAACTTTATCTAACTAGCTTAGCTTAAGCACTCAATATGACACTTTGAGCAACATTTAAAGTAAACTACATCCAAAATACAACCTGCTGTCTGTATGTCAAGTTTTGAATGCATGTTATATAAGTCAAGGTGGTGCTGTGGTAGAATCATCTACCTTGCTTATCTGTGTCCTTTTTCATTTCCGTATGTACTACTGGAAGTAGGATTCAGTCCATTTTGCAGTTCTAAACTCCATGGAAAAATTATCAAGGCCAAACCACCAAGTGGTTCTTATCTGGGCAGCACCATCCTCCCTCTGTGGCCTTGTGGGTTGCTGCTTATAAAGGTGGAGACTGTTTTCACAAAGACTAGTGAGTGCTACTGATATCTAACTGGCTTAGCTTAGGCACTAAATCCTAATGTTATCAAGCATACTAAATACCAGCTCAGGACTCCCTCAAGAGAAAGAATTTCTTCACCCAAAATTCCAACAGCACTGCCCCGGGGACCCACTAGCTAAAGATCATTCCTCCCAAAAGCCACAACTCACTTAATTAGTTATAGCTTTTTCTTTAACTCTTCTAATAAAAGCCCTATAGAATAGATACTTTTTTTTTTTTGATCAGGAGCTCCCTCCCTATTTTCTCTTAGTACCTCAAGCATTTTTTATTACTATCAGAGTCTTAGAAAGATCGGGAAGAGGGAATGAAAGGACAGTGCTGAGTCGGGGAGAAGGGGGGCATCTCTCTAAAATCTGGGAATTCGGTCAGGTCAGACTCACAATGAAGGGGAAATGGGATAAGCATCAGCCTCTTCCAGCGCTCTGTGCCCTGCTTTCTTTCTGCCATGTCACAGCAGGAAAATGAAGTCAGAGACTCAGCTCTGCTGCACCTCTAGCTTCCAAGAAAATACAATCCCATGACAACCCTCATCCCGCTCCTCCCCCCATCATAAGGAAATAATTTACTGCTTCATGCTTTTCAAAGCCTGCAGCCAGAAGCCACTGCTGGGTATAACAATTTGCATAGAGCGCCTCATTGGTTAACCAGCTCAATCTAAATGGCCTAATACCCCTTACTCAGCAACCTGCAACTTTCACAAACTACATGGCTTGGTAAGAAATAAAAAAGCACATTCTAAAAAACTGCTTTCTGCTAAAACCCATGATCCACAGATGAAGCAGAACTTCCTGGAAAAAAAAAATTCAAACAACTGCTTGGGAGTTTAAGAGAAGAGAGAGGACAAAAGGTTTAAACTGATGTTACTGCAGCAAAATACAGTGGGAAAAAACCAATGTGAGATTTCAACCATAAGATTATGTTTAAAATCTGCAGCCATGAGCTCTCTGTTGAACTGCAGATGTCTTCAGAAAAAGCCCAACACTCACCCATTCTCCCTCTTGTCATTTACCAAATGTCCACTGTGTACAGGCCACGGGGGCACACCAAAGGCCAGGGCAGCAGGCCAGGGTGGCAGTCCCTGCTGCACACTGATTAGCCATGTGAATCTGGAAGAGGGCCTGAGCTCTGAGGGCCTGTCTCTTCAATAACATGAGAGGGTGGACATGCCACTCCCTTAAGGATTCATCTAGCTCCAGATGATGACGGTGCAACTGACCAGATTCTCACAGTCCATAAGGTACCTGAGAATGGTAACCCACCAAAGGAGTGACAGGCATCACTCACATCAGAAATCTCATGGCCAGCAGTGAGACTTTCTCTGGCTTGCTGCCAACCAAAAACTTCCCATGATGGTTCTAATTTCAAACTGCCTGACCATCATCCTTAAAAACTATTTGGGAGTGCTAGAAGTTCCAATAATTTGGCTTCCGACTGAAACTTCTCATACCCAGAGGTACAATTCCCCTCTGTCAGCATGTCTCAATTTTCAGTTTAAGGTTTGGGTAGACAGTGAGGATTTTCATAACCAGGAGAGCTGCGTCGACCCAACTGTGGTCCTCTATTCCCCAGGAGCCAGAGTCCATTCCCACCTTCAATGCTGCCTCTTCTACTCTACAAAACCACCACAACTCTCTCCAAGTTCTGGGACAGCAAGTCATTTCAGCCTGGGGAGTCTGGCAGGAAGAGAAATTCAACCAGACCTCCCTAAAATGAAGTAGAGCTGTTTCCAAAAATAGGAAGAGTTCCTATCTCTGAAGTTGTTCACTTACTATAGTACAAGAAATCTGAGCACAACTGGGTGGGGAGGGGCAGAAGACCCTTCCAGCCACTTCCATCACCAACTTTCTGGGAGTTGGTCCAAAGAGAAGCAGTGGGCCCAGCTCCTCCCTCACGCAGCTAACAGGCATACGAATTGGTCGGCCTTTCTGAAGGCTGGCAACGTCCAGGGCTTCTGGCATATGCATTTTATAGTTGGTTCTGCTATACTTGCTCTGAAAATACAAATTTGTTCCAACAGGATTGATATGGGAAGAGTTTAGAGCATCTCACCCCAGGATATGCCACTTTGGCATATTGATTATTTTGAGTTAAGGCACCTGAGAAACAGCAGGTGCAAGAAGGGCACTGTGACCTTCATGTTTCTTCCTGAAAGCAGAAGATGACATTCCCACATGAGAGATGCCCTCCCTGTACCAGAAGGAAGACATTCTTAACAAGGACAAGAAGTTGAGATGGAGAGAATTCTATACAAAGAGACCTTATTAAAATAATTTTTATCTTCCTTTCACCTCCCCACATAATTTAGTCATTTTTCCACAACTGCCTCTCTTTGTTCAATCTAATATAAAAGTAGGTTTCATTATTTCTTGGTTCTTCATTTCCTTATGAGGGCTCCCAGGTCACATAAAACTTGTGTTAAATAAATGTGTATGTTTTTCTCCTGTTAATCTTCGTCAGTTTAATTTTCAGATCCAGCCAGAGATCCTAAAAGGGTCAAAAGGAAAACTTTTTCCTCCCCTACCACGTTAGGGAACAATATGAGCAAAACAGCACGTGCAGTTTTGTCTGCGAGAAACATATACTGAAGGCAGAACACTGTGCCCAGCTGAACTGAGCTACATATGAAACACACACTCCTCCACTCCACCTGCATTATGAGTCACTCAAAAGCACATCTGGTGTTAACAACTTTCATCCAATTTCAGATAACCCTCCATCCACCACTTCACAACAACTCACAGCTGCAACTTTTCCGACACCTGCTTCCACAAGCAAATTTCAGGTCTTTTTCAAGGTCAAGTGCCAGATTTTCGTAGTATTACATATCTCTTAACCATTTAACATTTGTAAAACTGTAATATCATTTTTACCAGGTTCCCTTGTGTGTGTGTGTGTGTGTGTGTGTGTGTGTGTGTGTGTGTGTGTGTGTCACTGACAAAACTTTCAATGCTGTGTTCCAACCTCATTTTCCCCACAAGGCCTGTGGTTTTTGCTGTTCCATTTTGCATAGTGTGATTTTTAGGAATGCATATTCATGTTGTGTTACAGAAGGACTATTTCCAGAGCTCTAACCTAAAGAGGCATGAGACTAAAAAAAGATTACATAAGAGTTACTTAAGTTTTTTGTTTTTTTTTAATGTACTAAACATTTAAGGGTAAATAGTGAAATAAATGTCCACGTGATCAATTAAATGTGATACTGCCATTTAAATGTTCTCATTCTTACAATATGTGGAAAAGTCCATAATGTTGTGTGAAAGTAGTTAGGATATAAAACAGTACATAAAGCATGATCTAATATTCATTTATTTATTTATTTATTCATTCATTCATTCATTCATTCTGTATGGCTTGTGGGATTTTTAGTTCCCTGACCAAGGACTGAACCCAGGCCATCAGCAGTGAGAGTGCGGAGTCCTAAACACTGGACTGCCAGAGAATTCCAAGTCTAATTTATTTTAATACTAGAATGAAATAAAACAAAATACTAACAAGGGTTTGTTCTCTCTAGGATTATAAATGATATTCATTTTCTTCTTTATCCTTTTCTGTATTTCCCAAATTTTCTATGATAACTATATATTATTTTTATAAAGCAGAAAGTACTGTTTGTTACTTGTCATTTGCTAAAAAGAGTCTAGTAAACTGACCCACTCTTATCCTTTCTTCAAGATGCTATAATACATACTATAATCTTTACAAAATTTTAAGGAATAAAAAGGCAATAAAGAAGATAGAATACTGAAAAACATTTAATTAATGCCCATCCTACCCCTCCTCCCAAAAAAAGGTAAGAAAGAACAAAGAACAGATGAGGAAATGGAAATGACCAACAATATATAGCCTGAAGTTCAAGCATGAATAATTACATTAAATGTAAATGATCTAAACATCCAATTAAAAGGCAGAGACTGTCAGAAGGGATCAAAAAGCAAGTCCCAACTACATGTTGTTTATAAGAGCATTTTTAAATCTAAGACACAGATGAATTGAAAGTTAAAAGGGTAGTATGGCCATCAGACAGAGACATGAAGACCAAGAGCATTACCAGAGATAAAAAGGATCATTTTATAAAAGGATCATTAAGGAGACATAACAATCCCAAATGTGTGTATACATAATAGAGCTTCAAAATATACTAAACAGGGGCTTCCCTGGTGGCACAGTGGTTGAGAGTCCACCTGCCGATGCCGGGGACACAGGTTCATGCCCCGGTCCGGGAGGATCCCACATGCCATGGAGTGGCTGGGCCTGTGAGCCATGGCCGCTAGGCCTGTGCATCCAGAGCCTGTGCTCTGCGACCAGAGAGGCCACAGCGGTGAGAGTCCCGTCTACCGCAAAAAAAAAAAATTCTACTTGAAAATATACTAAACAAAAACTGACATAACTAGTGGCAGAAAGAGACAAAAACACAATCATATTTGAAAATTTTAACACCCTTCTCCCAGTAACTGACAGAATTAGACCCCTCTATCAGTAAAGATAGAGAAGATTTGCACAACACTAGCAACCAACTTGAACGCTATACCCAACCTGCTGGTAGTATGGAAAAATGAGCAGGCAGCGAAGAGACTAGGAGAGGAAAACCAGTTTACACGATACTCATTTCCATCTTCCTGCCTTTAAGTCAACCCCCTCAACGCTCTGGCCTTACTTGTAAGGCTGTCATTTGGTCAAGCCAAATGACTTGGCTTGATGGGCACAGTAACTATCCAATAACTGTAGAAAACGTGTTCTTTTCAAGAGCACATGAAACATTCATCAAAATGTATCATTTTCTGAGCCATCAAAAAGAAATACATATATACAGAATATGTTCTCTTATCACCACAAGCGTAAACTAGAAATCAACAGCAAAAATACGCCTGGAAAATCCTCAAATACTTGGAAAATAACAACACACTTCTAAATAACCAACAGGTCAAAGAAGAAATCACAAGGGAAATTAGAAAATATTTTGAATTGAATGATAATGAAAACAAAGCATATCAAAATGTGTGGGATGTAAAATGATTTTAAATATTCCCTTGAGAGGAAAGATTTAAAATAAGGGTTTACATTTCTACCTTTAAAAAAATCCATAAAATAATTTAAAATAAATAATAGATTAAGCTCAAAGTAAATTTAAAAAGGGGAAAAAGAGCAGAAATCAATGAAATAGAGATAACTAACAATAAAAAAAATTGTTTCTTTCACAAGATTAATCAGATTGATAAACTCCTAAAGTCATTAAAAAAAGAGTAAAGAACACAAATTACTAATATCAGGAATGATTGAAGAGACGTATTAAGCACATTGTTTTTTAGAATGTTATGTCGATACAGACTACTAACAGATTCCTACAAAAGACCTGCATTTAGAAAATCCACTACGTTAACCCCAATGGTGTTGAAAAATCAGGCAGGGGATGACATGATTAGGACTATACTTTGGTCGAAGGATCAACCTGCTGGTAGTATGGAAAAAGGAGCAGGCAGCGAAGAGACTAGGAGAGGAAAACCAGTTTGCACGATAACGCTTCCTCCAAGTCAACCCCCTCAACACTCTGGCTTTACTTGTGAGGCTGTCATTTAGTCAAGCCACAATGGGCAGGAAGTACAGTACTCACTAGGGTTATTACACTAGGTCCTCCTAGCTTGTGCTCCACAGGGATAGTTCTGTCATTCAGCCTACATTCCCACCTCCTTCTATGGGTCTTCCAGTACTGAAGAATCTGGAAAATGTAACCACATTTCTCATACTCCTTTGCTGTTGGGGACCTGACAATTAGCAACACTCACAATATTTGGAAGGTGAAAACAAGGTGGGGGCCATCCTCCTGCTGCAGTGTCTGCTTCCCAGCAAGGTCCTAGGACAATGGCCAGACTTGGGGCTCCCATGTTAAGCTGCCAGCTGTGTGGGTGTCAAGAGGCGGGGGCAGGAGCCTGGGCTTTCAGACTTCCGGATTACTGCTGGAGTGGTGTGCCCTTAAATCCAAGAGTTCAAAGGCGGCCCCCTGACTCTTGCTCCTCTAGCTCTTTAATTTCTTCAACAGTTAATTCCCTACATTAAATCGTTCGGCTTAAAAAATACCCAGAGTGGTCTCAGTTTCCTGCATTGAACCCTGACACACCTGCATCACCAACTTACAGACAACAGAGTCTTAATATTGTCTTGTTTTCATCCCTTTCAACAATCATATAAGGGAGGCAAGACACAAATTTCCCCCGTTTGATGAACAAAGAAACCAAGGCTCAGAAAATTTAAAAACTGGGAACGGTAGTGAGCTCCCCAACACTGGAGAGGCTCAAACACACCAGAGGTACACTTAGGAGGGGCAATTTTACAAGACGTCTAAGCTTCAGATGCGGAATTAAAAGGGATGCCTTTTAAAGCCTCTTCCAAAAGTTTCTCTGATTCCACGATCTGCCTCATCAATCACCACACAAATAGCCCAACCTGGGCTAAGGATCATAGCATTAGGCGACTCAGCCCTCCATTAAATTACTGAGATACAATGCAAGAAACAAAACACTGGAAAATAAATCGCGTAAAGCCCTCATGAGCTTTGTTTCAAAGAGCAATTGGCTAGTTTATAAAAAACGATATTTAAACAAACATTAGCCTGATTTTCCATCTCTCCCAGTTATCTCTGCCTAAATAAGATTTAAGCGGTTGTGTGTATGTGTTTTTCCTACTTTTGTTTAGACTAGACAGTTTTCATGAGGGGGAAAATGCTGTCTAATCACTATATTTTGTAACCTTACTTCAAACCGAAACTGTTTCAAAATTTATTCTGTGATAAGAACCCACCCTAAGTTTTTCCATAACAGCTGCTTTCCTTAAACATCAGCTCAACTTTAATCTCACAAGGCAAACTACAGAAGAAAAGCCAAAAGTAAAGTCCTATTTCCTTCAAAATTCAAACAGATGTTTTAATGTAATCAAACAAATCCATTGTTTGAATTTCCTACACACACACTACACTGACTCCAGATTATGTTCTAAAATCTTCTAAAATATCATTAATACACAAGCTAGAAAATAAGAGGATGTCCCCACTGGAAATGTTTAAAATTCATTTTAACAAGGGTTGCAAAGGTTCACTTTGGACTACTTGAAAAACCTGATCGTTAGGGACAATCAAGGTGGTCTGGATGAGTAACTGGATCCATTGGACGCTTGCTCTCAGCATCCCATCGCAATCGCAAATTCAACTAACAACAGCAGTATGTAATGACAATTCACTAACAATGCTGTTTGACTCAGGACACTGAAAGTACACAAGATCTTTATCTATAATTACCATTATAATTAAAGATAGAGAAAGCACTTTAGTCAAAGGGTAAAATGGAATTTGTGTCCAATGGCTAGTTCTGCAGACACACCATGTTACACTAGGACTTCCTTTTTAATGTTAAATTATCATAGGTGAACAGGCCACATACTGCTCTCCTGCTCTGAATACATGTAGACAATGCCATCGTTATTGCTCTGTCCTTTCTAAAGGCTTCTAAAAGGCGATTTACATTAAAACACCTGGGAAACTGAAAAGTAAGCTTCTGAGTCTCACAGTTAACTCACTCCCAGATATTCAATGTCTCTGGGAAATTGACAGGAGATATTCATAGAGAAAACGGGGGTGGGAAGCAAGCAGTGGGCAAGGGGGTGTTACCTTTTATCTCATTAGCAGAGAGATAAGTCAGAGGCTGCCCTCTACTCCCTACAGATGGGCCCTCCCAGTAAAGCAATCCCACTCAGACCTGCCGCAGCCCAAAGCTATTTGCCAGCCTGCCCAGGTCAGCTCTAAAGCCACCCAAGAAAACAAATCTGAATGAGCAACCTTCATGCTGACTCTCCACCTACAACGGCAACCTTCACTCTCTTCATTGTTCAAGGTCAGTGACAAACTTATCTTTCCAACGATATGAACTTGGCTAACTACACAGAGGCATCTCCAAACCACTCTTTCTGTATCAGCAACAGTTCAACATCAGCCGAATCACCACCACCTTTGTCAGTATGGTAGAGCAATGATGTGGCCATTTTACTGCAACTTGCCCGCATTTTATAAAACGAATAGAAAAATAAAACTGCCAATACTAGTGATAAGCACAGGACTCAAATTTAATGCAACTGAAACAAAGAAGGGCACCTTTATAGAGCAAGGAAACAGAGACAGAAACACTATTTAGACAGATGGTATCCACATAAGTGACTGTAAAGAAAAAGACCAAAGTTAAAGATGATGTTGAAAATGGTTATTGTCGATGGCATCTAAAGGAGGTGTAGCTGGGATTTTCTTCATTATTTTTAGTCTTTTGGGAGTTTGAAACACGCGCACACACACTCGTATTAACACATAAGCCTATTAACTGACTTTCACATATTTACGTTTACTTAATACCTCTGGGAAAATTGCCATATTTGAAGGCAGAGGACTGCACTACTTTCTGGGTATAAGCCCAGAAAACATGGCTGCAAATGAGTGGCTGGTGCACTTGAAAAACTCCTGTAATTCAGCAGAGTTGAATCAAACATAGCACCTACAACACAATCCCAACTCCACAAAGTAAAATCATATATATTAAATGTGAGTGACTGTTATAAAATATCAAAATACAGTTCTCTCTGGGTGATACGTATTTCACAAATGCCCCAAACTGTTCAAAACAGTATCAGTCATGCAAAGAATGAACTTTTGTGCCTAGATCCCTTCCAAGGGTGGAAGCAACACGTGATATAATGAGGACCTAACATTTCCCATCACTATAAACAAAGAGCTGTAGGGAA
>NW_006799780.1:3181652-3187129 GCF_000442215.2 Lipotes vexillifer
TAGGGAAAAAGTTTTGTAACCAAAAGCACACAACAGGGGATTCAGCTAGGTCACAGTACATGCTCTGTCTAGGAGAGAGGAAATGCACCCACACAGTAACCAGGAAACAACTCCAGCGCATCAGATGACCACATACTAGGTGGTGTGGACAGGTTTTGTGTGCAAGTTCTGAGAACTCTTAAAGCAAGGGGAAGGTCATTTCTTAGGAAAATGCTTCTTGAGCTTGGCCTTAAAAGCAGAGATTTGGGTTTTATAGAGAAGGAAGGACATCTCAGGGAAATCGGTACTTTTATGTGGTATATAATTTACTTTTTAAAGAAGTCTTCATGGATTGTGTGTGTGTGTGTGTGTGTGTGTGTGTGTGTTTTAAGCTACAGTCTAGAGGTGATCAGATGCCCTGATGAGGAAGACCCATTCCAGCTAACACTTAACAAAAGCCAATCTCTAAAAGCCTCCTGCGTGGGCTTCAGCTACTTCTAACTCCAATGACCCCAGGCTTTGTTAACCAGCGTAATGATGAGACATGGTGAAAACTGCAAGAACTCTCGATACACAGCAACTCTGCCCAAACCTCTGCACGAAGGACTTGACCAAACTTTAACAGGCTTCTAGTAGCCTGAGGCTGCATCCCTGGGATGACCTAGCTGCCTTTTGCCTTTTTGAGTTCTTGTCTGGAAAAGTTCAGGGCTGTAAAAAGAAATTTACTGTTTGTTCTAGCCAGCACCTAAGATAGGCCTTAACCTCCCTTTTTTTTTTTTTAATTTATTTATTTTTGGCTGCGTTGGGTCTTCATTGCTGCGTGCAGCCTTTCTCTAGTTGCAGTGAGCGGGGGCTACTCTTCGTTGCAGTGTGTGGGCTTCTCATTGTGGTGGCTTCTCTTGTTGCGGAGCGGGGACTCTAGGTGTGCGGGCTTCAGTAGTTGTGGCTCGCGGGCTCTAGAGCGCAGGCTCAGTAGTTGTGGCGCGCAGGCTCAGTAGCTGTGGCACACAGGCTTAGTTTCTCTGCAGCATGCCGAGTTTTCCCAGACCAGGGCTCAAACCCGTGTCCCCTGCATTGGCAGGGAGATTCTTAACCACTGCACCACTAGGGAAGTCCCTAACCTCCCCTTCTTAAGAGCATTTACTAAATAGGGCTAATAATTGTGAATCCTTCCTCTGCCCCTGAGGAGGACAGATAGGACACATTTCCTACAAGTCTGGAGTGTCTTTCTCAAGGACTTAAATGCCATTCCTTTGAAATGTAATCATCAGGAAGGATAGGGTCTATCTCCTAGTCTCGGTGGAAGGACAGAATCTAACCTGCCAGCTATCAGACCCAGCTGGCCTCATCACCCATACTCCAAACAAACTCTGGAATGTCTCACTTCCCTAACTCTACTTGGGCCTCCACTCACTCTGCCCTATTCCCTCATCTTCCCTTGAAAACTCCCAGTGATCTGTGCTAATCAGGATGGAGCTCAGGTCTTTCTGTCAGTAAGTGGTTACTGAATAAAATCTGTTTTCATTGCTTTAACTAACGTCCAGCTTTATTTATCTTTGACAGTGGACAGTCCCTGGTGGCGTTCTGTGGCTTTGTCAATCAATTAATACAAAAGACGTTAGAAATTTGCTTTCGTTGGGGAAAATCTCAGGGATCAAGTAATACAATCTGGCTGGAAACACCCTGGCGTAGGCATTCCCACCCTTATATGAGCCGGCTACAAGGACAAGGAGTGTTCTGCCTGAGAGTGGTACCGTGGGCTTGATCCATCCATGAGGTCCTGTGCTTCAGCAGTCTTGGTCAAGTTCTTCCTTCTAGAAGGTTGTCACATCTGCCTCAGGGGAACATGCAAGTTGCGTGTCAGTGCACCAAGAAGGGCAAAGAGCTGGCACTTCGTGAAGCCGCAGATCAGGCTGTGTAACTGTGCTGTGCCTGCCTGCCGATAAATGCCTGCGCAAGTGACAGAATTTGGTCTGAGACTTGCTGGCTTTATAACCTGGACCAGACTGTGAGGAAGAAGCTAAACCCCGCCCACTGGTAACTCATGGCAACCACCAATACCTACCAAGACAGCCTCACAACTATGCATTCAAAGCTGCCTTAGGGCCATTATAAGCAACAACAATGAGCAACAGTTCCTCATGATTTATTCATACTGTATTTAGAATAATAAGGAATAAGTTTCCCAGTTAGGAGCTCCAACTTGAGTCCGGTGGACCAGTGTTGAAGGCCTGGCTCCACCACCATGTAAATATCAGTCAAGTTAATTTATCTCTCTGCACTTCAGTTGCCTCACCTGCAAAAGGAGGCCAATTAGAACATTCCCCGACCCCACAGGGTTGCTGTGGAGAATGAGTGATATAACGTAGGTAAGAACAGCACACTTGTGAGCATGAAATAAGCTTCAGCTATTGTTATTATTATCATTAATGCTTATACTCGCCTGGAGTAAACGCTGCCAAGCCTTACTCTCAAATTGCCTTGACGGGGTGTCTAGATCTTCCAATTACACATCTCATTTCACCTCTGACAGGGTGTCCTGTCACTTTCTGTAGTGAGCTTCCCCCACACTTCCAATCCCCAACTAGCCCTTAAGTTCCAGGAGAGCAAGGAAGTACTTTGTTAATCACGCAATGCCCAGGGGCCTTACCACAGTGCTGGGTACCCAGAAGGTGTCAGGTGACCACCGTCCTGTGACCTCTGCTTCCATTAGCATCAATCAGCCAACAGCCTAAGCAAAATCTAAGTATATCAGGGTCAATGCAAAGATAAAATGACCCGGAGACTGTCCAGGTAGAGGTGGATAATGGTCACTAAGATTTTGGGGGTTCCTTACTCTGTGCCAAACCCTATACTAGAGACATTATCGCATGTAATACTCATAATAACCCTAGGAGGTATTATCACACCCATTCAACCACGGAGGAAAACTGAGGTTAATTGAGGGTAAGTGACGTGCACAGTCACACCACCCCTCCGTGTCCAGATTTCCCAATTCAAATCCAGACCTGAGTCCAAAGCCCAGGCTCTTTTCTGGGTTACACATTGTTTCTGACAGTATCGGTTAAAGTCCCCCAAATTTCCATCTCCAACCTCAAACTTCTCCCAACTTAAAAATCCAACCGATGACTTGCCATCTCCATTTAATTTATAATAGGCATCTCAAATGTGACAGAGCCAGAAGAATACTATGGGTTTTCCCTGCCAAATGTCTTCCTCCCTTCAAGCCTCCTACCTCACCTCAGTGAGGCACTATCACCTATCCAGCTGCTCGGGTCATAAACCGAATCTCTCTCATTCCCACACCCCACTTCTAACCCATGTAAAAGTCCAGCTCTGCCTCTACAATATGCCCAGAAGCCAATGACGCCCCTCCGTAAGCACCACGATGCCCTAAATTAAGGTACCACACTCTCCCCTCCTTGGCCTAGGGCAACAGCAGGTTACCAGGATTCAAGCTCCGTCAAGAAGAATTCGGGCTCACTGTGGAAGCCCAGACCACTGCTCACACGCAGGAGGAGGCAGCTTCAAAGTATTCACCAGGTGGCCAGCTCTGACTGCTCTCCCTCCATGCCAGTACCTGACAGTCAAGTCTTCACAGCACCCAAGGTGACCACTTCTGTTCCTCCAACACCCTGGAAGACTCCCTACCCAGGGCCTGACGTGGGTGCCTCTCCTCCTTTATCAGTCTCAATTCCCAGGGCATCTTCTCAGACAGACTTTCCCAGCAACCCTACCCAAAGCCACTCTGCCACCAGGACCTGTGGCAGTACCAGCAAGTGCTGGTACTGGTTTCGCTGCTTCCATGCTTATGAAATGCCGCCCCACCCCAGTCGCTGAGGGCAGAGATGACGTTTGCCTGGCTCACGGCCATATCTCCAGCTCTTGGCACACAGGAGGTGCTGTGATATTGTGATATGATCAGAAATATTTATTCGGTCTTCCACCCCGGTGTGGGAGGCCCAGAAGACTTGGGATTGGCAGCTGGAGTGTGCGGGGGAGGGGAGGGGGAGGAGGGCGGACCCCTAACCTGTGGGATTCTAACTCCAGGTAGTGTCAGAATTGTTGTACAGCCAGTTACTATCCGGGGAGCTGGGGAACTGGCTAGTGCGGGGGTAAAAACAAAACAAAACAACCCGTACACTGATGTCATAAGTGATGTAGGTAAAAACAATGCACAGGTGCTCAAAATTTTTTTCAAAGGATTCATAGACTTAGATATCTTCTGACAGTGCTGCATTTTCTTTAATGCAAACTTAACAGCCCCATTCATACGAAATTATAGTGTCATCACCCCCTCCCTGTGTTGAGAGCCACCACAGTGAAGCCTCAAGCAGTCCCTAGAAAGCAGAAGTTAATTTTCCTGTGATGAACGGCCAGGATTTGGTTCTTTCCAAAGTCCTGAGAGGGGGATTTCAGAAACAAGTCATGAGGACTTCCCTGGTGGTGCAGTGGTTAAGAATCCACCTGCCAATGCAGGGGACACGGGTTCGAGCCCTGGTCCGGGAAGATCCCACAGGCCGTGGAGCAACTAAGCCCATGCACCACAACTACTGAGCCTGCGTGCTGCAACTACTGAAGCCTGCGCCTCACAACAAGAAGCCACCGCAATGAGAAGCCCGCGCACCTCAGTGAAGAGTAGGCCTCACTCGCACAACTAGAGAAAGCCCGCACGCAGTGACGAAGACCCAACACAGCCAAAAAATAATTTTAAAAAGTTCTCACTTTAAAACAAACAAAAAGAAACAAGTCATGAAACCCTGCCAAAATATCAACCATACCAATAATTCTTTTACAAGACCCACTTGAGTACTGGCAATAATTTTCAGAACCCTAAATCACCTGCTGGGAGCCACAGAAAACCTCAAGGGGCCTTCAACGGACTGGAGAACAGGCGCCCTGAAATATCTGTAACGTAATCACTATATAATGAAGTGTCACATCAAATTAGAACTATCTCAAAATAACAACAATGAACGATTTGCAAAGCTTTCTTGAGATTTGGAATATTCTGAAAACAGCCTTTTCCCATCCAGTTTGGTCTCCAAAGCCCTGAGAAGGTGTTAAATGTCCTCCTGTCGCCTTACCTGACTCAGGGCAAGGCATTCCACCTCAAGTTAAAAACCTCAATTTCCTCATCTCTGCAAAGGCCAGCTTGAATGCATGCCAAGTACAGTATTAGACCTCAAAAACCAAGTGATAACTTCACACGGCCACTGGAAAGAGGACGGATTATCTACCAGTCTAATCGGCGGGTTAGAGAAACCCACAGCTTAACCCCTGCATCAGTTACGGGCTGGCCTCTGATTGTCGCAAGCCTGAATATATTAAGAAGCAAAAACAGCCCGGTATGCCCTCCGGAGTTAGACTCATCTGAGAAAACGCACCATTAAAAACTGTACAGAAATGCCAAAAATCAACACGGCTAGGAAGGAGGGAGAGCGACGTGCGGAAGGCTCTACCTAATTCTTTTTTTTCCTAACTCTGCAGGAAAGAGT
>NW_006799780.1:3187145-3200781 GCF_000442215.2 Lipotes vexillifer
TTAAAAACTAACTAATTCTGCCCTGATGCACTACTAACCGGTAGAAGACGCCCATCCCAAGCGGACACAGGTGTTTTAAGATCTCATGAGTTAAACAGGCGAGAGTTACAAAACAGGCTCGGGCAAGTTCAGCTGAAAGGAGGGATGGCTTCAGGCTCGCGCTCTACCCAGTCAGTCGCGTTTGGGTCCAGCCAGGGTTGGGTCGGGAGACTCAGGAAGCAGGGCTGAGTCTTCCCAGCGCCCAGACCTGAGCACCGCGGTTTGGAGAGCAGTCTTCCAGACTTTCTCGAAGAAAAAGAGCCAATGCTCCAGAGCCTGGCGAGATGTCAAGCGCAACTGGTCTGGGTCATACGACCCGAGTTTCGTTCAGGGCATGGAAAAGGAGTGGCTGCCCAAACCCACGTCTTCTCCTGGGTTCATCGGGTTGGCAGAGCCAGGTGGCCTACGGAGCTAAGCACCACACACTTGTGTCCTGGGGAGGAGGTGACACGCTCCTGAAACAGTCGGGATCCTCCGCCCGAACCCTGCCCGCCCCGCCCTAAGCGAAGTTCCTAAGGCCGAACGGGAAGACCTCGGGGTAGCCTCTAGGGCTTCCCCGTGTCCCTCTGGCCCGCCCGGCGCGGCACACCGTTTTCCCCAAAGGCCGAGCGCCGCGCTCCGCCCCGGAGCACTCACCCAGGCGGCGCAGGGTCACCCACCGCACTTTCGGCGGTGGAGCTGGGACGTACACCCAGAGAAGCCCGCGCTGCCTCGGCTCCTGGCCCGGTCTCCCGACCTGTCTCTCCCCGCTCACCTGGCCCGCACAGCACTGCGCTGACATCGTGGCGGCCGACCACCACCAGCGCGCTTGCCGGCTCCCAGCTTCCCTCTGGCCCTCCTGGCTCCCTCCGGCCTCGAGTGTTCCCTCTGCAAACCCGCTCACGCCTCCACGCGGCGTAGCCCCAGCTGAAAGCAATGCACTGGGGCCTTGGTAAAAACAACTGCCGCCAAACCCCGCCCCGCCACCCCAGGCCCCGCCCCACTCGCTCGCTCCAGCCGCGGCGGCCGCCCGCAGCCCCGCCCCGTGCCCGCCCCTTCCCGGGCGCATCGCCTCCGAGCCCGCCAGCTCCCGGCTCTCGCTTCCGCTGGCGTCAGGCAGTGGGCGGTGGTCATCACTTCCCGGTGCAGCGCTGGACTGCGAAGGCTGTCCTCCAACGCGCCGGCCAGGTATTACCGGGCTCCTACGACGGCCTGGCGGCGCTCGGTCCCCGACCCAGGATAGCGCGGCGCCCCTAGTCCCAGGCTGTGGTGGAAGAGCTGATTGCTGACTCCAATAAACCTTGAAGCCTTTAGTGAGCGATTCTGAGTGTCCCTGCACTGCACAGGCGCAATAGGGGTGGCCGGGTGCTGGTCTGCGCTGCGCCTCGCGCCAAACAGGGTTATCCATGGGATCCCTGTTCCAGAAATCCCTTTATCTCCCTCATCTGCCAAGAAAATTTCTCAACTTTTGGGAAAGTTCCCTCGGCCCAAACTTCGAATCCCTGGGCTTGGCTGTTCTGCCCTGACGTTACCATGGCACTTGGGGGATCCTGGGAGAACCCTTTCTGTGCTTCCCTGGATATTGATCTATTTTCTAATCTCTCCTCCACCACCCGCGTAAGAGCGCATCTCGGCCCAGGGACTTGGTTTGCATCCCTACTTCCTCTCGCCCAACTCCACTAAAAAAGGGTTCCCTATATTTGTTTGTTACATACAGAAGGCAGAGAGGGTGCCCCTAGTTTATCTCCCTACCCAAATCTTCTCGCGGCCACTTCCCCAAGAAGAGGAATTTCTGTTACTACAAACTTTGCGCCAAGGCCTTTTTACTCCTTAAAATAAGCATTACTGTATATATTTTAGAAACGAGGCAACTGAAGCCCACACAGGTTAAATAATTTGCCCTAAGCTTAACAGCAAAGCTGAAGAAGCAATACTGGGACCGGAATCCACATGTCTGATCCCCTCGGGCATGATACAAAGCTTGACCTTAAGCCTTTGGCAAAGTAGTGTCTTTGAGGGCAGTTTAGGAGGTGGAGACTAAGAGGAAAGTCACATGGAAACCAATCCTTGGATTAGGAGCAGCACAAGATCTCCTAGAATTGAGGCAGGCTGGGAACTGGGATCTTCTACAAGAGTGCTTGCACCTGGACAAACATCTCGAGCAATAGGATACAAAAAATTATAAGTGACTAAAAATAACTGCACACATGCACAGTTGAGGCAAAGCTGAGCAATAGGATACAAAAAGACCAGAAACAAACTACAAGTTGTTGAGGTGCCAGGAGCTAAAGCATGGTACTGTGCATGATCCACTGCACCACCAAAGAGGTGGACAGACCACGTGATGTATGCCTCCTGCCAAACCCACCCATCCGTCCCTGTTGTCACCCCATTTAAGGACCCAAGCAGCTTCACTCCGAGAGCTGGCAACGGTACCTGTTTCTTTGTTGTTTTTTTTTGTGGTACGCGGGCCTCTCACTGTTGTGGCCTCTCCTGTTGCGGAGCACAGGCTCTGGACATGCAGGCTCAGCGGCCATGGCTCACGGGCCCAGCCGCTCCACGGCATGTGGGATCTTCCCGGACCGGGGCACGAACCCGTGTCCCCTGCATCGGCAGGCGGATTCTCAACCACTGCGCCACCAGGGAAGCCCAGGGGTACCTGTTTCTTGCTTTTGCTCCCTAATGTTGCAGCTCCAGCCCCAATAAAGCCTTGCCTGAAATTCTCCTCTGACCTCTTACCAACTTCTATTGATTAAAGAGCAAGGGCCCGAGTGAGTAACAGAAGCTCCCGGAATCTCAGCTGCCAGCGTTTAGTGGAAGAGAAATAATGGAGCAGGCCCTATTCAGAACCATGGAAAGTAATGAGAGTTGGCTCTAACTAAAATTTTTTAAATAATAGTATTAAAAAGAAAAGAAAAAGGGCTTCCCTGGTGGCGCATTGGTTGAGAGTCCGCCTGCCGACTCCACCAAGAACTCTCTGAGCCTCAGTTTCATCATCTGCAAAACGGGGACTAATAGTGCATTAAACTCACCCCTACAGACCATGTGGTACAGGGCCTGGCCTTCATAAGCACTGACTAAATAGTAGCCCTGACTGGTATTAACAAACGAGTTAAAAAGACAATAACAGGGCTTCCCTGGTGGCACAGTGGTTGAGGGTCTGCCTGCCAATGCAGGGAACACGGGTTCGAGTCCTGGTCTGGGAAGATCCCACATGCCGCGGAGCAACTAGGCCCGTGAGCCACAACTACTGAGCCTGCGCCTCTGAAGCTTGTGCTCCGCAACAGGAGAAGCCACGATAGTGAGAGGCCCGCACACGGCGATGAAGAGTGGCCTCCGCTCGCCACAGCTGGAGAAAGCCCATGAGCAGAATCGAAGACCCAACACAGCCAAAAATAAATAAATAAAATTAAAAAAAAAAAGACAATAACAAGTAATCTATGCAGGCTGATTCCTCCTCCCTGCTGGAAAATCTCAAAGGAATATGACTATCGTTGACCAAAAGAAAAATGTACAATGTAAAGTGAGTTGAGTTGTATTCAGAGAACTTACTGTGGACCATAGCCCAGGAGACAGCCTCTCACATAACTCCAAATTGGGGAGTTGCTCCAAAGAGATAAAGGAAGAGCCAGGATATATGTGAATTTTTTGCTGGAAAAAAAAAAAACATGTAGTCAAACATAAAAATATTACTGCTAATCACAAAGAACAGACATCTCAAGTTAATTATTTTAATACTTTTCTATGAATGGGAAGATACAAGAATCTGGGGTTCTTGAAATTTTTCCATAGATGTGCTTCGTAACTATATAGGGGCCAGGATGTTTTTCCTTAGATACGCATCTTAACTATCTAGGGGCAAAATGCAGAATGCTTCCTGTTTTTCTCCATCCTGACGTCCCCTCAGGGCATGTTGTTGGTGGGTGACAGTGGCTAATGGCTTGATCCCTGTAGAAATGGAATGGCTGGCAACATGTTTTTCTTTACGCTAGGTCTGAAGGTTTACTCCTTTCCTGGCTCTGAGGGCTTCGCACTTACTATTTAAGGTCTGGTCCATAGCATCCTTTGCATCTGTGGTCAGTTAAAAAGAATAGAGGTAATGTCAGTAGACATAACATAAAACAGTGGCACCTTAATTTTATTTTAGGTACTCTGCAGGCCTTTTCAAGAAAGACAGTTGTATGCTGTTCCTAACAGGAAGGTAATTTTACAGTCCATCCCTTTTGATGTGGATTTTTCAGGAACAAGCAGTAATAGACCTGTTTCAATAGACTGTAGCTCTTGGCAGACCATGTGAAATATTCCCCCCACAAAAATGTTCTTAAATTAACTAAATTAGCTCCTTTTATACGATTTAATTATACCCATATATTTATGACATATTATAAATAACCAGCTTATAATTTGCTTTTTTCCCCTCTTGAATTTAAAGATTTTTTTTTTTTGGTTTTTCCTTTTTAGGAAGGAGAAGCCACTGTTGAGCTTAAAGACACCACTCACTGAACTGAAAACAATAGTTATATACATATGTTATTAAAGAAAAAAAGTCATACATTTGCTTTTTTCTAACTTTGAATTTAGAAAACTTCATTACAAATTTAATTTCCAGTTCAAGAAATGGCTTAAAAGCCAATAAAATTAATTATTCTAATTCCCTAAAATTTTCTCAACTTTGAAAAAAAAACCTAGTGATGTGTTATTGGTATTTAAATATAAAAGAAGAAATTTCTCCAATCTTCATTTATAAAGCTCTAGGAATCTCAATCTAGTAGTGAAAGTTTAATTAATTTCAGTTACAAGTAAACAACGAAGTATTCATTTAGAAACAAATAGCTATAAATTTGGGACCCAGGCAAAAAACAATCGGCGTGCTATAGTGCCCCCACCCCACTCCTTATGGTAATTGCATTCTCCTTTATTTCTATTAAATTAATATATGTACAATGTATTTTAAATGTCACAAATATTGCAAAACATAAAATAAGAAGTAGCATCTCCCTTCTCCACATCCTTTCTTTCAGTCCCTTCCCCAGAGGCAACCACTTTCAATTACTTTAGCAGTTTTTCCTTATTATCTCCATATTTTTTTAACATTTATTTTTTTATTATTATTATTTTTCATGCCACACGGCATGAGGGATCTTAGTTCCCCAACCAGGGATCAAACCCATGCCCCCTGCAGTGGAAGCACGGAGTCTTAACCACTGGACTGCCAGGGAAGTCCCAACTCCATCCTTTTTTTTTTTTTTTTTTTTTTTTTTTTGCGGTACGCGGGCCTCTCACTGCTGTGGCCTCTCCCTTTAAGGAGCACAGGCTCCGGACGCACAGGCTCAGCGGCCATGGCTCATGGGCCCAGCCGCTCCGCGGCATGCGGGATCCTCCCAGACCGGGACACGAACCAGTGTCCCCTGCATCGGCAGGCGGACCCTCAACCACTGCGCCACCAGGGAAGCCCCCAACTCCATATTTTTTTTTTTTTTTTTGCGGTACGCGGGCCTCTCACTGCTGTGGCCTCTCCCGTTGCGGAGCACAGGCTCCGGACACGCTGGCCCAGCGGCCATGGCTCACGGGCCCAGCCGCTCCGCGGCACGTGGGATCTTCCCGGACCGGGGCACGAACCCGTGTCGCCTGCATTGGCAGGCGGACTCCCAACCACCGCGCCACCAGGGAAGCCCCCATATTTTTAAATAATATTTTTATGCTGTTATTTCCTGATCTGTTGACTATATTTATTGTGTATTATCTTTTATGTTCCACGTGGGCTGAAAGCTTAACCCACTGAGCACTTCTATCTGCTATCTTGCCAATCTAATTATATCATTTTTCATAAAATAATGTGTAATTAATTTCATAAATTAATATGTAACTCTGTCTAGTAAAAATTATTCATTGCATAGCCACATAGTGTATAATAATAGCATTTCTTTCTTGTCTCTTTTTATTTTTCATTCCCATCTCCCTTTCCTGGAGAGGCAGTATATTTAGTGGTTAGGGTTAGAGATTCTGGAGCCAGACCCTGCGATCAGACCTTTGCTTTTGTCGCTTATTAGGTCTGTGATTTTAAGCAAGTGACTTCTCTCTGTACTTCAGTTTCTTCCTCTTTAAATGCAGAGGATTAATAAAAGTATACAGATTAAAGCACTTAAATAGCACCCAGCATGTATTAAGTGTCTGGAGTTGTGTTTAACTCGCATGGTTTTCTTTCTACCTAATCTTGATTTTTCTCTATTTGTCCATCTGATCTGTCATAATTCTTTTCTCCCAGATAAGCAACCATGTCAGATAATCTATCAATTCCATTTTCCCCAAGAGTCCTTTCTTTCTCACAGACATCTCCAAGCTACTGCAATCTGGATCCTTCCAGGCTGCTACTGATGGCTGCCACCCTGGCATTCCCCTTGCTAGTCTCTTCTTGGATATCTGGCTTCCTGGAGTCCTCTTTCTTAATTCTCTCCCTTGCTTTGGTGAATACATCAGCACTTTGGGACTCCAAACCCCTTCTTTTAACCCTATATTGACCTTCCTTGACCTGCTTAACTTAAAATAAAAGTTATTCATCTTTATTTTTAACTCTAATCATTCTGTTGTACCCTCATCCTACCTTTGATTCCATTACCTCCTGTCTCCTCGACTTTCTCTCTTCCAAGCATTTTAAGCCTTTGCTTTCTATTGAATCATTCTCAAGCTCCAAACATGGTCAGATTTCTCCTAAATTAAACAACAAACGAAAACCTCATTTCAACTCAGTGACCACCCTTTCCTCTTTTCTTCATCTTAAAACGTCTAGAAAACAAAGTTTGGTGCTCCACTCTCCTGAACTCTCTCTGGCCTGGCTTCTGTCCTTCTAGGCCACCAAAGCTGCAGTTCTGAGGTCACTGGGGCCCCCAGCTCCTGTTCCTAAGCCTCCTATTTGCTTGAACTCCTGCTTAAAATCATTTTCTTTTTATCTCTTTATCCAAACACAGAAAGAAAATTGAATATTACTCCACTAATTCCCCTTTAGAGGAATTTTTAAAGAAGTGTGCTTTTATTTTTCCAAATTCAACTAATGACAACAAATAAGCTAACAATGTGTTGCCTGTCAAGATTTTTAGGGTAAATGCTTTGGGAAACCGGAGAAATCTTTTGTAATCATCCTCAGTTATTTTGTACTTAGAGAAAACTAATGATTCTTCAGCACTCAAATGGGTGCTTTAAAAGTTTTGTCTCAGTATTTTAAAGATTCTCCCTTTAATCCATTTCACATTATTAATTTGCTTGGCAAGTCCTTGGAGTGTAAATAATACAAAGGAATATACTCCTATATAACACCCCAGGGAACCCAAATTCCAAGTTAATGAAGAGGGTAGAACGTTGTTCAACAGGTTTTTCAGCATTACTCAACCCTTCTGGGAACAAATTAATATTTTTAAAGTCCTCTTGGACTAAGGGCCTAGTCTTCATATCAGTGGAAAGAATATATACGTATATTCTTCATATATAATATGTATATATTTCCCACACACACCCCATCTCTGAGATGTATCATTTACACTCAGATTTTAAGTTACCTCTTTCTAAGAAAACTCAGTAGGAATGTTTAGAGAGGCTTTGCGTCTCTAACCTAATTAAACTATATAGTTGTCTTTGAGTAGATTTTTGAAAGGTTCCAATTTCTTAGAGATAAATATTTGGGTAGATCAGGCAAATAATTATTACAATCACTATTCAATCATATTATGAACTTTAATGAACATTTCTGAAAACAACTCATTTCTGTTCTTCTGCATACCAAGGAAAATTATTCTGACTTCTTTGGTTTTAAAACTCAATCCAGAAAACTTTCCATTTCCTGATTTCAAGTAAACACATTCAGAAAAGCTTGAGGTTGGAGGTTGGGGTTTGGGGGGCTGGGAGGGGGACAAAAAAGACAGCAGGCGTCCTTTTCAGTTTTCCTGGTTAATCCATTCTAATTAATTTCCTGAGCAGAAGAACAAGAGGTGAGCCCATTTCTTCAGATAAGAGCCCTTTGTGTTGTCTTATCTTTTCAATGTGTATTTAAAGGAACTACTCCTGCTGGTTTGTTTTAAATTTGCTTCATAAGATGCACCCTTTGAAGTAAGTGATCCTTGGAGGTGATTGGTGTTAAAAGAATCATGGCCAGTTAAATACCTGTGAAACCATATAGTTTCATGAAAATCAATAAAAGGCTTTCATTGAGGGTTTCACTTGAAAGGTGTTTACGTTGTTCTGTGAAGACTGGAAAAGCAAAAGAAGCTTCCTGAGTTTCCACAGAAAGACAGTCCAGCTTCTTTATTCGTAATAGGATTTCAGTTACAGAAGAGCATTTTAGATTCAACAGTAGGGGAATTTTAAATGGCTGAGAAAAATTGTAAGAAAAACTTCAAAGAACATTTCATTTTTGTTTCCCTCTTTAATGCGAAAGGAAGGGAAATACACCCAGTGAAGAAAGTTAATAACTCTGAAGCCCAAATGAAAAGTTTTAAAAAACAGCTGCTTTAAGGGGAAAAAAAAGAATGCATTTATGAACTGACATCATCAGTCAACAATTTTCAGTATTTTTCTGTGTTTTCTCCCATGCTGATTCTAACAGGTTGAAAGCAAGATTAAACACTCCTATTCCTTTGCTTTATGTAAAAGCAGTGGGCTTCCATTCCATAATTGGACTAATAATAGTAATAATTTTTTGAAGAAGCAAATGGAGCCTTAGGCACATTCATTTCTGACCCACCCCTCAAAGTATGAAATCCAAATGGGGGTGTGTGGCACAGTAAACTGAGGCAGGGAACAAGCACCAATTTTTTTTTATTTATTTATTTTGCTGGGACATAGGGGCAATTAGTAGAAATGCAGAGTTAAGGCCATGTTGTAGACTTGAAGCTGGAGAGGTAGAGACAAGGGAAGGAGGAAAGCAAAACACTGTCCATTTAGCAGAGAAAAGTCTCGATTAAAATCTCCCTCAAGGAAAACCTTAGATACCAATTTGTGAAAGGCCTGTCCTTTACGTAGTCAGTCTCCAGATTTACCTTCTAGCCCCAGAAAGATGAAAGGTATGATGACTTCATACCTTTATCATGAGATAACTTGGGGAGATTTTCCCTTTTAGAAGTACAAGGTTTCCTGCTGCTGTTATTTTTAAATTCCTCTGGAACACAGGGACTTTTGGAAAAGTAGGAGACAGAGTAGAATGTTTTAGCTTCTACCCTAAGAATAGGTGTGAGGTTCAGTGATTGGGAGAAAAAAATACCGGTAGATGTAAAGTCTTTTGGCTTTTATGTCTTTAAGAATGCCAGATGCTGACCCTACCTATATGTCCACTGCAACCATATGCACGGTGGCGATCAGCCCGGACCCTGGTCCATAGGTGATGTTGTCACCATCTTTCCTCAAGCCCTGCTCCATGGGAATCTCCAAGAAGTGACAATACCTTAACCCTGTCACCTGAAAAAAATGCACAACCTAAAAGTTGAAAATTATGTCTTATTTGGTGGACCAAACTGAGGACTTAAGCAAGCCCGGGACACAGCCTCTCAGATAGCTTTAAGGGACTACTCAGAAGAGGTAAGGGAGGAGCCAGGATATATAGGCGTTTTTGCAAGAAAGACCAGGTAGTCACAACATCAGAAGATTACTGTTAGTTAAAGCCATCTCAAGTTAAGGCATTTAGCGCTTTTCTATGTATGGGAAGATGCAAGAGTCTGGGCTCCCTGGAATCATTCCTTTGATATACACCTCAGCTATCTGGGGCCAGTATCCTGTGCTTTCTCATCCTGAGTCTCCTCAGGGTGCACCGTCCGGAGTGACTGCAGCAGCTGACTGCTAGATGGCAGGCATCCTGTTTCTATCCTGAGTTTCCTCAGGGCTCACTTTTGGGGCCCTGTAATGTCATGGCTTGATGGCTGTAATGTGATGGCTTTGATGGCTGCAACATCCTTTGTTTACTGATATGGCAGGCAACATTTTTTCATTGATAAGCTAATCAGAGTTCTCTAACTTTGGGGGTCAGTTACACAGGGAGTGCTTGGGGGCAAACAGGCCTTTGAACAGCTGTTAGTTTAGGTGGAAGCAAAATGTTAAGGTATAAACTCCTGGGCTTCTCTTTTACCATAGTTGATACTGGAGCCCCTGGGTTTCAGGGAAGTGCCTGAGCCAAGAACTACCAGCTCTTATGTGATGGGAGGCAGGGGCAAGGGAAACCGGTCATGTCCCATTGATTTCCAAACTTAAACATAGTGCCTTATTTCTGCTCTTATGTCCAAATCAGGACAAGGGGTCACAGGGCACCTCAGGATGAGGACAGCTCATACAGTGGGGCTTGTCTTATATTTTTGTTCTGGTGAAATAATTTTAAAACAAAAGGGAAGAGGTTTGGGGTTCAAAGTGGCAGATTTAGTGATAGAATTTGTCTCCCCTCTTCCACAATATCTACATTTGTTTTTTCTGTAAATTCAGTTTTATTAGATTCCATATATAAGTGAGAGCATACAGAATTTTTCTTCTGTCAGATTTATTTCACATAGCATAACACCGCCAAGTTCCATCCATGTTGTCACAAATGGCAGGATTTCCCTTTTTATGGCTGAATAATATTCTATTATATATCTCAGCTTCTTTATCCATTCATCCATTGATAGACACTCAGGTTTTTTTCCATGTCTTGACTATTATAAATAATGCTGCGATGAATATGAGGGTGCTGGTATCTCTTCCAGATAGTGATTTCACTTCCTTCAGATATATACTCAGAAGTAGAATTGCTGAATCATATGGTAGATCTATTTTTAAATTTTTTTAGAACCTCCATAACGTTTTCCACAGTGACTGTACCAATTTACATTCTCACTAACAGTGTAGGAGGGTTCCCTTTTCTCCACGTCCTTGCCAGCACTTGTTCTCTTGTCCTTTTCATAACAGCCATTCTAACAAGTGTGACAAGATATCTCACTGTGGTTTTGATTTGCATTTCCCTGATAATTAGTGATGTTGAGCTTTTCATGTACCTGTTAGCCGTTCAAATATCTTCTTTGGAAACATATGTATTCTGGTCCATTGCCCATTTTTTAATCAAATTATTTAATTTTTTACTATTGAGTTTGAATTCCTTGTATATTTCGGATACTAATCTCTTATCAGATGTATGTTTTGCAAATATTTTCTTCCAGTCCATAGGTTGCCTTTTGATTTTGTTGGTAGTTTATTTTGCTGTGCAGAGCTTTTTAGTTTAATATAGGCCCATTTGTTTTTTGTCTGTTCATTTGTCTGTTTGCCTTTGTTGTTTGTGCTTTAAGTGTCATATCCAAGAAATCATTGCCAAGACCAAAGTCAAGGAGCTTTTTCCCTATGTTTTCTTCTAGGAGTTTTATGATTTCAGGCCTTTTTAAAATTAATTAATTAATTTATTTATTTATAATTAAGAATTCAACTATTTTTTTAAAAAATATTTATTTATTTATTTTGGCTGCACTGGGTCTTAGTTGCGGCACGTGGGATCTTCGTTGAAGTATGCAGGATCTTTAGTTGCGGCATGCGGACTTCTTAGTTGTGGCACGTGGGCTTCTTAGTTGTGGTGTGTGGACTCTTAGTTACGGCATGTATGCGGGATCTAGTTCCCCGACCAGGGATCAAACCCCGGCCCCCTGCATTGGGAGCACAGAGTCTTACCCACCGGACCACCAGGGAAGTCCCAAGTCTTATATTTATGTCTTTAATCAATCTTGAGTTATCTTAGTGGTGTAAGATAGGTATCTTACATTTATTCCTTTAAAATGATAGTAAAGGAATAAAAGGAACGAGTTCCCCACATTAAAGCAAATAAGAGTGGATGAGAGATATGGACAGTTTCTGAAAGATAGAAAGCTGGAAGAGGAAAATGGTGGTGCATGAGGCTGGGCGGGGAAGCTGCTACCTACAGTACAAGCCACAAGCCAGGGAGATGCTTGCAGGGAGGGCACTAGTTTAACAAAAAGAACCCTGGAGAGGCCCTTTAGAGACAAGAGAGGGCCAGGGTGAAACTCCAGGAAAAAGCAAGAAAATTAATAGAAATTCCTAAATAGCAGTAAATTACTCCCATCATCACCCCCACCCAACCTCCTGTGGATAAAATACTTTGGAACAGCATTCTCCCTACCCCTACTCCCCCAGATAAAATCAGGTTAGCACCAGACATCTCATTTGCAACACTGGATGTTAGTAACACAGTGGAGCAACACCTTCAAAATTCTGAGGGGAAATTACTTTGAGCCTAGAATTATACCGTACAATAAAGTAAGGTACTGATATTTCAGATTTTAGAATGAAACCATGAACGTACTACAATGGTTTAATTATGGGTACAGAACAGTTTATAAATGACAGAAAGTTTGGTGATGTCTAAGTGTAGATGAGAGAAGTCAGAGGATGGGAGGTTTGAGGTGAGGGGGTTAAAGGGAGAGTGGAGCCATTAATATCTTTGTCTTACTGAGTCGGGAGTTGTGGTAGGCAGACTAATGGCTCCTCAAAGATGTCCACATCCCAATCCCAGGATTCTGTGAATATGTGAGGTTACATGGCAAAGGGGAATTAAGTTTGCAGATGGAGTTAAAGTTGCTAATCAGCTTCCCCAGAGATGAGATTATCCTGGATTATTTGGGCAGGCCCAATGTAATCATAAGGCTCCTTATAAATGGAAGAGGAATGCAGAAGAGAGAGCCAGAGAGATGGCAGCATGAAACTACCGATACAGGGGTGTTAGTTTTGGATAAGGAGGTAACTGTCCAAAGAGCTAAAACAGAAACACTGAGATTCAGGAAGTTGTTCCTGAGGAAACTTTGTGCACTAGTGGTGGGAATGTAAACTGGTACAGCCATTATGGGAAACAGTGTGGAGTTTCTTCAAAAAATTAAAAATAGAACTACCTTATGATCTGGCAATCTTGCTTTTGGGTATATATCCAAAGGAAATGAAATCTAGATATGGAAGAGAGATCTGCACTCTCATGTTTATTGCAGCATTATTTACAATAGCTAAGATATGGAAACAACCTAAATGTCCATTGATGAACGAATTGATAAACAAAATGTGTATATATGCACAACAGAATAGTATTCAGCCTTAAAATGAAGGAAATTCTGCCATCTGAGACAACACGGATGGACCTGTAGGACATTATGCTAAATGAAATAAGCCAGGCACAGAAAGACAAACACTGCATGATCTCACTTAAATATGGAATTTAAATAGTTAAACTTACAGAAGTAGAGAGTAGATGGGGATTGCGAGGGGCTGGAGGGTGGGGGTGGGGATAGAGGAATTTGGGGAGATGTTAGTCAAAGGGTACAAAGTTTCAGTTATGCAAGAATAAGTTCTGCAACACTGTATTGTACCCATGAAATTTACTAAGAGGGTAGATCTTAAGTGTTCTCACCACAAAAAAAGAAAGTGGTAACTATGTGAGATGATGGATATGTTAAGGAGTTGGATTGTAGTGATCATTTCACAACGTATACGTGTATCAAAATAGCAAATTGTACACCTTAAATATGTATAGTTTCTATTTGTCAATTTTAAAAATAACTTGAGGGGCTTCCCTGGTGGCGCAGTGGTTGAGAGTCCGCCTGCCGATGCAGGGGAAACGGGTTCG
>NW_006799780.1:3200837-3216284 GCF_000442215.2 Lipotes vexillifer
CTGCGCGTCCGGAGCCTGTGCTCCGCAAATGGGAGAGGCCACAACAGTGAGAGGCCCGCATAACGCAAGGAAAAAAAAAAAAAAAATAACTTGAAAGAAGTTGTTCCTGAGGAGCAAGTCCAGTAGTGAGAAGGAGTGGGGTAGAGGAAGCTGCTTTTTCTATCAAACTCTTCTTTTAAGGTTGAATTTTTAGATATATGCAGATGTAACTTTATAAAACAAAGGCAGGAGGGACAAATACTGGTTTCAGAAGGGACATCACAAAGGCCCAAGGAATGTCAGATTTTCCAAATCCCAAGGTTGAATGGGCACTTCTTTAAGAGGAGGTTGATCTTACACCTGGGGACCACAGAAACAATCAGTTCTGATGTCTATGTCAAATGTTTCATCATTTAAGAGTTAACAAACCAGTATTTGATAATGTTTTACTTTAAACAATTAATTAGAGTCATTCTAGATTATCTGTCCCTCAGTTGCATTCCCAAGTGTTTTGTTGGGTGGACAAGAAAGGGATGGAGCCTGAATTTTCTGCTGCCCACATGGAACATTCTCTAGGACTGACTACATACTAGGACACAAAACAAATGCCCTGGTATGCCATGTGAGGTGTCCCAAGAGTCAATGCCATTCCTCATGGGTCTCAAGGATCAAAGCCAGGGAGCTACTGTGCCAGAAGACTTACCCTAAATAATGAGCTGGGGTTAAAAACCCACCCACCCTAAAACAGTCCTCAGGAGCTTATGCTGTGGGAACACCTGTCTACATGTGTTTAACTGTGAAATATAACAGTCATTTACTTAAAGTAAATCAGTAGCAGTTTAAAGAATAAAGAGAACACCTGTGTATGCCCTTCCTTTCCCCTCCAAAGTTAATGTGCATCCTCAGTTTTATCTTAATTATTCACTTCCTTTTCTGTATTGTTTTACCAACTATGTATGCAGTTTTGAATGTTCTATAAACGAAATCTCATTGTATATATTCTATGAATAGTTTCTTTGGCTGAAAATTATGTTTTTGAAATTAAATTGTATTATGCATGTAGTTATAGTTCATTAATTTTTACTGCTGTATAATATTCCCTTGAAAGAATAAATTGCAATTGATTTATCCATTCTACTGTTGATGGACACTTAGGTCATTTCCAAGTTTCTGCCATTCTGAAGAATGCTGCTGTGCACATGATGGGACAGGTAATCTACCTTGAGCCCAGAGCATCCCTGTACATTCCATGCAAGCAGGAATACAAGATCCTGATTGCTTTTTGCTTAGGCCATTTCTCAGGGTTATGCTTACAGCCAGAAACCTTAAACGTGTGAAATACTGTTTCCTTCCAGGACAAAGAACAGGCCCACTGTAAAAGAGGTTGATTCCTCTAGCTCAGCATTCCTCAGCTGTGATGTAAACCCATTATGTGTCACATCCATCTGAACCCCTCCAGTGTCCCTCCCTTGGGACTTGGGGACAAGGAGAACTTGTACGAACATGATACTCAGGCAGCTTGCTGTGCTATGAATAATAAAGTCCTTTGTCTCTGACCCAAGAGTCTCATTTTCTGCCAGTATCCATAAAACAAGTTAACTTAACCACCCAAAGATCTGAAAACAGAAACAGACTGAGATTCAATTAGTTGTCCCCAAGGAGCAAGACCAGTGATGAGGAGGAGTGGGGTAGTCATATGCAGGTGTGACTTTATTTAAAAAAGAAACAAAAACAAAACAAAACAAAAAAAAACAGGGGTGGAGGAGTCACAACCACTGATTTGAGAGGGGACATCACAAAAGCCGAAGGAATGTCAAAATCCTTGTAGGATAAAGTTGCAGCCCCTGACATCACATTCTTGGCCCTTTCTCTTAGTGAACATGTCCAAGGGAGTGTAGAATTGCTGGGTGGTGGAGTTTGCATTTTATTAGCTAATGGCAAACTCTTCCCATAGTGGCTGTACCAACTTTTTTTTTTTGGTCACACCATGCAGCCTACAGGATCTTAGTTCCCCGACCAGGGATGGAACCCGTGACTCCCCTGCAGTGGAAGCATGGAGTCTTAACAATTGGACTGCCAGGGAAGTCCCTGGTGATACCAACTTTTATCCCCACCAGTGCAGATGAAGAGTCTTGTCTCTCTAGAATTTATGAATTAGTAGGGTTAGAGGCTATTATTGTATCCTTTTTTTTTTTTTTTTTTTTTTTGTAGATGAAGAAATTGAAGCTGAGAGAAGTTAAGCAACTTGCCCAACTTTGGCATGCAAGCAGTAAGTGGAAGAAACTGGGATTTGAACCCAGGCAGTCTAGCTTGAGCGTGTGTGTGTAACAACTGTACTATACTGTCCTAAGTAATATGCTGAGTGATTAAAGACATATAGAGTTTAGAGTGTTTAAAGAACTTTTAAGAAGTTAATGAGACAGGAAAATGTATGTTTTAAAATTGGAGCAAGGGACTTCCCTGGTGGCACAGTGGTTAAGAATCCTCCTGCCAATGCAGGGGACACGGGTTTGAGCCCTGGTCCAGGAAGATCCCACATGCTGTGGAGCAACCAAGCCCGTGCACCACAACTACGGAGCCTGCACTCTAGAGCCTGCAAGCCACAACTACTGAGCCTGCACACCACAACTACTGAAGTCCACGCGCCTAGAGCCCATGCTCGGCAACAAGAGAAGCCACTGCAATGAGAAGCCCACGCACCACAACAAAGAGTAGCCCCCGCTCGCTCCAACTAGAGAAAGCCCGCGCACAGCAAAGAAGACCCATCTCAGCCAAAACTAAATAAAACTTTTTTAAAAAAACTTGGGCCCAAAAGGCATTTCACTGAGGAGGAAACAGGAATGGTCATAAACACAAGATAAAATGTTCAAATTATTTAATAATCAGAAGACGCAAATTGAAATCACAATGAGATGCCATTTTACACCCACCACACTGTAAAAATTAAAAATACAATGACAAATATTGAAAATGTTGGAAAGTGCTTAAAAGAGTGCCTGACATATGTTTTATATAAATATTTGCTGTTATTGTTATCATCATCATAGTCATCATTATTATATTAATACTACTACCACTACCTTTATTAACCTTTTGTCAGTTATATGTGTTTTCTCCTAGTGTATGGCTACTCTTTATGATGTTTTTGATTAACAGAAATTATTTATTTTACTATAGTTGAATTTGTCAGTCCTTTTAAGAAATCCTTCCCTACATGAGGTTATAGATATTCTCCTGTATGAGAATAAAGATCTTCTCCTTGTATATATTTTTAAAGTTTTATTATATTGCTTTCAGTCTTTAATCTCTCTTCTGTAACTTATTTTCTCATATGTTTCCAGGTAGGGATCTAATTTTATTCCAATATAGCCAATGAATTGTCCCTATGCTCTTTATTAAATACCGTATGCTTTCTCTTTTTTTTTCAGGTTTATTGAGATATAATTGACATATAACATTGGGTAAGTTTAAGGTATATAATGTGATGATTTGATACATGTATATATTGTGAAATGATTACCATAATAGGGTTGGTTTACACCTCCATCACCTCACATAATTAGCCTTTTGAGTATGTGGGGTGGTAACATACTCTTAAGCAACTTTCAAGTATATACTACAGTATTGTTAACTATAGTCACCATGCTGTACGTTAGGTCCCCAGAACTTATTCATTTTATAACTGGAAGTTGGTACCCTTTGACCAATATCTCCTCATTTCTCCCACCCCTCCAGCCCCTGGCAACCACCATTCTACTCTCTGTTTCTATGAATTCAGCTTTTTTAGATTCCACATATAATCGAGATCATACGGTGTCTGTCTTTCTCTGACATTTCACTTACCATAATGCCCCCAAGGTCTATCCATGTTGTGGCAAATGGCAGAATTTCCTTCTTTTTCATGGCTGAATAATATTCCACTGTGTATATATTCTGTATCATCTTTATCTATCTGTAGATAGACAATTTTAGATTGTTCCCATATCTTGGCTATTGTGATGAATGCAATGAATGTGGGAGTGCAGATATCTCTTCCACATCCTGATTTCATTTCCTTTGGGCATACACTCAGAAGTGGGATTGTTGAATCATATGATAGTTCTATTTTTAATTTTTTTGAGGAACCTCAAAATACTGTTTTCCATAGTGGCTGCACCAATCTACATTCCCACCAAGAATGTACAAGGGTTCCCTTTTCTCTACATTCTCACTGATGCTTGCTGTCTCTCTCTTTTTGATAACAGTCATTCTAACAGGTGTGAAGTGATTGAGGTGATAAGTCATTGTGGTTTTGATTTGCATTTCTCTGACAATTAGTGATGCTGAACAATTTTTATGTGCCTGCTGGTCATTTGTATATCTTCTTTGGAAAAATGTCATTTCAAATCCTCTGCACATTATAAAATCAGATCTTTGACTTTTGGTTTTCATTTTTGGTTTTGCTTTTTGGCTATTGTTTTTTTTGTTGTTTGTTTGTTTGTTTTTGTTTTTTGGCTATTGTTTTTTGGCTATTTTGTTTATTGGCTATAAGTTCCTTATAAATTTTGGATATTAACCTCTTATCAGATGGATGATTTGCAAATATTTTCTCCCATCGTGCAGATTGCTTTTTCATTTCGTTAATTGTTTCTTTTGCTGTGCAGAAGCTTTTTAGTTTTATTTAGTCCCACTTATTTATTTTTGCTTTTGTTGCTTGTGCTTTTTGTGCCATTAAAAAAAAATCATTGCCAGGACAAATGTCAAGGAGATTTTCCCCTACTTTTTCTTCTAGGCGTTTTATGGTTTCACATCTGATGTTTAAGTCTTTAATCCATTTCAAGTTATTTTTGAGTGTAAGATAGGGGCCCAGTCTCATTCTTCTGCATGTGATTATCCAGTTTTCTGAGCACCATTTATTGAAGAGACAATTCTCTCCCTATTGAGTACTCTTGGCTTCCTTGTCAAGTATTAGTTGACCATAAGTGCATGGGGTTATTTCTGGACTCTCTACTCTGTTCTATTGGTCTCTGTGTATGTTTTTATGCCAATACCATACTGTTTTTTAAAATTAATTAATTAATTTATTTATTTATTTTTGGCTGTGTTGGTTCTTCGTTGCTGCATGCAGGCTTTCCCTAGTTGCGGCGAGCAGGAGCTATTCTTCCTTGCAGTGCGTGGGCTTCTCATTGCGGTGGCTTCTCTTGTTGTGGAGCATGGGCTCTAGGCACATGGGCTTCAGTAGTTGTGGCATGTGGGATCAGTAGTTGTGGCTTGTGGGCTCTAGAGTGCAGGCTCAGTAGTTGTGGCGCACAAGTGCTCAAACCCGTGTCCCCTGCACTGGCAGACAGATTCTTAACCTCTGTACAACCAGGGAAGTCCCAATATCATACTGTTTTGAATACTAAAGCTTTGCCACACAGTTTGAAACCAGGAAGTGTGATGCCTCCAGCTTTGTTCTTTCTCAAAATTGCTTTGGTTATTCAAGGTCTTATATAGTTCCATACAAAGTTTAAGATTGTTTGTTCTATTTCTGTAAAAATGTCACTGGAATTTTGAAAGAGACTGCATTGAATCTATAGACAGTTTGGGGTATTATGGACATTTTAACAATATTAATTGTTCTGATAAACATGGGATATCTTTCCATTTACTTATGTCTTCTTCATTTTTGTTCATCAAACTCATAGTTCTCAGTGTACAGATCTTTCACCTCCTTGGTTAAGTTTATTACTAAGTTTTTTGTTTGCTTTTGATGCTATTGTAAATGGAATTGTTTTCTTTATTTCTTTTTCAGATATTTGTTGTTATTGAACAATCTGTTCCTTTCCCATTCATCTGCAATACTCTCTAAGTCACGAATCAAGTTTTTTATATATGTATGGATCTGTTTCCTGGGCTCTTCACTACAATCCATTCATGTAATTGTCTATCCTTGCACTGTATATGCTTTTTAAAATTCTTTGCCCTCCAAATTAGTATTGATGTATGGTAGATTAAGTCCCAGCCCTTCTTCAGGAATGTCTTAACTGTTCTTGGCCTTTTGCTCTCCCATGTAAATTTGAGAATCACCTTATAAAGTTTCATGAAAAGACTGTTGGAATTTTTATTGTAATTTCATTGACTCTGTAGATTGCAAAGAATTGACATTTTTACAAGAAGGACTTCCTATTCAAGGATACAGTATATACTTCTCTATTTGTTTGAGTCTTTTTACTAACTTTCATTAAAATTATATCATTTTCTCCACATAGTTTTTTATTAAACATAATCTTGAGTCCTTTTGTATTGTTATTGCAAACCATATATTTTTTATTGTAAAATTAAAAATAGCTATAGTGAGTGTATAAACATATATGTACAGTTTAAAGAGTAATTATAAAGCCATCACTCATGTAACCTCCATCCAAATGAAGAAATGAAACTTTGTACTATAAAAGTTCCCTGTGCCTGTCTTCAGTAACATCTCCCTTTCTCCACCCTGGAAATATTCACATTCCTTGCCTCTCTTTATAGTTTTACTACCATTGTATGCATCTCCAACTAGTTTAGTTTTGCCTGTTTTTGAACCTTGCAAAAATGGCATCAAAAAAAAAAAATGGCATCATACTGTATGTATTATTATAGACTTCTCTTGGTCATTGCGATTTTGTGATCCATTTTAATACATCTAGCTGTTTTCATTCATTTTCACTAATATATATTTAATTGTATGAATTTGTTTACAATTTGTTTACCTATTCTACTCTTACTGGGTATGTCTTATTTCCAGTTTTTGATTATTAAAAACAATGCTGTTATAAAAATTCATGCTCATAAGGTTTGTATGTATTTTCTGGGTCAGAAGTACATATATTTTTCTAGGTCAGTTGTTGTTAAAATGTGGTCTGAGGACACCTAGGAGTCCCTGAGACCCCTTCATGGCAACTAGGAGGTCCTCCCTTTTCCAAATATATATCTTTCTGAGTTCAAATATTCTTCATATCCTTCAGCCAAAACAGTATACCACACCATATTGAAAGCAGAAGTGGATATGAGGATCCAACTGTCTTCTATTAAGCACACATTAAGAAGGTCTTTAAAAATGTAAAATAGTAATGGTTTTGTAGAAGTTAGTTATTTTACAAAAATGTTGTTATTTTTGCTAAATGCAATGGATTTATTATTTTAAAAAATGAATTACATAAATATTTAAAATCTGTATTAATTACTGATACAGTAAATACATATAACCCAGATAAACAAATGCTATTTGTTGTTCTCCACAATCTTTAAGAGTGCAAAAGGGTCCTGCGTTTGAGAACTGTTCTTCTAGGGCATGGTCTTCAACCTGGTTGCACTATTCAAGGTGTATACAAGGTACAGATAATTTAAAGAGTCTGTTTCCAGATCCCTAATGTCCAAATGTGCTGTGCCTAGCTTCATATAGCTCTCCTTTCCTACCTCCCCCTTCCCAAGTGACAGTCTTGCTAGAGTTGTCTTTGCCTGACACCTTCTGGTCAAAACAAAAAGTGCCGGCCTCAAACTCTAAAGAACAAATAACAACTTAGAGGAAAACCCCTGAGACCACAGAGGAGCAGGGGTTTTTTTAGGAAATGCTGCTTCACCGATGCTCTTGATGCCCCTGACCCCTGTTGTATGGGACAAAAAGGACATTGACTCCAAGTGGAAGTCATGTTTCGTATGAGCCACGCTGACACAGTTATTTATTTTACAAGGTTAAAAAAACTATATCAGTATTTTTTAAAGCTCTTTCAATATGTATAACATTTCAATTTTATATCACTAATAATTGTAACTTATAAGACTTAGATCTTTATGGTCACAGGAAATTAAAATGAATATTTCAACTTATACACACATTTTTGTTGCAAAGAATTATGAGAATTGTAAGAAAAACTTTCAAGCATAAATACATGTTACATTAGGATAAAATTCTGGGGAGGGGGTGGATTGGAAATACAAATACAAGGATAAGGAGTGATACAAAATTTCCCATTGTTAAAGAGAAGCTTGTTTGTGTGTGTGTGTGTATATGTGTGTGTGTGTGTGTGTGTGTGTGTGTGTGTGTGTATCTTTTTTTAAAATTTTTTTTTTTTTTTTTTGCGATACGTGGGCCTCTCACTGTGGTGGACTCTCCCGTTGCGGAGCACAGGCTCCGGACGCGCAGGCTCAGTGGCCATGGCTCATGGGCCCAGCCGCTCCGCGGCATGTGGGATCTTCCCAGACCGGGGCACGAACCGGTGTGCCCTGCATCGGCAGGCGGACTCTCAACCACTGCGCCACCAGGGAAGCCCTTGTTTGTATATTTTTTAAGTGAATGGTGGTGCATATCAAAATCACTATAGTGTTTAGAGCCTATTGGATACATTTAAAAGAATGATGTAACAGTTAAATCTATGTCAAAACTTTAACATGCAGGAATAATATCCTATGTACTTAAACGAAATTTGATGAGAAATTTTAGCTGTCAAACTAGAAATGTGTGAGGGAATACATACTTCAAAAAACTTTTATGTGCAGTGTTCTGAGCCTGGAGATAGATGGGCTCCAGGCTAGGCATTTATAACTGGCCTCCTGTTTACATTTCTTGGCGAGAAAAAGATGGGCTTTAGGCCGGACACTTAAAACTAGCCTCCTGTTTGCATTTCCTGAGACAGGAGATAAGTAGGCTCCAGGTTAGATATTTACAACCAGCCTCCAGGCTTTGTCTCCTGAGGACACTTGAAGATAACAGTCATGGCAGGAACAGAGAGGGGCTAAACCTTGTTTGAGTAAAGCATCAAGAGGTCACATATTTCCCATCCTCGGGGCAAGGGAGACACTGCACAGAAAGGCTCCTTGCGGGTCAAAAAGGAGGCGGCACCACCCCAGAAGAGACGATGCCAAGTCCCCCCAAAGCCCTCTGGGCTGGAATCCACCTTGGAAAAAAGTTGCACACGCATGTTGGGGAGCGCCCTAGGGCGGGTCAGGTGTGGGAAAAGAAACCAGATGATTGGCCAAAGGTAGACAAAGACCTGGAAGAACTGCCGTATATAAATGATGTAACCACCTCTTTACTGTGCTTCTCCTCATTAGGGAGGATGCCCACACCCTTTCTCTCTGGGTGTGTATCTCTGCCTTGCTTCTGTCTTAACTAAACAAACTGTTTCTCTGTGTGCTCTCCCACTTGTTGTGCTGTGTCTCTAATCATAAACTTTGTACCTGTTTTTACCGTTTTTGCCTTCTTGAGAAATGTATTTTTCAATGGGGTAAGAGCCAGGAAAAATTTGCTTCTAGCCTCTAGCCCTTGCTGGCCTAGTGGCTAGGATTCCTGGTTTTCATCCAGGCTACCCAGGTCCAATTCCTGGGCAGGGAACTAAGATCCCACTTCAAGCCACTGCTCACTGCTGCTGCCTCTCTGAGATCAATACTAGCAAGGAGATTTGAGGACTAATAACGTAGAACATTGACAGACATGTAGGTGTTCCCAGGATCCAACCTAGTGATAGGAAAATAAGGCATGTATCTGGACCAGTGGAATTCAGTGAGGTTGGAAGGTGGGGTTATGCATATTTTATCTTCTACTTTTTGCTGGTATTTGAGTGGAGTCCTTACGTCAGCAGTTCCTCCCAGAGAAAGGAACTCATTAAACTGCTCCACTCCAGCTCAGACCAGCACTGTGGCCTTGAGCCCAGGGCTCTGCCAGTGTGAACGGGGGAGGCCTGGTTTGCTCAAGAGCAAGGCATTGATTAGCAGTTAATATGAAATGCCTTTGAGGGGCACAGAGGCAGGTTAAGACAAATGAGAGGAGGAACTGAGGAAGGCAGAAGACTGGATTTAGGTTGAATTCAGGCCTATTTGAAATAAGAGCTGTGACAAGCACATCCAGGAAAAGAGATCATTCAAGAAATATTTAAATTGTATTGGATCTCTGTCTTACACAGACAAACACACTCACATTTTTTTTCTCCTTTCTGAGTAACTCAACCCCAAACTCCCCCCACTTCTAGCCCACAAAATGCTCCAGATGACTTTGCAATGAAGACAAAAATAATTCACTTCATCTCCCTTCACATTCCATCACTAATTCAGCAGCTATTCTTTTTCAAGGCAGCTATGGTAGCTGAAACTTAGACAATCCCAGGGCTGGGATCTTCCTTAAAGAAGAAGCAGCCTTCCTGCTCAGGTGAAAATTCTATTTCTGTGACACCCCGCTCCATGTCTCATTCACCTCTTGTACCAGGACAGCAGAGACTGCTAGTTGGCTACCTCAATACCTTTCTCCCTTTCTAAGAACTCGCAAATCAGACAAAGTCAGCCCAAGTTAAGAACATTAAAAATCAATCTCGTTTATGAACATACATGGAAAAGTCCTGAATGAAACACAAGCATCACTTTCACTTACATTCCATTGGCCAGAACATACAGTCACATGACCATATCATGTTGCTAAGAAGACTGGAATATATACTCTACACCAGGCAGCCTTGTGCCCCCCCAAAATTGGTTTTAAATTCTTGAAGAAGTCATTTCTGTCTCTCTCCACTCAGCAACAAGATCAAGATAAGCAAGTTTCCTTACTGGCCCCCTGTGTGATGTGCATTTATTTCTACTTTACCCTTACACAAAGAGCTTAGTATTTTGTAGACCCAGATTTATAGAGAAGTCTTCTATTAGACTCTGAGATGGGTTTTGTCACCTATCCTCCTGCATTAGACTCAACTGTCAAAACTGAAATTTAAGTTTATGAGGATTTGAATATGCCCTGAAGGAAGAATATGGTTTCTTGTTTTTTCTAAATTCCTACTTTCCTTTCTCTTTTGATTTTTTGTTTTTTGCCACCTCAGCAAGACAGTTATATAATTTTAAAAACATTTACTCCTGCCCAAGTGGAAGTTCACTCTGGTATTTTTAGAGGTTTGTTTAATAAAACTTCAAAGGACAGCTAATCTTCATCTTATACAAATTATTTCAGAGAACAGAAAAGAAGGAAAGTTACACAACTCATTTTAAAAGAGTTGTTTAATTGTGACACCAAAACCAGGTGTTGACAAGGTGAGCACAAAAAGAGAAACTTAAAAATCATTCTCACTTATAAACACTGGAACTTTCAGTTAAATGGGCTAATAAGTTCTCTTTTGTGCTTAAAACATGGTTTATCAACATAGATGGAAATGTCCCAAATAAAACATGAGCGAGGGACTTCCCTGGTGGCACAGTGGTTAAGAATCCGCCTGCCAGTGCAGGGGACATGGGTTTGATCCCTGGTCCGGGAAAATCCCACTTGAGCAGAGCAACTAAGCCTGTGTACCTCAGCTACTGAAGCCTGTGTGCCTAGAGCCCGTGCTCCACAACAAGAGAAGCCACCACAATGAGAAGCCCATGCACCCCAACGAAGAGTAACCTCCGCTTGCCTGCAACTAGAGAAAGCTGGAGTGCAGCAACAGAGACCCAACACAGCCAAAACAAAACCAAAAAACAACCATATGCAAATTCAGTCCAATAGTGTATTTTAAAAGGACATGATTCCAAAATAATTCAAGGATGGCTGAATTACACGGATAGATTTTCTAATATTAAACCATCAATTTCTTATGGCAGCTTAACTATCTCCTTTAAATATTTTGGGCTTCTATGGACACTCATAACCTCGGGGATTTACCTTTTATCTCAAGTAGCAATAGCGGCAGAGGCTGGAGGAAAGGAGGTCAGCAGAGGGGTTAAATGAACTGGAGACCTTCCCAGAAGGAAAGCGATACCTGTTTTTAGGATCATTCTAGCGTAGTGAGTTAGAGAAGCCTGAGGGGCCTCTGGAGAAGGAGGTCCCACCTCAGGGTGAAGGAGGGGCAGACCACTCTGTCTGATCGTGCGGGTTGGCGATGGCACGACTCAGTGGGTGCCAGTCACATCATACTTGTTGTGGATTTGTGCATTTATTACAACCATATTGAGGCAGATAGCAGGACAGTATCCTGGAAGGAGTGTCTGTTTCTAATTCCTACACAGGTGCACTCCTGTACTGCTGAGGAGAGAGTCTGACTATGGCAGGGCTGGAATAAGATCTGGAGATGGACCAGCCCTGCCTGATTCTGGAATTAAGATCTGGGTGTCAGGGCCAGACGCTGTACAGCAGGAGGTCCTGGGGGACCAATGAATCCTCCAGCTCTTCCTGGACTTTTCTTCTCAACTGGCTCTGCCAGGAATCTGCTTCATCTGGTATACCCACTGCCCGTTCTGGGCCGAGGCTCCTATCTTTGGCGCCTGCTGGCCTCAGCATTCTCTCTTCTCTGCCTCATCATGGTCCCCCACTGCAGCCTCCACAGCCTGATTTTCAATAAGTGCCTTCGGAATCTATAAGCATAACTGTCTTACTAAGAAGTAATTACTTTGGCATTTTCCAGGGGGAATGCTTCTGTCTATAAAGAGAAAATGATATGAAATGACTGGCACTGTGCAGAAATTTAAAAGCCTCTTGGGGGAAAAAAGAAATTCTTAGAGTTGCCAGATTATCAACTGATCAAAGCTACAAAGATGTTTTTTGGGGAACCCAAGATACAAATAAGAATCTCTTTGAGGAAATGGCCTTAAAGATGCAACCAAAGGGCTTGGAGGAACAAATCAAATGCCCGTGGTAAATCCACTTGTTATTTTAGGCCCCAAGAACAGGAATATAAAAACCGGGATAAAATATTAGAATGCAAGAACTCAGTGGAAACATTACTCATTTTTACAAGGACTTTTGCAAACTTTCAGAGTTGAAAAGAGCCTTTAATGAAGTTAATTTTAGTAAAGGGACAAAACCTGGACTCCCAAGGGTTAAAAAAGAATATACTGGGCTTAAGAGACTTGGACACTTACAACTGGGAGCAGAAAACTGAAAGGAGCTGAGTGATATAATCAAACATCGTCAGAAATTTCCAAAAAGACAAAGCAAGTGGTCTGGCTCACAAAGAAAATGAAACGCAGGTTTTGAGTAATGATATTGTGCAGCGGGAGTAGCTGGCAGGTGACCAGACTGAGAAGTTAAAAACAGATGATAGATGGCTCACGAAAGGAGCCTTTGTTAACAATAGTTGAAAAAGATAAAGGCCATTTCCAACCTAAACTAAATGCTGAGATGCTAACTCGGCAAGGGCTGGAAAACAGAGATGTTGGAAAACGAATCTTGCTGACTTATTTAAGCCAAAGTTCTACTGGAAAATGACTACAAAACTTTGTATCAGAAAGCTGATATTCTTAATAAACTCTTGGGCAGAAAGGCAGCATTCTTCCAAAGAAGCTATTTCAGGAAGAATAAGAAAAGGAAGAGAGAGAGCAGAAATACCAGCTAGAGAGTAAGTAAGATTCCATAAGCAGAAAATTCAAGAAGCAGAGGATGAAGTACAGAAAACAAAGATCTTATGAAACCCAGATTTCCCTCCATGATAAGAAAGGTCATGACAGCTGGCTGATTGCACATACTGCAGAATGAGCTCTAGCGAGAAGAGGCAAGCTGCTAGCCCAAGGCAGATATTAATATGTGTGCGTCAAAGGACAATAATTTTTCAAAAGTCAGTGAATGTCCAACCAACCCCAGGAATACCATAATGATAGAAACTTTCAAAGATAGAGTTACTAATCCAAGATCAGTCTTTTGGTCCACCCGTTGAAACTAGTGAAAGCCTCTATTTTATTGGTATTGTTTCTACCTGGAATCTCTTACTCTTGTCTTAATGGCATAGATCTGTAAAAGTGAACCTGTGTCTGTCATTGGTCCTATAGCTGATCCTAGGAGGCCATTTCAGGTATCCGAACTAGTATCTATTTCTTATCTGCATCTTGGTATAGCTTCATCAGTAAATCTTACCAGGGAAACTCACCATGATCTCACATGTATTCATTCATTCCACAAATATTTAAGTATCTTTCATGAGTCAGGGATTTTACAAATGTCAGAAATACAACAAAGAACAAAACAAAAATCTTGTCTTTGTAGAGCTTACATTTTAACAGAGAAAACACGTAGGTAAAAAAGAAATTAGAAAGTAATCATATAATGCCAGGTAGGGATAGGGCTACAAAGGACAACTAAGCAGATTGAAGGGGTAGTCACGGGAGCATCACTTTACATATGGTGATCATGGAAGGCTGCATAAGGAGAGACATGAGTGGAAAAAAGGAGCAAGCCATGTGAAGATCTGGGAAAGATCCTCCCAGGCAGAGGGAATAGCCGTGCAAAGGCGCTGAACCAGAAGCATGTTTGTTGTGTTACAGAAACAGCAGGAGTTTGAGAAGGAGAGTACTCCGTGTCTGAAGGCTGAGAGCTGAGAGGTGAGAACTGAGAGAGAACATTCTATGTTCTCATATATATGAGAAAATAAAACTTCTAATGGCTCCAATAAGGTAAGCAGGGAGTTACAAGTGAAGACAGTAGAAGGGTAAACCCCTACCAGATGCTATCGTACATTATGAGTCATGTTAAAAAGTTGAGGGCTTCCCTGGTGGCGCAGTGCTTGGGAGTCCGCCTGCCGATGCAGGGGACGGGGGGTCGTGCCCCGGTCCGGGAGGATCCCACATGCCACGGAGTGGCTGGGCCTGTGAGCCATGGCCAAGGCCGCAGCAGTGAGAGGCCCGCGTACCGCAAAAAAACAACAAAAACAAAAACACACAAATATATATATATATATATACACACACACACACACACCCCAGGGACTTCTCTGGTGGTCCAGTGGGTAGGACTCTACGTTCCCAATGCAGGGGGCCCAGGTTCAATCCCTGGTCGGGGAACTAGATCCCACATGCATGCCACAAGTAAGAAGTCTGCATGCCACAACTAAGAGCCCACATGCCGCAACTAAAGATCCCACATGCCACAACGAAGACCCGGCATAGCCAAAATAAATAAATAAATAAAATGTTTTAAAAATATATATATGTGTATGTACCCCATCTCCTCAGTGTGGTAAGAGAGGATAAAGCATTTGTGAAGTGAGGGTTGAAAGGGCTCATGACAAGTAATAATGGCAACTAAGCTATGAGCGCAGCCTTGCTGAAGAGGACCGGAGATGGACAGGAGAACTGAGACACAAGGTAATCCAGGAGTTGGGAAAGGGTTTGACACCTGAATGACGGAATTTTCAGGGAGAGCGGAAGAAATCAGCAAAGACATCGTTCAAGACAATGCCACCAAACAGAAGGACACGAGATTCCCAATTGGAAAGGCCCCTGAACTTCCAGTATCAATTGTGAGCAAGTGTCCACAGCAAGGACAGGGCTCGTGAGAGCCCAGAACTTCGGAAATAAAAATAAAAATACGATCCTTAAATTTCAAAAAGGGAAAAGCCATTTCCATACGGAGGATCGGGGGCCAGACATTTCAGCAACAGCGCTGAAAGCTCATGGACCGTGAATTTCATCCTCCAGGGCAGATGTCACCTGGAAACGAAGGCAGCGGAGAGATGGCCTGATGTGCTTGCACCTGGAGAGGAGGCCTCTGTCAGAACCTGGTGATCCATTAATTATAGGTCA
>NW_006799780.1:3216304-3225684 GCF_000442215.2 Lipotes vexillifer
TTCCCTGGTGGCGCAGTGGTTGAGAGTCCGCCTGCCGATGCAGGGGACGCGGGTTCGTGCCCCGGTCTGGGAGGATCCCACATGCCGCGGAGCGGCTGGGCCCGTGAGCCATGGCCGCTGAGCCTGCGCGTCCGGAGCCTGTGCTCCGCGGCGGGAGAGACCACGACAGTGAGAGGCCCGAGTACCGAAGGAAAAAAAAAAGTTGTAACTTTACTCTTAATAACATATTACTATCATATGTCGAGTCCTTACCACATGTCTGTCAATGTAATAAATACTAGGATTTTTCTCACTTGATCCTCATAAATATTCTATGAGTTAAGAATCAATGTTATTTCAATGTTAGAGGTGAGGAAACTGAGTCACAAAGTGGATAAATCATTTGCCCAAACACCCAGAGCTACTAAATAGCAAAATTGGCATAGGAACCCATATCAACTTGAGTCCCAAGCCTGAACTCTTATCCTCCACTATTCCACATTTTTATTTATTTATTTATTTTTGGCTGTGTTGGGTCTTCGTTGCTGTGCGCGGGCTTTCTCTAGTTGCGGCGAGCGGGGGCTACTCTTCGTTGCGGTGCGCGGGCTTCTCATTGCGGTGGCTTCTCTTGTTGCAGAACATGGGCTCTAGGGCACGTGGACTTCAGTAGTTGTGGCTCGTGGGCTCTAGAGCGCAGGCTCAGTAGTTGTGGCACACAGGCTTAGTTGCTCTGTGGCATGTGGGATCTTCCCGACCCAGGGCTCAAACCGGTGTCCCCTGCATTGGCAGGCAGATTGTCAACCACTGCACCACCAGGGAAGTCCCTGTAAAGCTGTTATTTTAATTTTATTTTATTTGGCCGAGCAGCATGCGGACTCTCAGTTCCCCAACCAGGGATTGAACCATGGTCCCCTGCATTGGGAGCACAGTCTTAACCACTGGACCCCCAGGGATGTCCCTATTCTGCACTTTTAAATGATCCATATGCATGTAGTATAATGGAGGCTATAGAGTGGAAAGGAAACCCATTAGAGGTGGGGGTTAAAGGGAGAGGGGATGGTAATGGGATCTTGGTAATGAGTGGGGTTGAGAAGAAAGAGATGGGCTTGAGAGAGGCTTAGAAAGTGGAATGATTGGGATTTGGTGTTTGATTGGATCCGAGAAGGGAGGGAGGAAAGGAGGGGGTGGGGGGAGTCAAAGATGATTTCCAGATTTCTGGTTTATGAAACTCTGTGGTTACCATTTAAGGAGACAAGAAACCAAGCAGGAAGGGCAGTTTGGGGCTTAGGGGGAAGATGATGAGTGGTTTTAGATTAAGGATGGTGGAATAAGGACCTCTGAAAATCCACTCCTCCATGTAAGCAACAAGATCACTGACCAAAAAAAAAAAAAAAAAGTCAAAATCAACTTTTTAGAACTCGGAAATTAACCAAAGGCTTGCAAGAATCCAAAAAGCATTTATTCAAGAAAAACGATGGAATCTCAGTAGAAACAGCTTTGTACTGGGGCAAGAAGGCAGATTCTAGCGGTTTGAAGAGTGAGCAGGAGTGAGGAAACCAAAATAGTGTTCAGCCCTTTGCTTGGAAAGACAAGAGAGGGCTTCCCTGGTGGCGCAGTTGTTGAGAGTCCGCCTGCCGATGCAGGGAACACGGGCTCGTGCCCTGGTCCGGGAAGATCCCACATGCCGCGGAGCGGCTGGGCCCGTGAGCCATGGCCGCTGAGCCTGCGCGTCCGGAGCCTGTGCTCCGCAACGGGAGAGGCCACAGCAGTGAGAGGCCCGCGTACAGCAAAAAAAAAAAAAAAGAAAAAAGACAAGAGAGATGGGGCTTTAGCTGGAGGATGGGTAAGGATGCAGTGTTCTTTTTTTATTTTGTAGAGATGTAAACAGTGCAATATAGCTGGTAAAAAGCCTGGTCTTTCAGGAGGTGAAAAGGCCTGGCATCCTGATAGGCAAAACAGTTGAAATCTGACACCTAGAGACAAGCTACTCAGGTTCTTCTTAACTTTATTCTTGGATTGATTTCACTGTTTGCCCTTTTTGCTCTAGAGATAGAAGCTTGTATTTAAAAATTAAGAAAAAAGGCAGAATTGATGACCAAGAAACATCATTGTGAGGGAAGATTTGTTATTTACATAATTCAAGTTCTGTGCAATTCTTTTAATGTAGTTTTATAATCATTAGTCTTATCAATTTCCATAAAGGTATGTCAATGTTAGGTTTATAGCATGTCATCTTGACTATCTGTCTTCAGAACATCCTAGGGATTCTCAAACACCATATGCAGGAGTTGGAAACTGCTTGGTCTAATTGGGCAAGCATTGAGTTCTAACTGAAAACCAGGGCAAGTAAGTCTAGAGATCTAATGTATAGGTATGATGACTACACTTAATAATACTGTGTCAACCAGAAAATATGCTAAGAGAATAGATATCAGGTGCACTCACTGGGCAAAATGCTGACTATGTGAGGAGATGATATGTTAATTTGCTTGACTCTACTACTTATTTCAGCATGTATATGTATATCAAATCATCAGGATGTACACCTTAAATATATACACAATTTTTATTTTAAAATATATAAATAAAAAATAAATCTATTCATTAAAAAATAAAACAGAGGAAGGACTCTACTTGTTCTCAAACTTGGCTGCACATGGAAATCTACTGGGAGCTTTAAAAAGTACTGATGCCTGGGTTCCAACCTAGAAACTGCATTCAAATTTAGTTTCATGTCTTCTAAAGGTCAGTTTTTTTTCAGTTCAGCATCCAGTCCAGGATCACATGTTGCATTTAATTGTCATGCCTCTTCAATCCCCTTCAGACAAATCCAGTCTTTCTTTGCTTTCATGACTCTGAGCTTTTTGAAGAGTATAGTCTATTTATTTCACAGAACAGTCCTTCAATTTTTGTTCTTCTGATATTTTCTCATGTTCAGATTGAGATTATGCATTTCTGGCCATGAATACCACAGAAGTGATGGTGTGTCTTTCTCACTGCATTCTGGAGGCACAGAAAATTTTATTTGTCCCATTACCAGTGATGTTAACTTCAGTCACTGAAGGGGTACATGCTATTGACATGACTCAACACTGATGATGTTAATAGGCCCAGATAGAGTTTGCCAGCTTTCTTCACTGTAAAGTTACTTTTGCTCTCTCTTTCCATACTCTACTCTTTGGAGGCAAGTCATTAAGCATTGTCACAATCTGCATTTCACCCCTTGTGTCTTCTGACCTCTTGGTTGATTTAGAAAAAAAATTTATACATTACAGTTTACTCTGTGCTGGTAAGTTTTGAGAAATGCAGAGTCATATATCTATCACTCCAGTACCATACAGGTTAATTCTATCACTCTAGAGATACTCTGTGCTTTCCCTAGTTAACCCCTTCTTCTCCTGGAAACCATTGATCTGTTTTCCATCCTTACAGTTTTGCCTTTCCTAGAATGTCTCAAGAATGGAATCATTCAATATGTAGCCTTTCCAGTCTGGTTCTTTCAACTTAGCAAAATACATTTAGGATCCATCTATGTAAATTTGTGGATGAATAGCATGTTCCTTTTTTCTTGCTGAATAGTTTTCCATCATGTATACCACAGTTTGTTCATCTATTCACCTATTGAGGGACATCTTGGTTGCTTCCAGTTTTTGGTGATTATGAATAAAGCTGCTAAAAACATTCACATGCAGCTTTTTGTATAGGCATAAGTTTTCAGTTCAGTTGGGTAAATACCTAGGGGCATGATTGTTAAGTCATATGGTAAGTCCATGTTTAACATTATAAGAAACTGTCTTCCAAAGTGCCTGTGTCATTTTCGCTTTCCCACAGCTCTTGTTCCAAATCTTTGACAGCATTTGCTGTCATTTGTTTTTTTTTTTTAATATTCAAATGGTATGTCACAGCATCTCATTGTTTTGCAATTTGCCTTCCCTAATGACAAATTATATTGAGCATCTTTTTAGGCTGAATGGTTTATTTGCCATCCATATATCTTCTTTGGTGAAGTGTTCTGGTTAGATATTTTGTCCAGTTTTATTTATTTTTATTTTTAAAAAATAAATTTATTTTTAAAAAATAAATTTATTTATTTATTTTCATTTATTTATTTTTGGCTGTGTTGGGTCTTCGTTGCTGCGCGCAGGTTTTCTCTAGGTGCAGCGAACCTAGGTGCGGCTATTCTTCGTTGAAGTGCATAGGTTTCTCATTGTGGTGGCTTCTCTTGTTGCGGAGCACGGGCTCTAGGCATGCTGGCTTCAGTAGTTGTGGCTCATGGGCTCTAGAGCACAGGCTCAGTAGTTGTGGCACACGGGCTTAGTTGCTCCGCGGCATGGTATCTTCCCGGACCAGGGCTCGAACCTGTGCTCTCATCTTAACCACTGTGCCACCAGGGAAGTTCCTGTCCAGTTTTAAAATTGAGTTTTTTGCTTTCTTACTGTTGAGTTTTAAGAGTTTTTTATGTATCCTGGATACAAATCTTTCATTTCATATGTGATTTACAAATATTTTCTCCCAGTCTATGGCTTGTCATTTCACTCACTTCAGCAGTATCTTTCACTGAATGAAATATTTTAATTTTGAGAAATTCCAATTTATCAACCTTTTCTTTTGTGGATTATGCTTTTGGCATCATATCCAAAAACTAATCACCAAATACAGGGTCATACAGATTTTCTCCTATGTTTTCTTCTATAAATTTTAGTTTTGCATTTTACATTTAAGTATAAAATCCATTTAGAGTTAATTTTCTTGTAAGGTGTGAGGGTCAAAATTTATTGCTTTTTTTTCATATGGATGTCCAATTTGTCCAGCACCATTTGTTGAAGCGCCTTTCTGTCTTTGATAAAAATCAGTTGACTATAATTGTATGGATCTATTTCTGAGCTTTCTATTTTGTTCCATCTATCTATGTGTCTGTCTTTTCACCAATACCACACTGTCTTGATTCCTATATCTTTAGAATAAGTCTTGATACCAGGTCATGTGAGTCCTCCTACTTTTTTTTTCTTTTTCAAGATTGTTTTGGCAATTCTGGATCCCTTGAATTTTTACATGAATTTTAAGATCAACTTGTCGATTTCTGCAAAAGAGGCAGCTGGGATTTTGACAGAGATTGTGTTGAGTCTGTGGATCAATTTGGGGAGTACTGCTATCTTAACAATATCAAGTCTTCAAATCCATGAACATGAGAGGTTTTCCACTTTAGATCTTTAATTTCTTTCAACAATATGTTGTAGTTTGCAGAGAGTAAGTTTTGCACTTTTTTTGTTAAATTTTCCCCTGCATACAGCCACTGTCATTATTTGCAGCAGTTTTGTTCTATAAGGTCGCTGCCAACATTGAATTAGCCAATACTTGAATACTGCTTCTAAGGGAAATGTGGACAAGGTTGCAAGTCTCTGGTCACATTTTCCATTTTCGTCAGTCAAAATACCATTTGCATTATGTAGGTTTGTTTGCCAACATTCTTGCAAAACAAGCCAGTCTCAGCAGCTGTGAAAACCTGTTCTTCCACGTAATTCTTTTTGTACTAAACCCTTAGCAGAAGTTGAAAACTTCTTTCACTGTCTACCTGGCTTCCTGGGCAAGTTTAACGAGTTAAGGCAGGAGGGTGGCCTCTAATTCCAGCTCTCATCATAACTAGCTGTAACTTTGGGCACGTCACTTAGAATCTCCACTCTAAAACTCTGATAAAATAAGACTGTGGATGAGAATATCTCCATCGTTCCACTCATTCTAGAGTCCTATACTTAAAAAAGGGGGGCGGGGGGAACTGGTGGGGGGAGGGGGGATGATATATGGTAATTTTTAAAGCCCACAGCACCACCTGGTGGTCAAAGAGAAGACAGACTGAGGAAGAGTGTTAATAGACATACCCAGCTACATCTACATTTTGCTTGTTTGAAAACTTCACATTTTCAGACAATTTCTCCTCTAAAATGGCCACACACGTACAATAATACCTATAAAAGCAGTCATACGGCATTATGTTTAAAACCACACCCTGCATAGAATGCCTTGTAAATATAAAGACTCTAACCCTTGAATAGCCATCATTACTGAGCTATTATTATGCTTTGATTAAAACAAAACAAAAACAAAACAAAACAAAAAACTACTGAGCAAGTAGAAGAATTACATGAAATAAAAATATACTTCATTGTACCAAAAAATCCATCATGTTAAAATTATTCACACATAGTTGAGTAAGAAAATGATAGTATTCATTTATAACCTCCCCCAAATAAAATATCTGTGAGTCCATATGTATATAAATACATAGGTGAATGAATAAAATGGAGCTGTAAATACAGGAAAAGAGACAGCTCTTCTTTACAAAATAACTCTAATCAATAAATAAAAAAGGAATGAGAGAAATAGAAAATCACCATTAGATTACCACTGTAATAATTGCTGCAAGCAATATTCACTTCTGTATACTAAAATTATACTGTATAAGCAAACATTTGAGGAGAAACAGGATAATTTCCTAGCCTCAAAACATCCTCCCCAGGACGTTTATTAATTATAAAGGGAAAGATAGTAACTTTATAATAGTTTAATTCAGCAGATATCACTTAATGAAGTGACCGAGGTTAACATCACCAGAAGTAAGACATGCTGATATCATGTACCCTTTGATATGATTTCTATTCTTGTTAAGACAAACTGGTTTTAAAAAGAGAGAAAATTCTATGCATGTTTTCTCTCTAAGAGCTTTTTGCTCTTCTTTTTCACATTTCTTTTTTTTTTTTTTTAAGTCATTAACTAAGGACACTTAGTAGATAGCAATTGTAAGACAATCCAAATGTGTTTAACATTCATAGTTATCCACTGGGCTTACGGGTCAATAAAGAAAAGAAGACCACTCTGGTGGCTTTTCAGTATCTACAGTAAACTCAAATTTCAGTAAAATTAACAGAAATTTTATTTGAAATTCATTGTATTTGTAAGGAGGAAGGAAATATTTAAATCCCCTTTTGATGAAAAGAGAATTCTCATGGTATCTTGACCAAGCTACCTTCAAACCAGTTTCCAGAAAAATCAAAGACAGGGTAATATCAGATTTATGTCCAAAAGCATAAAAAAAACTGCAAGCACAAGAAGAAAATAGAGAATTCAGTTTCTTTCAAGTATCCATAAAACATCCATGAACATTGTTAATCTATTAGGCCAAAGAGAAAATATCAATTTCAAAAGTAGAAATATTATATTTTCTGATTACAACACAATAAAGCTAGAAATTAATTACCAAATCAGGAAAAAAAAGTTTCCTTGTCCTGGAGATTTAAAAAGTATCTTAAATGATGGCTTGAGTCAAAGGGAAAAACCAAAGTATCAATCAAAGTTGGACCTTATGAGATGGATTTAAAGCATAAGGGCAATCTCTAGCCTCTGTGGTATCATTGTGTGTGGGTCAGAAAAGTGTTCCTTCTTCAAGTAAAAAGCAAGACCAGCACAACTGCATCTGTGGATGGTCATGAGGTGATGGCTCTGAGCCCAGCTGACTGGAAGATGAGCATGACACTCAGGGAAACTAAAGTCAAAGTGAGTTGGGAGCTGTGAAAGAAAAAAAATGTAAATTTCTCTTCTCTAAGAAAACAAACAAACAAACTGCTAGATAATGAGTTTTCCCTTAAGATTAGAAGCAAACTTCTAGTTAGTAAAGTGCCTGCTAGCAAGATTTTGAAGGCCAAGAAAAAGTCTCACCTAAGGAATGTTTTCTTTGGTTGAACTTAATATTCTCAAGGCCCTGACTCCTAAGGACACAGAGACAAGAGTACACTTGGTTTAATACTCTTCAATTACTTTTCTATAAGCCACTATAGGATTTAATTGTTTCAAATACTTTAGGTAAATTATGCCATTTTAAACAAGTTCTTGTAAAGAGTAATTAAACTTTTATATCCCCTGATGTAAATGATTCAGGAGCAAGCTTACTAAGTCTGTCCTAAAGGATGCCTGAATTCAGGGCATCCTGGTGGTTCAGTGGCTAAGACTCCACGCTCCCAATCCAGGGGGCCTGGGTTTGATCCCTGGTCAGGGAACTAAGAGCCCACATATCGCAAGTAAAGATACTGCATGTGTCAATGAAGATCCCACGTGCCGCAACTAAGAAAGACCTGGCTCAGCCAAATAAGTAAGTAAACATTTATTAAAAAAAAAAAAAATAACGATGCCTGCATTCCAAGCCAAGAAAAGTCTCAATTTGTAATTGTGTTGTTAAGAAACCATTCAGATATTCTCTTACTGCATTAGAATATTTTTTAATGGAGCGATTCCTGATGTTATTTCCCTAAAATCACAGAAAGATTGCAGCATTTTTGGGGTTCTATTTTGTAAGGATGACTTTCTTTTGCAGTAGCATCTCTCCTAGAATGGGACCAATAAGGGCTCCAGGTGCTATGAAAGAATGGGGACCCTCACCAGGGACGACTTCTCTCAGCCATGCACTTAAGTGTTAGAAAAACATACCACAGTTGATAACATGTTGTGTATGGTGGGGATGAGGGGAAAGTCAATGAATATGATGAATATGAAAGTCACTGAATGAGATGAATAAAAACCTAGAAAAGTAAGGAAGGGAAGGACTGGTGTAGAGATCTTTCTGGAGTGGGGAGTAGCTTTAGGTTTTGAGTCACCGGGTGGGAGTTTAAGAGGTTTCTATTGTGACTCAAAGGAAACAGAATCTGGGGACAGGCCACAATGGTTCAGTGACAGAATAAAGACCTGGTTTCCAGGATCAAGGAATAAACACCAGAAGCCTGGAGGAGGAGAGATGGAGCCCTAGCTCCTGGTCCCCTTTCCCACCCTCCTTCCCCCTAAGTTGTGTAAGATGTTACCTTCCACCTAAACATCATCTTCCTGGTTTCAGACCTTAACTCTGGTCTCTGAGTTCTGCTTAGTTCCACGTTCTCTACCCATTTGCACAGAGGACCACCACCTTCCCTTCCTGGAATCTCTAAGGTTTTCTGCTTTGCTCATGCCCTGGTCATCAGCCCTACTAATTCAGTCTGAGATGGAAGTGCCCACCCTCTTCAAAACGCTTAAGTCTCCTGATCTCAATGAAGAGTCTTTGGACCCTAGGATTATCATTGCCTTATTTGAAATTGGATCACTTCCCCCTGTTTCTTGCAGTTCTCTCCCTTCCCTAAAAGACAGTGACCATGAAGCAACTGAACAACGAATTGCAAAGAAGTTTGAAAACCTCTTAAAAGAAATTAAAGATATTGTTAAACATATGACAAGTTATGAAGAGAAGGTCATAGAAACAAAAGAATCGTTTGAGGAAACCAATATCTCTGAGGATGTGTCAGAACTTAAAGAAAAAATCAGAGAACTTGATAAAATAAATAAAGTACTATTGGAAAAGCTGCTTGCTAGTTGGGACTTAGGGAAAG
>NW_006799780.1:3225694-3261831 GCF_000442215.2 Lipotes vexillifer
GAAAGAACAGAACTCAAAGAAACAGGAGATGATGTTGGAAAACCAGAACTCCAAGAACACCATGCAAGGTTGTGCAAGGGATTTGGTAAACTGTTCAGAAGAAAAAAGAGCCCTTCATGAAACTCAACTAAGTAAGGAAAAAGCAAAGCACAGATTCCCTCTTGTCCAAGAAGAAAATACCAAACTGAGGTACAACATGGAGCAGTTACTACAGGAAGCAAAACACTGGAGTGTGCAACATACTGAGCTCAGTGAACTAATAAAATCCTATCAGAAATCTCAGACAGACATCAAAACTCTCGAAAATAATGGCGCCCATTCCCCAACTCAAACGAATAATGGGGTGTCAGCTAAGCATGAGCTGGATGAACAAGTGAGGAAACTGAAACAAGACACATATTCACTGCATTTGATTGCAGCTTTGCTGGAGAATGAATGCCAAATCTTAGAGCAGAGGGTAGAGCTTCTCAAGGAATTCCATCATCAGAAAGAGGGACCTCTACAAGGGGAGCCAATTCAGATAAACTATGAGCAGAACAAGAAAGAACAGAAGCTATCAGAGGCAGAGAAGGTCAAAATACATAAGCAAAACATGCAAGAAATGTTTCAAAAAGGAGACCAATTCTATAGAAGCCTGGGTGTTTGTCATAAAAAGAAAGCTTGTAATAATTTGTTCAATACTCATATTGCAAGAAGAGCTCTTGAAGGAAAAAAAGAGGCCAGCTAGCAGCCTAAGTTAGAAAATACCAAAAGTAGAAGAAAAGGCAGTTCTTTAAAAAACTACAGTATATCCAGCTCCAGGCATGTCAATCATCAAACCTAGGATAGACCTTTCGGTTCAACCAAGAAACAGCTATAGAACAAGAAGATTAACATTTAACATTATTCATTACCTCAGTGGTCAGGTAAGTTTGGTCTTTAATGACCATCAGTGTCAACTTTTGGTCACATTTGTCATCTTTACAATCTGTTTTTGTAGTTATTAGATAGAGATCCTATGACACTTAAACCAAAAGTGAGAATTTACAGGTCCAAATAAAGATCTAAATAAAAACCACAACAAACAAAGGAAAGGGTTTTTTTTTTCTTTATTTATTTAATCATTACCTTGGGTAGGAAGTTCTGGGGAAAAAAGTATATAACACTTTAACTGTGAACCTTTAAAGCTCCCTTTTCAAATGCATATTCCTTTTCCTATTTATTGATATTACCCACTGAAGTGTGGGCAGTAGTTGAGTTAAAAAAAATAAAAAGCTGATGAGCCACCCCTGAACAGTGTTTCTCTTCTCATAAATCTCCCTATTCCCTGGATCTACTGTTACTAATATTCCTCTCTTGCTCCTCAACTAGTAAATGGTGGGCATACCAGGTAGCAGAGGCCCTTGGGGAAGGACACATTGGCTTCTTTAGAAGAATAGATGTGTGTCTAGATTTTGTTCTGTGCTGGAAAAATTCCTCTCATTACTCCAGGTGGGGGCAGTAGAGTTATTCAGGGATAAAAGCAGTATCTTCTGTTAAGTGAGCTGAACTTTTTGGTTCCAGAAAAGATGGAGCAGAATCATTTCTCCCTATTCCTCCATTAAAGAAGATAAAAACCCTGGACATTATGTATAAAATGGATGTAAGAAGACCCTGAAAGATGGAGATAAGGAGATGTACTGGCCAGGGACCTTGAGACTTAAAGAACAGCATAGTGTTAAGTTCCCTGAGTTTTCTTTTTGTCTCTTACGTATGCTGGGAGCCGATAACCCATAAATGCCAATGCATTTAGACAAAAAATGCACGTGCACCCACCCACACAAGCCTGCATTCTCTTGCTAAGGGATGAGAAAACAGTCTGGCAAGACAGAAACCTTTTTAAAAAACTGCCCTAGGGCTTCCCTAGTGGCGCAGTTGTTGAGAGTCCGCCTGCCGATGCAGGGGACGCGGGTTCGTGCCCCAGTCCGGGAGGATCCCACATGCCGCGGAGCAGCTGGGCCTGTGAGCCATGGCCGCTGAGCCTGCGCGTCCGGAGCCTGTGCTCCGCAACGGGAGAGGCCACAGCAGTGAGAGGCCCGTGTACGCAAAAAAAAAACAAAAACAAAAAAACTGCACTACTCTGGCCAAGCTGCATAAAAAATGCCATGCCTCCACACTCAGCCCCATCAGCAAATACTGAGCAGAGACACTAGACTTTCACACTTGCCTGGGAGTAATGAAGCACTCCTCCTTCTTTCTTCTAGGGTGGTACATACAGAGGTGGCAGAGAAGGGACCTTGGAGTTCCACTCCCACCTGATGGTAACAAGGTGCTCCTCCCTGAGCCCCTTCTCCCAGCAGAGTAAAATGTCTGTGAAGGCCACATAGGTAGCCTAGATTTCTACACCCTTCCCCTGCTGGCACAGCATAGCCAAAGCCTGCTAAAAGAGAAGATTTAGCTAGGATCCAGGGTCTCAAAGCACAATGCCCCAAATGTCCAGAAAACATAGAAAACTCACTCGTCATATCAAGAATCAGGAAAATCTCAACTTGAATGAGAAAAGACAATCAACAAGTGCCAACAATGGGATGGCACAGATGTTGGAATTATCTGACAAGATAATTTTAAAGAATTTTAAAGAATTTTAAAGCAGTCATTATAAAAATGCTTCACTGAACAATTACGAGCACACTTGAAAAAACAAAAATAATAGAAATTCTCAGCAAAGAAACAGAAAATATAAAGAAGAAACAAATGGAAATTGTAGAAATGAAAAATATAATTTGTAAAATAAACTCAGTGAATGTGTTCAGTAGTAGAATGTTGATGTCAAAGGAAAGATTCCATCAACATGAAGATAGAGAAATAGAAATGATCCATCCTGACCAACGGAAAAAATAGGCTGAAAAAAACCCACAGTCTCAAGACACTTGGAATAAAAATAGATCTAACACTGGTGTCATCAGAGTCCCCCCCAAAAAGGTAGAATGTGGGCTGAAAAAGTATTCATCAAAAAAATGGCTGAAAATTCTCTAAATTTAGTGAAAGGCATAAACCTACAGATTCAAGAAACTGAGTGAACTTCAAATAGTATAAATTCAAAGAAGTTCAAGGCATTCATAATCAAATTTCTGAAACCTAAAGACAAAGTGACAATCTTGAAAGCAGTTATAGAGAAAAGACTCATTTGATGTAGGGGAACAATGATCCAAATGACAGTGACTTTCCCATCAGAAACCTCAGGGGCTAGAAGGAAATGAAAATTTTTCAAGAACTGAAAGAAATGTCAACCCAGAATTATTTACCCAGTGAAAATATCCTTTAGGAATGAAGGTGAAATCAATAAATTCTCATGCAGAGGAAAACTGAGAGAATTAGTAACTCATTTCTTATTTGTTGAAAAAGCCCATTTGGTTATAGAACTAACCCTCACTTTTTTACATTCAAGAAAATGAGTGTTCCCTCTAGCCTCAGACTTTGTCTTTTTCCATTTCCAAACAGGAATTTCACATAGGAGAGGCTAAATAAATGAAATGAGAAACTACAGCATAGTTGAATGAAACAATCACTTCTTGTATTTCAGCTTGTTCATATGCATTACCTAACAAATTCTGTCAGTGTCATTTATCTGTCAAATGTTAAGGAGCTAATTTTCTAGTTCCTCGTCTGTGCACTAATGTTCCCCTGGTACAACAACAAACAAGAGAACTGCAGGATTTTCAAATTTTTGAGAGAAACACTGCAATATGCAACATCTGTTGCACACAATACAAACTCAAGGTAGTCATAGTTTCAACTTTAGATTGATGTAGCACCGTACCCAGAAGTAAAATTTCCATTGGTGAGAACTCAGTCCCAAGGCCACACCTGTCTGAAAGCAACTGGGAACTGAGGTTTTTAGTTGGATAACCATGTTGCCCAGGCAGAAGAAGAATTACTTTTGGAACATGTGAGGTGGAGAGAAAATATTTTTGTTTCTGCACAGTTAGGGCATTCTAAGCATATTTTATGGAAACTTGAGATCCTGGACTACAAGCAAGCTCTAGAAGATATTTTCCAACCGTATAGATAATAAGTGTTCAAAAGACTTACCTAACTTTAGAGATGTGTATTAACATTTTAAATTGGGGGTGAGGCCTGGGATTGGGAGACTCCTCTGGGTTATAAAGCTGGAGACACTGGACTTATATAACCCCTGGAGAGATTTATTGGATTGGCCAAAAAGTTCGTTTGTGTTTCTCCATAAAATGTTACAGAAAAACCCAAAGGAACTTTTTGGCCAACCCAATACATTATAAAAGGGTTATAGTGAGAACCCAGGATCCAGAGGGTTTTTTTCCTTCCTTCTTTTAGAGGGGGAGAAGGACAGCTGCCTTTCTTTTCTACATAAAAGCCTGGATTCCTTTTCTCATCATTCCTCCCTTATATTACAGGCCCTGTTGCATGTAGGGTGCCATCTGGTTCTCATCTCTCTCCAGGGGTAAGAATTGGAGCAAGGGGAACTAGCACAATTATTATTATGTAAGTAATAATAATCTCTGATTAAAAAACCTCACGTGTGCATTCAGGATAAAAGAGAGATGAATATTAAAAACCCAACAAAGACAATCACAATCTCCACCACAGGTTCTATTATGAATAAAGCATAGGGCATGAGAAATTTTCATATGTTGGAAGTACAAAATATGCAATTTGAAATATTGCTCCCTACTCCATAAACATTTCTTTCTCATGTCTGGAATATGTATCACTTTATAAATAATCTAAGAGACAAAATTTTCCTGTTATAGCTCTTAGTAAAAGAAAAAGATTCCCAGTTAAACAGTATTGGGGCTACTAAAAGAATCACATATTTTTTCCATTTGCCTTTCCCTCTAATGGAAACTACCATCTACTCTATTCTATTTTCCAGACATCTTGGTTAACAAAACATTGTGCAGTTCATTCTATACTTTACCAAATATGTGCTACGTCACCAAGACAAAATTTTTGCTAAAATAAATTACAGCTTTTTAATTGTCAGATACAGCAAGTGATCTCTGCTATATCAGACCCTCTACATTTGGTATTGACTTTAAAATTTTATATGTGTGATAAAATTGTTCTTGTACCACAAGGTCATATATATATATTTTATCCAATTCCTAAACATGTAAATGAAAATTTCTGAAAACAAGGCATTTTTAAAGGTGTTTCATGTGGGTTCCAGTGGAGAACAATCTATTATATACTTTCAGTTAATGAAACTTATTTAGAGAATATCATGGCATTTTATACATGGAAGGATCTTTAGGCCATCACTTGTTGGCAGTGAAAAGCCAAGGTGTGAAATCAGTGAAAATCTGGAACAATAATTAGTATTGACCTAGTCCAGAGTTCTTTAACCCTATATTTTCTCATACCTGAGGGTCAAATTCCAATAAAAATCAAACTGTTTTTGAAACTTGTAGATGTCCAGCCCTATCATCAGTATACTTCTGTCCAACAGCAATAGTAACTTTCAAGATATATATTTTTGGATAATCCTCTTAGGAAGAAGGGAAAACCCATACAAACTTCTTTGTCAAATAAATATTTCCCAATAAATTCTTCATAGTAATGAACTAGATTCTTGATTTCAAAGTACTTGGATCCCTAAAAGTCTTCCCCATCAAGCCATAGCAGTTCCACAGATTTTTTTTTAAGTTCTTGATAATAGTGATATTTTAGTAAAAATAAGTACCTTGTTTCCCCTTTAAAATATATTCCATGAGCCAAATATTATTTTTTAAAATTTGGTTTCCATTCAGATCAAAATAAGAGTTTATTTACTACCTTTTAACTGTTTAAAAAATTATGAAATATGACAAATATACAGAAAAATACATAAAACTTATATGTACAATTTAACAAATGATTAAAAATTAAAAATCTTTGTAACCACCCCTTGGGTCACGTCATACTGTTTTCTAAAGTGGTTGTACCAATTTACGTGCCATTCATTACTGTAAGAGTGTTTCTATTGCCCTATAGTCGCACTTAAATTTAGTATTGTCAGACTTTTTAATTCGATGGTTATGTAATAGTACTTCTTGGTGTCTTTAATTTGCATTTCCTTGATTACTGAGTTTAGTCAACTTTTTATGTTTGTTAATCATTTGTGTTTCACTTCTCATGAAGTGCCTATCTTTTGCTTCAAATTATTGATCTATAGCAGTTTTTTATGTATTCTGAACACTAGTCCTGTGACAATTATGAGTTGCAAACATTCTCTCCCACTCTGTGGCTTGGCTTTCTTACTTTTTTGTGGTTTCTTTTGGTGAACTGAAGTTCTTTTTTTTTTTTTTTAACATCTTTATTGGAGTATAATTGCTTTACACTGTTGTTAGTTTCTGCTGTATAACAAAGTGAATCAGCTATACGTATACATATATCCCCATATCTCCTCCCTCTTGAGTCTCTCTCCCACCCTCCCTATCCCACCCCTCTAGATTGTCACAAAGCACCAAGCTGATCTCCCTGTGCTATGCGGCTGTTTCCCACTAGCTGTCTATTTTACATTTGGTAGTTGAACTGAAGTTCTTAATTTCAATGTAGCCCAGTTAATTAAACTTTTCCCTTTTAACTGTGGCTATTTTTTATTTAAGAAATCCTTACCTATATCATGGATAAAAGTCTTCTAAATTTCTTTAATTTCTTATCTTTCATAGTTCTTTCTTTAATCTCTGAATTGGATCTAGACAGAGAGATTCATCAATGTATTTAGGTTGGTTGTCCAAGGATTCTGCAATTATGGATATTTTCATTCCTTTTTCCATGTCTATGCTTCGGGGGCACCTTTTAATCTTTCCAATAAGAAAACTATGAGAAGCTTTATATTAAAAAAAGTAAGGATGGTATAATGAAAGAAGCATTGCACAAAGAGGGAGGTGATTCTGGATCCTAACTCGCCTGGGTCCTAACTCATCTGTTCCTTTTACAAGGTGGAGATAGTAACTTTCTTTTAGACCAAGGACCAATGGTCAAAGATTCTCTGGTTCTCTCTCAGCTAAGGTCTTATTGCTCTCTGAGGAGTAGGAACAGATTAGATGAGAGAATTAGAAACTAACCAGAAGCAAGCATGCCCCAAAAGGAAGGGAACAATAGCAAATAATCCAGGTACACAAGATGTCCAGGAGCTGGGGTCATTGATATTTTGAAAGTAAAAAAGAAAGGTAATTTTACATAAAGGAGAAAGGTATACCAGATCAAAGTGAAGTAGAGGAGTGGATTTATCATCATCATGCAATCATCATTATTATTTTTAAAATGTTCTCCCACAAACCTGATCAATGTAGAAAGTAATGTTTAAAATATTTCTTAACACAAATAAGGCCTCAGACAAAGATTCATCATAGGAGTGTCACAGTCAGTTGAGTGTTCTTTTCTAACAATTACAGTTTTCTCGAGGAAACCACTAACCACTAATCCATATTTAATTAAGTCTTCTCTCACAGGGAAGCATACTGTACAGCATTTTGGTTGGCACTGGTCTGTTATGAAGCTTCATTTTAAGAGGAAGTAGGTGCTGATATTTGCATTCTATTTTTATTTTAAGAATTTTTTTTTTAATTTAAGAGAAACGTACCAGTTAGTAATTCTCAGACTTTTCTGGGGAAATATCCTATTTTGTTTATTTGTATCTTTACCCTTTTTCTTGATCTACCACATTAGTCTTTTCCAAAAACTGGATTTGGGTTTGTTAATCTTCTTCATTATTTTTTTATTCCATTTCAATAATTTCTGTCCTTATTTTGATGCCCCCCCTTTTTTTAGTGTTTTGTTGTGCTTTTTCAATTTCTTGAGTTGAACCCTTGCTGTGTTTATTTTTAACCCTATTGTTTCCTCAAAAAAATATTAAAAGCTATAAATTTCCCTGTATATACTGTGGATGTAGATCATAAGTATTCATAGGAAATGCTTTCATTATTATTAATTTTAGTTTTAAAAAATATTTTTAATTATTTCCTTTATTACCCAAACATTATTAATCAGGTCAGTAGATACACTGCTGACTTTAACTATTATTTTTTAAGTTATACATAGACATTATATGTTGTCCTTTGTGTGTTTGATATATTTCATAGGAAAAAACTTATAATGAAAATATACTTATAGCCCAGCAATTTTACTTATAAACTCTATAGAAACTCTTGCACATGAGCAAAAGTAGACTGTGCAGTAATATTCTTTGCAACATTGCAGTATTGTGGGAAATAAACCCTAATCTATCAGTAAAGAATAATTAAATTGGGCTATACTTTGAAAAGTAATAGTATAGAAATTAAAATGAACTAAATTTACATGTATCAGCATGCAGAGATGTTTTTTGACATCTTTGGTCAGAACTCTGGGCTGATATCAATTACAATATCTAATCAAAAGAAGCATATTTTCTTATTAATCTAAGAATTTTAATAAAACTAACCACCTAAAGTTTTACATATCTTAAATAAATATAGTGTTTACACAAGTATTTTTATAATGTTATCATTTTTCATTGTTTTTCTTATATATTTCTGTCAACAGCAAAATACTATCTAATATTCTTTTATTTTCTTTATTATTATTTTTTTTGGCTGCATTGGGTCTTAGTTGCAGCATGCGGGATCTTCATTGAGGCATGCAGGATCTTTCATTGCGGTGCAGGCTCTTCATTGTGGCGTGCGGGCTTCTCTCTAGCTGTGGCGTGTGGATTTTCTCTCTCTAGTTGTGGCATGCGGGCTCCAGAGTGCCTAGGCTCTGTAGTTGCGGCACGCAGGTTCTTTCATTGATGCACGCAAGCTCAGTAGTTGTGGCGCGGGGGCTTAGCTGCCCCATGGCAGATGGGATCTTAGTTCCCTGACCAGGAATCGAATCTGTGTCCTCTGCATTGGAAGGTGGATTCTTTACCACGGGACCACCAGGGAAGTCCCATTATCTAATACTCTAACATTTTTAAGTCATTTTTTTAAAAGGGACAATCCTCTGAGGAAGAAAAGAGAATGGCAACTTTAACCAGTCATCGTATTCCAAATATATTGCTGTCAGTTATGACCATACTTAGATGTTCCGATAGTGTCTTCTGAACACCAAGTTCATTGGTGAAAATTACTTTTAAAAAGAGGACATTGGCACCTCTAACACGCATACACCCAAATATGCCTATAACTTTTTTTTAAGTCTTTATTGAATTTGTTACAATATTGCTTCTGTTTTATGTTCTGGTTTTTTGGCTTCGAGGCATGTGGGATCTTAGCTCCCCAACCAGGGATCGAACCTGCACCCCAGCAGTGGAAAGTGAAGTCTTAACCACTTGACTGCCAGGGAAGTCCCCTATAATTCTTAATTATGAAAAGCAACTAGTAGACAATATAATGTTCTTAGCTAACGTCCAGTCATTAGTTCTGTTTCAGCCTTGACATCTTCTGAATTCATGCATTTATTATTAACATAGGAGTTTTGCCTTGTTATAAGCTTTTAAAAATACCTTTATTTTGTTGCCAGGCTGGGCTTGGCTCCTCCTCATAGGCAGCTGTGTCTTGGAAGACACAAACTTGTGGGAAAGCATTCAGCCTTTTGCCACCGAATATGAGGTTTGTTGTAGAGTTTTGTAGATATTCTTTATCAAGTAGGGAAGTTTCCCTCTATTCCCAGGGTCCTGAGGGTTCTTATCAGGAATAAATGTTGAATATTGTCAAATGCTTTTTCTGCATCAATTGAAATGACTATGTGATTTTTAAAAATTCGCCTGTTAGGGCTTCCCTGGTGGCGCAGTGGTTGAGAGTCCGCCTGCCGATGCAGGAGACACGGGTTCGTGCCCCGGTGCGGGAAGATCCCACATGCCGCGGAACGGCTGGGCCCGTGAGCCATGGCTGCTGAGCCTGCGCGTCTGGAGCCTGTGCTCCGCAGCGGGAGAGGCCACAACAGTGAGAGCCCCGCGTACCACACACACACAAAAAATTCGCCTGTTAATATGATGGATTACACAGATTGATTTTTGAATATTGAACTTGCCTTGCATCCCTGAAATAAACTCAGTTGGTCATGGGATTTTTTTAAATATTACTAAATTATATTTGATAATATTTTGATAAGAATTTTTGTTTATATTCATAAGGGATATTGGTATTTTGTTTTCTTTTTTGTACTGTCTTTGGTTTCAGTATTAAGGTAATACTGGCTTTATAAAATGAATTGGGAAGTGCTCCTTTCTCTTCTAATTTCTGGAAGAGATTGTGTACAATTGATGTTAATTCTGCTTTAAACATTTGGTAGAATTCTCCAGTGAAATTATTTGGGCATAGAGTCTTTTGGGGAAGATTTTAAATTATGAATTCAATTTCCTTAATAGTTATAATGCTATTCATATGCTCTATTTCATATTGAGTGAGTTGTGCTAGTTCGTGTTTTTTGAGGAATTAACCCATTTCATCTAAGTTGTCAAACTTAGATGTGTGAAAAATAATAATAATAATAACTTACATGTGTAGAGTTGTTTGTATTATCCTCTTAATTATTCTTTTGACATCTCTAAGGTTTGCAGTGATATCCCTTGTCCCATTCCTGATATTGAAAATTTGTGTCTTCTCTGTTTTTCTCCCTGTTGGTCTTACTAGAGGTTTGTCAATTTTATTGATACTTTCAAAGAACCAGTTTTTTGTTTCATTGAATTTTTCTCTTTTCAATTTCTTTGATTTCTGCTCTTCATTATTTCCTTCTTTCTGCTTGCTTTGGGTTTATTCTTGCTCTTATTTTTCTAGCTTTTGAGGTGGGAGCTTAGATTATTGATTTGAGACTTTTGAAAATTCCCTATAATACCAAAATCATAACCTGAATATATGATTGCTGTACAGCAATTGGTAAACTCTTCTTTTTATTAATTATTGAAGGACATTATTTTTCATAATGTTTTCCTAATATTTAAAGAATGTTAGGAAATATTATTAAATTATAATTTTATTATATTCAATATTTCAGTTAAGATTATTGCCCTATTATTTAATTTTATCAGTAAAATTAACAATTAAACTATCTGTATGGCAGGATCTTGTGAGTACAAGAATATAACAAGAATAAGCCTCACACGAAAGCTACTAAGTCTTCTAGTAGTGTACTGAAGATAGAATTCTGGGAAAAATTTTTAAAGAACATCAGCTCTCACTCTCTTTCCTCCAAGTAGCCCCTCTTACACAGACTTCTCATCAACTATTTTCTGGTGTCATCTCCCTTCCTTACACTGGAATTCTTGCTGATTTTTTTTCTTATTGCTGAATTCATTGGCATTTTGCAATCATTTTTTTAAATTGTGCTCTATGTGGCCCTTGACACCTTTGATCCTGCTCCTTATGCACTGACTTTCCTTAGGGTTCTGTTCTTAGTTCTAATCTCTTCTTATGTGATCTCATTAGTACACAAGTCTGCATCAATCCAGACACCCCACCTCAAACCCTTAAAAAGACTGCTTAAACTAAAGAATAGACATAGCAGGGCCAAAAAGTAGGGATGAATATGAGATTCCATATCTCATGGGCTATATATTCAGTATGACTTGGTGAGGATATGTGCAGTTGGAAGAGTGAGGGTGAGGAAAAAGGAGGAGCTGAAGATAAGACCTAAGTTTCCAACTTCAGCCCTGGGTTCCATTCACTAAGCTAGGAGGTGAAACAGGTTTGGAAAGAAATATAATGAGTCAAACTTTGGATGTGAAATTTCTGTTTCTTTGCTCTTTCCCACAATGCACAAACAACTGAGGGCATATATTTGAAAAGAAAATAATTCCATAAGTGAAAGTTCTATATGTCTACCTTTAAAATAGAAATATGTAGGCATATTAGTCAACAAATTTTTATTAAGCACCTATTTTGCACCAGGCCTTAGGTAAGGTATATGTTAAAGAAACAGAGAGACAGAAAGATGTTTTGAGAGACAATTCTTCTTGGATTTTTGTGGTCTTGTGGCAGCTTTTTACTGAATCACCTGTTCAAGGATGTTTGTATAGCAAACAGCCTTGCAAGATTCAAATAGCGTTTCCCTCCAGGACAAACAGCAGGTATGTTTGCTGTCTAGGATAATGAAGATAGTGTTTCCCTCCAGGGTGAAGGTTGGGTAGGTTAGCTATTAGCAACTTTTGAAGATTGGGATTTCCTAAATTCAAATTTCCTCAACTGGGACATAAATCGATTACATGTGCAGAATCTATCTCTTTCTCTCTACCACCCCCATGGGATCTTGGGGAACAAAGGAACAGATGGAAATATGAGGTTCATGCTGCCTCTGCTATGAGTAATAAAGTCCTTTGTTTCTGACCCAGGAGTCTCATGTCTTCAGCCAGCACCTGTGAAAAGGTGACACATTAACTAGTTAACTTGAAAGTAGGGTAAAATCTCAGACCATTCATAAGTCTTGACAATGTCCAGCCGACAGCTGGATAAGAGATCTTGAGTTTCTTCTGAACTCGAGATCCTGAATCCAACTGTCTGCTGGACACTGTCCAAGATATGGCTTTGGGTGTCATCAGCATATAAGTGGTCATTAAACCATGGTAGTGGATGTGATCATCTAGGTTAGTGTTATCTGGAAAGGAGGACTTAGTACAGAGCTTTGAGGAACTCCAGCATCTAATAATCTGATTGAAGAAGGGGGTTCAAGGGAGCCTTGAAGAAGACTTCAGGTCAGTGTGATGCCACAGAACCAAAGGGAGAGAGTGCTTAAAGGAGAGAATGGTCAAGTGTATCAAATGCTGAGAGACCACATAAAATGAGAACTGTAAACGTCCATTGAATTTAGCAGTTTGGTCACTGTGACTTAACAACAGCCGTAAGAGCAGTTCAGTGGAGTAATTGGGTGGAATCCTAACTGGAGGAAATGGAGGCAGAGAGTAAGGGCCAACAGCTCTTTTCTACAGGAGAGGAAGGGGAGGAAGAGGGTTCACGGAAGAGCCTTTGCTTTCAGCTTTATGGGCAAAGATTATGCAAATAGCAATGTGATCACCACCAGTGCTTTTCAGGTGAAAATACTTTCTCTGCTTTCAAGAACTTGCTGGTAGGACAGGAATAAAGACACAGACATAGAGAATGGACTTGAGGACACAGGGAGGGGGAAGGGTAAGCTGGAACGAAGTGAGAGAGTGGTATGGACATATATACACTACCAAATGTAAAATAGCTAGCTAGTGGGAAGCAGCTGCACAGCACAGGGAGATCAGCTCGGTGCTTTGTGACCACCTAGAGGGGTGGGATAGGGAGGGTGGGAGGGAGGGAGACGCAAGAGGGAGGAGATATAGGGATATATGTATACATATAGCTGATTCACTTTGTTATAGAGCAGAAACTAACGCACCATTGTAAAGCAATTATACTCCAATAAAGATGTTAAAAAAAAAAAACTTGCTGGTCTAGACAGTCCTTCGGTTTGAGGCTGAATAGAGTCTGTTGAGCCAGTGTGTACTAAATTAGAAAAGTTATACTATTCCAAGAGGTCTTCCAATGCCTCCATTGGAAGACCTCTTGAAATAAGAGACAATAGGAAAAATTCAGAAACGGACTTAATGGGGATATAGGCCATCATCAAAACTGCAAAAACAGATAAAAAGCTAAGAATGAAAGCCCCATTTTGGGAAAAAAGTGTATGAGGAAATTTAGTGTCATCAAGATAACTAAAGCCCAGATGGCCTGCTTAGGAGCTCTTGGCATTAAAAGGACACTGATAAAGAGATGATCATATAGGGAATTCCCTGGCAGTCCAGTGGTTAGGACTCCACACTCTCACTGCCGGAGGGCCCAGGTTTGATCCCTGATCAGGGAACTAGGATCCCAAAATCCATGCAGCATGGCCCCCCCTCAAAAAAAAAGAGAGAGAGAATCATAAATAAGGAGAAAATGCCAAGTAGGGCATGAGGTCGCAAATAAGCTAAGTCCCTCTGTAAACTGAGCACCTGTTGCAGTCACCCTGTAAGAGGAGAGGCAAAGACAGAAAGGTTCCATTTTTCCATTTGGCGCATACTTTTCTTTAACCTGTTTGTCGGATTTTTTTGTTTAATTTATATTGTAAGGACCTGAAAAACCATGTGTCTCTATTGAGATTTATTTATCCAATGAAGATGGGATGTAATCAATATTAAGACAAATTATACAATATGGAGAAAAAATACATCTAGTGCCTCTTAGAGTCTATTCTTGATCTGAAGGAATAAATTAAAGATTACTGGCTACAACACCCAAGGAGCAGAAAGTACTAATAAAGATCATTGGGGATGTTCCTATAGAGGGAAGTATTCCTGCTCTTTTTCAGTCTTCTTTACTGAGAGATTAAATTCCATACTTAATGGGCAGTAAATGGTAGGGTACAAAAAGTCACAAACCCTTACTTCCCTAAATCACATGTATCTACTTTGAGGAGGGGGAAAGTCAACCTCAGTTATCTGAGGACTCCTTTCGCTCCCTAGGATTACACAAGAATTCTGGGCTCCTGCCTCTCAGAAAATGGGTTAGGACTGGCTCTTTGTCCTCAGCAGTTGCATCATTGTCATTGCTTTGAAGACTCTGCAGTGCTGCTATAGAGCCTGGTCCCAGCTACGGTTTTTTGGGCCCGGAGGCTCCAAGCAGCTTCGGGCATGAGTCTCACCTTATTCTTCCTACTGACTTCAGGACGTGCCCCTGTTCTCTGGTTCCCTACCACTGGGTGGTCCCTGTAGTTTCCTATTGCCTTCCAAGGCCTGAAAGAAGCTTAAAACTCTCTTTCTCTGTCCTGAGAAACATGATCCATCCTTTAGTGGTAGGGATGAGCAAACAATAGGCTAACTCCAGTTGATTTTTTAAAATAACATATCTAGTTTAATTCGTATAACTCAAAGTTTATTTTAGTCACTTTTTTTTTTTTTTTTTTTTTTTGCTGTACGCGGGCCTCTCACTGCTGCGGCCTCTCCTGTTGCGGAGCACAGGCTCCGGACGCGCAGGCTCAGCGGCCATGGCTCATGCGCGGCATGTGGGATCTTCCCGGACCAGGGCACGAACTCGCATCCCCTGCTTCGGCAGGCGGACCCTCAACCACTGCGCCACCAGGGAAGCCCTATTTTAGTCACTTTTTTCATCCTTCTCTCTCACAAAATATATTTATTGAAGAAAAGATAACTGATTTGAATTTCACTACTTTTCCCGGCTTCAGTGTTAAGAGGTGACTGTCAGGAGAATTAGCTCACCAATAGTTGGCTGTTCTCTATAGATTTGTTATAAGACTCGTAGTAACTGTGCCATTTTGGGTCCAAGGGTGACTGTCTTGGTACTCAGCTTTCAAGCATTCAGTTCAGATGCTCCATAAAATAGTACAGGGAGAGCGGCCAAGATGGAGGAACAGAAAGACCCTGAGCTCACCTCCTCTCAAGAGCACACCAAAATCACAACTATTTGCAGAGAACAACCACCGTTGAAAAGGTGTGAAACCTACCAGAAAAGATCCTCTACATCAAAAGACATAAAGAAGGAACAACAAGACGGATAGAAGGGTCATATTCTTTTTTTTTTTGCGGTACGCGGGCCTCTCACTGTTGTGGCCTCTCCCGTTGTGGAGCACAGGCTCCGGACGTGCAGGCTCAGCGGCCATGGCTCACGGGCCCAGCCGCTGCGCAGCATGTGGGATCCTCCCGAACCGGGGCACGAAGCCGTGTCCCCTGCATCGGCAGGCGGACTCTCAACCACTGCGCCGCCAGGGAAGCCCACGAAGGGTCATTCTCTTGATATAATCAAATCCTACACCCCCTGGGTTGGCGACCCACAAACACATATTGCAGAGATTCTCTCACAGGATTGAGAGTTCTGAGCCCCACATCAGGTTCCCCAGCCTGGGGGTGTCCAGCACCAGGAAGACGAGCCCCCAGAGCATTTGGCTTAATTGTAGAAGCCCCACACTGGAGAGATAGAGACTCCAATCTTCAAGGGTGTGTACAAAACCTCACATGCACTGCGACCCAGGGCAAAAGCAGTAATTTGATAGGAGCTAGGGCCAGACATACCTGCTGGTCTTGGAGAATCTCCTGGAGAGGTGGGGGGTGGCTGTGGCTCAGGCTGGGGACACAGACACTGGTGTCAGACATATTGGGGAACATTCAGCTGCATGAACACTGCTGCTGCTGGCTGCTAACATCTTACCTCATTATCACCAAGACCCGGCTCCACCTAAGAGCCTGCAGGCACCAGTGCTGGGATGCCTCAGGCAAAACAACTAATTGTGTGGGAACACAGCCCCACCCATCAGCAGACAGGCTGCTTAAAGACTAAAGGGCTTCCCTGGTGGTGCAGTGGTTGAGAATCTGCCTGCCAATGTAGGGGACATGGGTTCGAGCCCTGGTCTGGGAAGATCCCACATGCCGCGGAGCAACTGGGCCCGTGAGCCACAACTACTGAGCCTGCGCGTCTGGAGCCTGTGCTCCGCGACAAGAGAGGCCGCAATAGTGAGAGGCCCGTGCACCGCGATGAAGAGTGGCCCCTGCTTGTCACAACTAGAGAAAGCCCTTGCACAGAAACAAAGACCCAACACAGCCAAAAATAAATATACGTTAAAAAAAAAAAAAAAACTGTTTAAAAAAAATAAAAGACTAAAGAGCCCACAGTGGCCTCTGAATTCGCCCCTAGACATGGCCCAGCCCACCAGAGGGTCAAGACCCAGCTCCACCCACCGGTGGACAGGCACCAGCCCCTCCCACCAGGAAGCCTGCACAAGCCTCTAGGCCAGTCTCACCCACCAGTGGGCAGGCACCAGAAGCAAGAAAACTACGATCTGCACAAAGCAGGCCAGACCCTACCCTGGGACCAGCTGGGCCCTGGCCCTGCCCACTCACAGGCCAAAGCAGCATTTCAGACACACTGGGCCCCATACGCAACTGTGCCAGGAACTGCCCTTCCCCCCCAATGACCTGAAACAAGCTCTGTGATCCTGGGGTCCTGAAGCCAGACTCTAGGAACCAGCTCTGCCTGTCACTAGACTGGTACTAACCCCAGGATCTGTCTTCACCTGCCAGTGGGTGGGCAACAGCCCCAGAGTCTTTGGGACCCTGACTCTGCCCACCAGTGAGCCAGCACTAGCCCCAAGGGCCCCCCAGGATTCCACAACCAGCCACCTCATGACCAGGCCCCACTAAACAGCAGCCAGCAGCATGTGCACAAAGCAGGGCCTGGCAACCAACCAGTCTAGAAGTCCACCCACTATGCAGGTGATCTGGTTTGGTTTTCCGGAAGGAGCTCATAATAGAGGACTCCCTTCCAATCCCACCATATATACAACATCACCTCTTTGGATGAAGACCGGCCTTTGGTGTGGTTGGTGGTGATTCATTTCACTTGCCCCATGATCTCTTCCATTCCACATTGTTGTACAGTATACACTTTTCATCACCTGTCACAATTTGTTTTAAAAATAGAACGTTTTCATTACATTTAAGTAGAGAATCGCACGTGGAAATATGGTCAAGAAGGTTTTTTTTGCTTATGTGGAACCCAAACATCAAAGCAATTAACATAATCAAGCTGGTGCAAATGATTTTCAATGCTTGATTTGGATGTTTTGAGTATGTCGGCTATCTCCCACGTGGTATAACGTTGATTGTTCTCAATTAATGTCTCAATTTGATCACTATCAACTTCAACTGGTCTACCCAACTGCAGAGCATCATCCAGTGAGAAATCTCCAGCATGAAACTTTAAGCCACTTTTGACACATTTGATCAGCCACAGCACCTTCTCCATACACTGCACAAATCTTATTTTGTGTTTCAGTTGCATTTTTACCTTTCTTGAAATAATAAAGTATAATATGCCAAAAATGTTGCTTTTTTTCTTCCATCTTCAATATTAAAATGGCTATACAAATATTCACCTATTTTGATAAGTTTTTTAAAATAAATGCTGATATGGCAGCTGTCACAATACAATTTAACAAAATTGTTTCAAATGAAGTTAAAGACAACTAAGCACTACTAGAGCCATCTTATGAGAAAAACCAAACTTTTTGGCCAACCCAATACAAATAGCAACTTAGACAAAATGAGGCAGCAGAGGAATATGTTCTAGACAAAGGAAGCAGATAAAACCCCAGAAGGAGAACTAAGTGAAGTGGAGATAGGAAATCTACCTGAGAAAGAAGTCAGAGTAACAATCATAAAGATGATCAAAGAATTTGGAAGGAAAATGGATACACAGAGAGAGAAGTTAGAAGTTTAAACAAAGAGTTAGAAAATATAAAGAACAAACAAATAGACATGAATATAATACCTGAAATGAAAAATACACTAGAAGAAATCAAAAGTAGACTAAATGATTCAGAAGAATAAATCAGTGAGCTGGAAGACAGTGTAGTGGAAATCACTGCCACTATACAGAAAAAAGAAAAAGGAATGAAAAGAAATGAGGACCATTTAACAGACCTCTGGGACAACATCAAGTGTACTAACATTTGCTTATAGGGGTCCCAGAAGGAGGGGAGAGAGAGAGAGGGCTTGAGAAAATATTTGAAGAGATAATAGCTGAAAACCTCCCTAACCTAGAAAAAGAGTCACCCAAGTCCAGGAAGTGCAGAGAGTCCCATACATGATTAACCCACAGAGGAACACACCAAGACACATTGTAATCAAAATTATAAAAATTAAAGACAAAGGGCTTCCCTGGTGGCGCAGTGGTTAAGAATCTGCCTGCCAGTGCAGGGGACATGGGTTCAAGCCCTCATCCAGGAAGATCCCACATGCCGTGGAGCAACTAAGCCCGTATGCCACAACTACTGAGCCTGTGCTCTAGAGGCTGTGAGCCACAGCTGCTGAGCCCGCGTGCCACAAGTACTGAAGCTCATGTGCCTAGAGCCTGTGCTCTGCAACAAGAGAAGCCACCTCAACGAGAAGCCTGCGCACCACAACAAAGAGTAGTCCCTGTTCGCCACAACTAGAGAAAACCCACACACAGCAACGAAGACCCAACACAGCCCTAAATAAATAAATAATAAATAAATAAACAAACAAAATTAAAGATAAAGAGAGAATATTAAAAGCAACAAGGGAAAAGCAACAAATAACATACAAGGGAACTCCCATAAGGCTATCAGCTGAGTTTTCAGCAGAAACTCTGCAGGCCAGCAGGGAGTGACACACAATACTTGAAGTGATGAATGAGAAAAACCTACAACCAAGAATACTCTACCCAGCAAAGCTCTCATTCAGATTTGATGGAGAAATCAAAAGCTTTGCAGATAAGCAGAAGCTAAAAGAATTCAGCACCACCAAACCGTCTTTACAACAAATGCAAAAGGAACTTCTCTAGGTGGAAAAGCCCACAGCTAGAAACAAGAAAATTACAAAATGGAGAAGCTCACTGGTAAAGCCAAACATACAATAAAGGTAGGAAACCAACCACACACAAAGCTGGTAGAGAGGTTAAAAGACAAAAGTAGTAAAATCATCTATATTCACAATAAGTAGTTAAGGGATATACATAAAATTGTACATATTTGAGAGGGCATGTTACTTCTAGACCTCGGGGCTGGGGGCCCAGCCCTGGCTCCACCACTCCTCCCAGAAGGGACTGGACCATCCAGTGCCTGTGTCCGCCCACCCAGGGCCTCCAGTGGGCCTTTGGGCCAAATCCCTGGGCCTCCTTGGCTACAAGTCAAGGCTGAGTCGTTCATCCCCAAACCCCCAGATGGCAGTGTCCAGCCCCTGCTGTTTGCTGCAGCTACTTGGTGATTGCAACAACCTCTGGTGCTTGGTCAGCTGCCTTTCTCCATTTAACCCCCACTTCCCCCGACCCTGCTGCTTTGGCAAAGAAAATGACATTGGGAGGGGAGGTGCCTCATGTCTTGGCTTTTCTCCAAGTGTTCTCATAGATACTGGTAATCTGTAAATGAAGAGGTAATTCTCTGTGTGTACCCACTCCTGCAGAACGTCCAAGAAACCATTCTGTGTTAGTATTAATGCCAAAAAATTTTTTTAATGTTTTGTATTCAGCGCATCATACGAACACACGTTCTTTTGGTCATTTCAGGGCAAACCGACTGGTGGGGAGCCCTTGTTATGTGCTATTTTAAGCAGTGTGTCATTGGCCAAGTTGCTTCCCATGTATGCTATGACGTGTTTATATCGTCCAGAAAGTATTGTTGAGGCTTTAAGCAGATGCAACTGGCAAACCCTGGAGAGAGAGTGCCTACCGTCTTGACCAACAGCCTGTCTCTCCTCTTTCTTGTTTAGTTACCTAAAGCAATAAATCATCTATGAGTTTTTAAAAAATATAGTACATATTTGCTTGATAGTATATATGTTTGTATATTATTTTTAATACATGTGACATATTAAGTATAATACATAACACATATACATAAGACATATTAAGGTAAAAGAAATACATATACACTTGTATATGTATTAAATATATGTATTTGTATGTGAAAGTGTATATGTATATAGCTTCGAAGATATATATATATATATATGTTTTACACCTAACCTTAGATGTGAAAACAAGCTTATATTTTTGAAAAAAGTTGCGGGCCTCTCACTGTTGTGGCCTCTCCCGTTGCGGAGCACAGGCTCCGGACGCGCAGGCTCAGTGGCCATGGCTCATGGGCCCAGCTGCTCCGCGGCATGTGGGATCTTCCCGGACCGGGGCATGAACCCGTGTCCGCTGCATGGGCAGGCAGACTCTCAACCACTGCGCCACTAGGGAAACCCTAGTGAGGGGAAATTTATGTAAAATATACTTACCTGGAAAACTATAACAAGAATAAGTATAGGGTAATTTGCTTATGAAGGAAAAAAACAAAGAGGTTTAGAGAAAAAAAATGAGAAGGAAATGCTATTGCATCATGTCTCTCAAAATATATTTTGGGTGATTCAGAGATCTTGTGTAATGATGTTGAAGGAGTATGTACTAAAAACCTGCTGAAAATATAGCTATCTCTCATTCTAGATTCTATGAACATAAGCCCAACAATATATCCATCATTCAAAGACAGCCATAGTTAATGATGTAATGTATTTCCTCCCCTCTTTTCTGTCTGTTGATTTCATTTTACATAGCATAATCACACACTATATTCAACTTTTGGTTACCTGTGTATGATTTATATATTTTATGGATTATATACAGGAAAATTTTTATCACAGTTTAGCTTTTCTTTCATAACAAGCTAAGCTCTTAATTGTTATTTGTCAAAAAATAGAAATAATTTTAATATGAAGAAAGTAACTGGACCGACAAAAATTCAAATGTCTTTTGCAAACAAGTCAAATAGTTCATTAAATGATTCATTTACTATATCACTACTTCGTGAGTACTTACCGTATGAAAGGCACTGTGCTAGTCAGTGAGAATCAGAAAGATAACATGTTTTTGTCCTGGAGGAGTGAAGAATTCAGTGTATTATAACATTGTGACAATTGCTTGGAGTTAATGATTATTTTTCTCACCAACGTGAATATATTGGGACATGAGTTCAGATTCCTTTCAGATTTGGCCAATTAAATGTTCTGTTATTTCACATGATGATTGAAATGAAGAAATTTGCACATCAGATGTAGTATTAAATCAAAAAATTAATGAAAAAGAATTCCTTAGTGTAATTTGAGAAATAACTGCTAAGAATCCTTCCAGGGAAGATCTCCGTATTTCTAAGTGAGCATTTGGAGCACTTGAGAAATTCATGCAATTTTAAAGTATTTGACCAATTTATTCCCTCTCAAAACTAGTCGTAACTTTAATCATCAACAGCTTCACTATTTTGAATGGTAGTCAAATCTTGTTGATGGTTTTAGGAAGCTTAAATTACATAGTAGAATGTTCTTCCAAATTTCCAAATGTTTTACCCTGAAAACCATATTATTTGTAAACAAGCTATTTTCCATTTGTGTGTAACCTGGATGTAGAACATACCAGGAGCATATAACACTGAACTATTTGTAGTTTTCCCCTCAATGTTTATTGTTTCTTAAACAGTCTTACTATACTAAACGTTTTAAAGCAAGGAATCAATGCTGTGAAAAAATAGAATGTGATCTGTAATTTTATTTTTGGATTTGTACTTGGCCATTGGATTTGATAGTATTTTAAGCAGCATATGTTTCTTTGAAAACAACTGTATTTCAATACAAACAGCTAAAATCATTTTCTCAGAAGAAAGCACCCTTGTTACAAATAATCTTCTGGTCCTGGGCTAGTTCTGTGGGTTAAAGCAGTGATATTTAAGAAAAATAGCCATGGTTTTCATGACCACAAGAACTTTTAAATTACCTTTACTCAGTGCCAAAGCCACAGAACTGTAACTACATTTTCTGGAACAAGCATGTTACAAAGTAATGCAAGATGAGTGAAAAAACCACTGTCTATATCTATCTATCTATTATTAACTAAAGTCCATAATTTATTCAGATTTTCTTAGTTTTTAACCTAATAACCTTTTTCTGTTGCAGGATCCCACATTACATTTAGCTGCCATGTCTCCTTAGGCTCCTCTTGCTGTGACATTTTCTCATCTTTCCATGTTTTTGATGACCTTGACTGTTTTGAGGAGTTCTGATCAGCTATACGACAGGATGCTCCACTATTGAAATTCATTTGCTATTTTTCTCATGATTGGACTGGGTTATGGGTTTATGAAAGGAAGATCACAGAGGTAAAGTGCCATTTTCATCACATCATATCAAAGGTACATATTATCAGCATAATTTGTAGCTGTTGATATTGACCTTGATCACCTGACTGAAGTAGCATTTCTCAGGTTTCTCCACTGGAAAGTGACTCTCCTCTGGCCCCCTTTCCACTCTGTACTCTTTGGAAGGAAGTCACCACACACAGCTCACACTTTCACCATTTTCTTTTGGAAAACAATTTAACGTGCATGCCTTTCTGATTATAGATTAGTAACAGACTTCTGTTTCAGTTCCAATAAATTAAGGAAAACTCAGAGTTTGGGTAGAACATTGTAACTGAATACTAGAATGGATCTGAAGAAAGTTTCCATTTATCCGCAACAGCTGAGGAGTGAGTCACAATATGTAATTTGTAAGGATTATTAACTTCCAAAAGTGTAATAATAAAATACCGTTACCCTTAAAATTACACACACCTTTATGTATCTATTTCCTAGCTGTTATGATTTACAAGGTACTTCAGGACCTTGCAGTGCATGCACCAGGATCATCAACAAGGACAACAATTTAGGGACTTCCCTGGTGGCACAGTAGTTAAGAATCGGCCTGCCAATGCAGGGGACAAGGGCTCAATCCCTCGTCAGGGAAGATCCCACATGCCACAGAGCAACTAAGCCTGGGCAGCACCACAACTACTGAAGCCTGCACTCTTGAGCCCACGAGCCACAACTACTGAGCCTGCATGCTGCAACTACTGAAGCCTGCGTGCCTAGAGCCCGTGCTCCGCAACAGAAGCCACTGCAATGAGAAGCCCACACACCTCAACGAAGAGTAGCCCCTGCTCGCCGCAACTAGAGAAAGCCCATGTGCAGCAATGAAGACCCAACAGAGCCAAAAAAAAATTTTTTTGAAAAGAACAACAATTTAACAAACAACAGATATTAGTTAACTTGAATAACAGATATTCCCACATTTCACTGAAGATGTAGGCAGTAGAAAAGTTTTGCATAAGCAACATGGATGGACCTAGAGATTATCATACTAAGTGAAGTAAGTCAGAAAGAGAAAGACAAATACTATATAATATCACTTATATGTAGAATCTAAAATATGACACAAATGAACTTATCTATAAAACAGAAACAGACTCATACAGACATGTGGTTGCCAAGGGGAAGAAGAGGTGGAGGAGGGATGGATTGGGAGTGTGGGATTAGCAAATGCAAACTATTATGTATAGAATGCATAAACAATATGTATAGAATGATACTGTATAACACAGGGAACTATATTCAATATCCTATGATAAACCATAATGGAAAAGAATATGCAGAAGAATGCATATGTATGTATAACTGAATCACCTTGCTGTACAGTAGAAATTAACACGACATTATAAATCAACTATTTGTCAATAAAATAAAATAAAATAAAATAATTTAAATAAATTTGTTCTAGATATGACTACCAGGAAGCCAATAAAATAATCGGCATATCTTATCTTGTTTACTGATCCCAACCCCTCCGACCCCCCCAAACCTAGTTATTTGCACTTCTTGATATTTGGAGTGTTGAATGTATAAGGACACACTCTGTTACTCTTTCCAAGGATTTTCAGTGATTGCATTGTGGACATTACAAATGTGACTACCTTCGAGCATCAAAAAAAGCTCTTGTAAGAACCAATACTAAATAATAGTGTTTGGTTGAATTCTCTTATTTAATCAACAACTATTTTAACACCAAGAAGAATTACTGATACATAAATTTGGCTCACAGCTGAAGACCAAAATTGTTCACAATCAGGACTTTGTAAAAAGGCACAATGAGTTAGCTCTTGTTATGAGTATTTTTGCATATAAAGCTAATGACTGTAATCAATGGATAATAACTGCTTTAGCTCTCTTTTGGAATATTGCTTCTTCACAAACTTGCCATCAGAGATTAACAGTTTGCTGTTAAAGTTTACGTGAAATAACTTGGAAGAAAGGGCTATTTGAGTTGTCATTGGATTACTGTTTTATTCCCATGCAGGGACTAAAAGTTGAAATCTGAGTTCCTCAATGTAACGTTTTTGCCTGTTTTGTCAAGGCCAGAGTGAACCACTTTTTAGAAATTGGTAAATATATTTCAAATATAATTATGTCAATGTCCTTCGGCCAAAATCCACCAGGAATACACTTAAGTTGTGTTGATTACTCATTGTAAGTAAGGGAGAGGCAATACCACAGGGAACTATAGCAGGTCACAGGAAAGGGATGTTAGAAAAAACTTAGAGGATTTGGGCTTGTGTTAGGTGATGCTGGGGGGTGTTTGAGGAAGCAGGGATTTGCTCTGGATTGGAGACTGTTGGGAAGGGGGAGTAATTCTATGATTAGGTATCTTAACAAACTTATGTAGGAGAAGAGAAGACCATACCCACACTAAAGCTTTAATTAATAGAGGCAACACTCGTGTCAGCCAGACAGGGAGGTGTTTGGTATTTTTGAGGCTTGGACAATTTCATGTTTTCTCTATATTCAGATGTGATTATGGGGAGGTCTTATTTTTGTCTTGATCCATCATGGCTTTATATGATATTACTATACTGTGAAATTTTTTATGTTCAAGAGGAGAACACCATGGCCTAATTGTGAGTGCCAGGCCATCTCCCAGATGTGGGGAGATGATTCTCTTAACTGTTAGGTCATTAAATGACTAAAATAATAATCTCTGATTTTGAAGACTTTTTTCAATATTATACATGTGAATGAAATTCAATATCTACTCAAAATATGAAACAGACATCACTATACTTCTAAAGATTTACCAAAATGTTGCAATATATTTGGTCAACTTCAGAATTAAATTCTTTCTTTTTTAAAAAAAAAAAAATTTTATTTATTTATTTATTTTTGGTTGTGTTGGGTCTTTGTTGCTGCGCGCAGACTTTCTCTGGTTGTGGGGAGTGGGAGCTACTCTTTGTCGTGGTGCATGGGCTTCTTATTGCAGTGGCTTGTGGCAGAGCATGGGCTCTATGCATGTGGGCTTCAGTAGTTGTGGCACATGGGCTCAGTAGTTGTGGCTCGTGGGCTTTGTTGTTCCATGGCATGTGGGATCTTCCTGGACCAGGGCTCAAACCTGTGTTCCCTGCATTGGCAGGCGGACTCCCAACCACTGTGCCACCAGGGAAGCCCCAGAATTAAATTCTTATCATTAAGTTCTTTGGCATTAAATTTGAGAGTCAAGGAGTATAAATTTTGTATTTGCTAACTTTTTATTTCTCATTTTAAAAGATTTTTATCTGCATAAGGTGGCAATCCAGTGGAAAATCAATGTGTCCAGTGTCTTGTCTTTAGTTTATTTGTTGTAGTTGTCTCTAGTTTTATAGACTCGGAAATTCAGTGTATTAGAATATCCAAGTTAGATTGGGCTCTAGGGCACATATGCACACTAACCAAAATCACGAAAGACTAACATATCTACAAGAATGCTAATGCATTAGTTCATAGGGGGAAACATAACCATCAATAGTAATAATAGCTAATTCTTATTGAGTGCCTACTACAGTAAGCATGTGATATGAATTAATTCGTGAAGCTTTCACAACAACCTTATGCAGTAGTCACTGGTCAATTGGAAAACTCTAGATGAGACAAACTCTGCATGCCCCTCCTCTTCCTCCAGGAGCCTCCTAATTTCCTAACTTCTCTCTCTCTCTCTCCCCACCCCACCCAACTCTCATTTCCAAGAGTTGTTGGATCTGTGCTACTATTATCTTCCATGCTGATGCTATACCCATTTCCCACTGGTGTATTCTATCATTTAGAGCAAAATGATGTAGTGTGTTAAAAACTGAGGGGTCCTTTCCCACCTCTTTTTCTTTGAAAAAAAAAATCTGAAAGATGACCAGAATTTTATAGTATTTACTTATTTTTATTTATATCACTACAAATTCTTTGGTTATGACAGATTAGAAATTAAATGTGTTGGTGTTCTATGCAGTTTTGACATGAAACTAGACTCACAAATGAGATAATCCTATGATAATCTCTTTTTATTAAAAAATAACATTTATCACCTTAATGTGTTTTATCCTTTTGCTCAGTCATGCATCTCTAATGCATCAAAATCAGGTGTAAGGAGTTGATCAAGATACTCATATACATGTAGCCTGGGGTTTTTTGGGGGGTGAAAGAAGATGCTTTTTAATTGTTATTGTTACAATATATGCTTATGGTTTAAAAAAAATTGAAAAGTACAAAGTAAGCAAGGTACAAAAAATAAAGAAGGAAAATAAGCCATAATTCTCCCACTTAGAGGCAAACAGTTACTAACATTTTGTGTTGAGTCCTACGTGTTTTTCTACACAATTGGCATTGTAATGTACCTAAAATTGAGTTCTCTACTTTTTTTCCCCATACAACATCACATTATAAGCTTTTCCATCTTTAAAAATGTAAACAAAAGATTTAAATATGCATGTAACACATGAATAAAATATCTCCTTTTTCACATATTAAAATATTTAGGTGTAAGGATATGTATCAATTGAATTTTTTAAAGATTTTTTCTTAGAGCAGTTTTAGGTTCACAGCAAAATTGAAAGGAAGGTACAGAGACTTCCCATATATACCCTGCCCCAACACATGCAGAGCTTCCCTGTTAACAGGATCTCCCACCAGAGTGGTATATTTGTAATAATTGGTGAAATTATATTGACACATCATAAGTAACCCAAAGTCCGTAGTTTATATTAGGGTTCACTCTTGGTGTTGTACATACTACTGGTTTGGATAAATGTGTAATGGCTTGTATCCACCATTATAGTGTCATACAGAATACTTTTACTGCCCTAAAAATTCTCTGTGCACTGTCTAGTCATGCTTCTCCCCTCCCTCTCCTCTCCCCTCAACTCCTGACAGCCACTGATCTTTTTATTGTCTCCACTGTCTTGTCTTTTCCAGAATGTCATACAGTTTGAATCAAACAGTCTTTTCAGATTGGCTTCTTTCACTTAGTAATATGAATTTAAGATTCCTCCATGTCTTTTTATGGCTTGATAGCTCATATATATGTATATATTTTTTGTTTATTTTTAACATCTTTATGGGAGTATAATTGCTTTATAATGGTGTGTTAGTTTCTGCTGTATAACAAAGTGAATCAGCTACATGCTTACGTATATACCTATATGCCCTCCCTCTTGCATTCCACTCCCACCCTCCCTACACCACCCCTCTAGGTGGTCGAAAAGCACAGAGCTGATCTCCCTGTGCCATGAAGCTGCTTCCCACTAGCTATCTATCTTACATTTGTTAGTGTATATATGTCAATGCTACTCTCTCACTTCGTCCCAAATTTTCCTTGCCCCACCCTGTGTACTCAATTCCATTCTCTACATCTGTTTCTTTATTCCTGTCCTAGGTTCATCAGAACCGTTTTTTTTTTCTTTAGATTCCACATATATGTGTTAGCCTACGGTATTTGTTTTGCTCTTTCTGACTTACTTCACTCTAGGTCCATCCACCTCACTACAAATGACTCAATTTCGTTTCTTTTTATGGCTGAGTAATATTCCATTGTATATATATGCCACATCTTCTTTATCCATTCATCTGTCAATGGACACTTAGGTTGCTTCCATGTCCTGGCTATTGTAAATAATGCTGCAATGAACATTGTGGTACATGTCTCTTTTTGAATTATGGTTTTCTCAGGGTGTATGCCGAGCAGTGAGATTGCTTGGTCATACGGTAGTTCTATTTTAAGATTTTTAAGAAACCTCTGTACTGTTCTCCACAGTGGCTGTATCAACTTACATTCCCACCAACAGTGCAAGAGGGTTCCCTTTTCTCCACACCCTCTCCAGCATTTATTATTTCTAGATTTTTTGATGATGGCCATTCTGAATGGTGTGAGATGATATCTCATTGTAGTTTTGATTTGCATTTCTCTAATGATTAGTGATGTTGAGCATTCTTTCATGTGTTTGTTGGCAGTCTGTATATCTTCTTTGGAGAAATGTCTATTTAGGTCTTCTGTCCATTTTTGGATTGGGTTGTTTGTATTTTGATACTGAGCTACCTGAGCTGCTTGTATATTTTGGAGATTAATCCTTTGTCAGTTGCTTCATTTGCAAATATTTTCTCCCATTCTGAGGGTTGTCTTTTTGTGTTGTTTATGTTTTCGTTTGCTGTGCAAAGCTTTTACGTTTCATCAGGTCCCATTTGTTTATTTTTGTTTTTATTTCCTTTTTTCTAGGAGGTGGGTAAAAAAGGATCTTGCTGTGATTTATGTCATAGAGTGTTCTGCCTATGTTTTCCTCTAAGAGTTATATAGTGTCTGGTCTTACATTAGGTCTTTAATCCACTTTGAGTTTATTTTTGTGTATGGTGTTAGGGAGTGTTCTAATTTCATTCTTTTACATGTACCTGTCCAGTTTTCCCAGCACCACTTATTGAAGATGCTGTCTTTTCTCCATTGTATATTCTTGCCTCCTTTATCAAAGATAAGGTGACCATATGTGTGTGAGCTTATCTCTGGGCTTTCTATCTTGTTCCATTGATCTATATTTCTGTTTTTGTGCCTGTACCATACTGTATTGATTACTGTAGCTTTGTAGCATAGTCTGAAGTCTGGGAGCCTGATTCCTCCAACTCTGTTTTTCATTTTCAAGATTGCTTTGGCTATTTGGGGTCTTCTGTGTTGCCATACAAATTGTGAAATTTTTTGTTCTACTTCTGTGAAAAATGCCCTTGGTAGTTTGATAGGGATTGCACCAAATCTGTAGATTGTTTTGGGTAGTATATTCATTTTCACAACGTTGATTCTTCCAATCCAAGAACAATGGTATATCTCTCCATCTGTTTGTATAGTTTTTAATTTCTTTCATCAGTGTCTTATAGTTTTCTGAATACAGGTCTTTTATCTCCTTAGGTGGGTTTATTCCTAGTATTTTATTCTTTTTGTTGCAATGGTAAATGGGAGTGTTTCCTTAATTTCTCTTTCAGATTTTTCATCATTAGTGTATAGGAATGCAAGAGATTTCTGTGCATTAATTTTGTACCCTGCTACTTTACCAAATTCATTGATTAGCTCTAGTAGTTTTCTGATAGCATCTTTAGGATTCTCTATGTATAGTATCATGTCATCCACAAACAATGACTGTTTTACTTCTTCTTTTCTGATTTGGATTCCTTTTATTTCTTTTTCATCCCTGATTGCTGTGGCTATACCTTCCAAAACTATGTTAAATAATAGTGGTGAGAGTGGGCAGCCTTGTCTTGTTCCTGATCTTAGAGGAAATGGTTTCAGTTTTTCACCATTGAGAATGATGTTGGCTGTGGGTCTGTCATATATGGCCTTTATTATGTTGAGGTAAGTTCCCTCTGTGCCTACTTCCTGGAGCGTTTTGATCATCAGTGGTGTTGAATTTTGTCAAAAGCTTTTTCTGCATCTATTGAGATTATCATATGTTTTTTATCCTTCAATTTGTTAATATGGTTTATCACATTGATTGATTTGCGTATATTGAAGAATCCTTGCATTTCTGGGATAAACCTCACTTGATCAGGGTGTATGATCCTTTTAATGTGCTGTTGGATTCTGTTTGCTAGTATTTTGTTGAGGATTTTTGCATCTATGTTCATCAGAGATATTGGCCTGTAGTTTTCTTTTTTTGTGACATCTTTGTCTGGTTTTGGTATCAGGGTGATGGTGCCCTTGTAGAATGAGTTTGGGAGTGTTCCTCCTGCTATATTTTGGAAGAGTTTGATAAGGATAGGTGTTAGCTCTTCTCTAAATGTTTGATAGAATTCGTCTGTGAAGCCACCTGGTCCTGGGCTTTTGTTTGTTGGAAGATTTTTAATCAGTTTCAATTTCAGTGCTTGTGATTGGCCTGTTTATATTTTCTATTTCTTCCTGGTTCAGTATCGGAAGGTTGTGCTTTTCTAAGAATTTGTCCATTTCTTCCAGGTTGTCCATTTCATTGGCATATAGTTGCTTGTAGTAATCTCTCATGATCCTTTGTATTTCTGCAGTGTCAGCTGTTACTTCTATTTCATTTCTAATTCTGTTGATTTGATTCTTCCTTTTTTTCTTGGTGAGTCTGGCTAACGGTTTATCAATTTTGTTTATCTTCTCAAAGAACCAGCTTTTAGTTTTATTGATCTTTGCTATTGTTTCCTTCATTTCTTTTTCATTTACTTCTGATCTGATCTTTATGATTTCCCTCCTACTGCTAACTTTGGGGGTTTTTTTGTTCTTTCTCTAATTGCTTTGGGTGTAAGGTTAGGTTGCTTATTTGAGATGCTTCTTGTTTCTTGAGGTAGGATTGTATTGCTATAAACTTCCCTCTTAGAACTGCTTTTGCTGCATCCCATAGGTTTTGGGTCATTGTGTGTTCATTGTCATTTGTTTCTAGGTATTTTTTGATTTCCTCTTTGATTTCTTCAGTGATCTCTTGGTTATTAAGTAGTGTATTGTTTAGCCTCCATGTGCTTGTAATTTTTACAGATTTTTTCCAGTAATTATATCTAGTCTCATAGCGTTGTGGTCAGAAAAGATACTTGGTAAAATTTCAGTTTTCTTAAATTTACCAAGGCTTGATTTGTGACCCAAGGTATGATCTATCCTGGAGAATGTTCCATGAGCACTTGAGAAGAATGTGTATTTTGTTGTTTTTGGATGGAATGTCCTATAAATATCAATTAAGTCCATCTTGTTTAATGTACCATTTAAAGCTTGTGTTTCCTTATTTATTTTCATTTTGGATGATCTGTCCATTGGTGAAAGTGGGGTGTTACAGTCCCCTACTATGACTGTGTTACTGTCGATTTCCCCTTTATGGCTGTTAGCATATGCCTTATGTATTGAGGTGCTCCTATGTTGGGTGCATAAATATTTACAGTTGTTATATCTTCTTTTTGGATTGATCCCTTGATCATTATGTAGTGTCCTTCTTTGTCTCTTGTAATAGTCTTTATTTTAAAGTCTAATTTTGTCTGATATGAGAATTGCTACTCCACCTTTCTTTTGATTTCCATTTGCATGGAATATCTTTTTCCATCCCCTCCCTTTCAGTCTGTATGTGTCCCTAGATCTGAAGTGGATCTCTTGTAGACAGCATATATACGGGTCTTGTTTTTGTATCCATTCAGCCAGTCCATGTCTTTTGATTGGAGCATTTACATTTAAGGTAATTATTGATATGTATGTTCCTATTACCATTTTCTAATTGCTTTGAGTTTCTTTTCGTAGGTCTTTTCCTTCTCTTGTGTTTCCCACTTAGAGAAGTTCCTTTAGCATTTGTTGTAAAGCTGGTTTGGTGGTGCTGAATTCTCCTAACTTTTGCTTTATCTGTAAAAGTTTTAATTTCTCCATCGAATCTGAATGAGATCCTTGCTGGGTAGAGTAATCTTGGTTGTAGATTTTTCCCTTTCATCACTTTAAATATGTTCTGCCACTCCCTATTGGCTTGCAGAGTTTCTGCTGAAAGATCAGCTGTTAACCTTGTGGGGATTCCCTTGTATGTTATTGTTGTTTTTCCCTGTTGCTTTTAATATTTTTCTTTGTATATAATTTTTGATAGTTTGATTAATATGTGTCTCATCATGTTTCTCTTTTGGTTTATCCTGTATGGTACTCTCTGTGCTTCCCGGACTTGACTGACTATTTCCTTTCCCATGTTAGAGAAGTTTTCAACTATATTCTCTTCAAATATTTTCTCAGACCTTTTCATTTTCTCTTCTTCTTCTGGGACCCCTATAATGCTAACGTTGTGTTTAATGTTGTCCCAGAGGTCTCTAAGACTGTCCTCAATTCTTTTCATTCTTTTTTCTTATTCTGCTCCCTGGCAGTTATTTCCACCATTTTATCTTCTAGCTCACTTATCCGTTCTTCTGCCTCAGTTATCCTGTTATTGATTCCTTCTAGAGTATTTTTAATTTCAGTTATTGTGTTGTTCATCACTGTTTGTTTGCTCTTTAGTTCTTCTAGATCCTTGTTAAATGTTTCTTGTATTCTCTGTTCTGTTTCCGAGATTCTGGATCATCTTTATTATCATTACTCTGAACTCTTTTTCAGGTAGGTTTACTACTTCTTCTTCATTTATTTGGTCTTGTAGGTTTTTACCTTGTTCCTTCATCTGTAACATATTCTTTTGTTGTTTCATTGTGTTTTCTTTTTGATGGGTGGTGCTGTATTACTGTCTTACTAGTTGCTTGGCCTGAGACGTCCAGCACTGGAGTTTGCAGGCAGTTGGATAGAGCTGGGTCTTGATGCTGAGATGAGGACCTTCAGGAGTCCTCAGTCTGATTGATATTCCCTGGGGTCTGAGGTTCTCTGTTAGTCCAGCGATTTGGACTTGGAGCTCCCACCACAGGAGCTTGGGCCCAACCTCCAGTCTGGGAACCAAGATCCCTCAAGCTTTGTGGCACAGTAAAAAAAAAAAAAAAAAAAGGAAGAAAGAAAGAAAGAGAAGAACAAAACAATATCAAAAAATAAAAAACAACATAAAATTAGTAAGATAAAAATATATTAGCAAAAATAAAAGTATAATTGAAACAACTGCATTAAGGTAAAATTAAACCACAGCAGAAAAAATTTTTAAAAAAAGGGTGGGGCAACAAGCCAAAAGGAGAGATCACTAACAAAGCATAAAGAATAAAATAAAACTAGAAAAATAAAAGATTTATTAGGAAAATAAAAATATGAAAGAATCAACAGCAATGAATCAACAAGGTAAAACTCCAATCTAAAAGAGGAAAAAGGAAAAGAAAAAAAAAAAAGCTTCCCGTTCCCTTCCGTTCCTTTGCGCCCCTCCCCCTCTGTCTCCCCCAGGGTCTCCCACATCGCTGCTGGACTCCTAACCATGGGTGGGTCCCACTGGGTGTAGGAACTCCTCCCCTCCCCCGGCCACCCCTCAGGGGTGCCCATTCCAGAGTTCCGGCTCCCCCTTCCTTCCCTCCCACTCCTTCAGGACCCGCGCAGCTAGAGGGGGCCTAGGTGGGCAGAGGATCAGGCCTGGGATCTCAGCAGGTTCCCAGGGGTCCACACTCCCTTTTGATCCTCTGCCCTCCCAATGGTTCCCCAATTTCCCCCTTCGGGCATGGGATCCCTTCCTCTCCCCCAGCTGCCCCTTAGGGGCGCCAGTCCCCTCCCACCTCCACTTTTCCTCACTATTCACTCCCCTAACGCCCCACATCCTACCCGGGCTCTGGGGGTTCCTCCCATCCCCTTAGGTGTCCATGGTCCCCCACCAGTGCCTGGTAGGTGCCCTAGTTGTGAGGAGACGTGAATTTCGCGTCCTCCTAGTATGCCATCTTGACTCTGCTCATATCTTTTGGATGCTGAATAATACTCCATCTTCTGGATGTATCACAGTTTATTTATCTATTCACCTACTGAAGAACATCTTGGTTGCTTCCAAGTTTTGGCAATTAATGAATAAAGCTGCTATAAACATCTTTGTGTGGGTTTTGTATGGACATAAGTTTCCAACTGCTTTAGGTAAATATCGAGAAGTGAGATTGCTGGATCGTATGGTAAAAGTACATTTAGCTTTGTAAGAAACTACCAAACTTTCTTGCAAAGAGGCTGTACCATTTTGCATTCCCACTAGCAATGAATGTGAGTTCCTGTTACTCCACATCCTTGTCAGCATTTGGTGTTGTCAGTGTTCCAGATTTTGGCCATTCTAATATGTGTGTATCTCATTGTCATTTTAATTTGCATTTCTCTGATAACACATAATGTGGAGTGTCTTTTCATATGCATTTTCCATCAGTATATCTTCTTTGGAGAGGTGTATATTAAGGTCTTTGGCTCATTTTTTAATTGGGTTGGTTGGTTTTTTATTGTTGAGTTTTAAGAGTTCTTTGTACATTTTGGCTAACAGTCTTTTATCAGATGTGTCTTTTGCAAATATTTTCTCCCAGTCTGTAGCTTGTCTTCTCATTCTCTTGACATTGTCTTTTGTAGAGCAGTTTTTAGTTTTTCAACTTAATTTTGAACACCACTCCTGATTAGAGTATTCCTCATATGAAAATGCACTGTTTATTTAGTCACTGTCCTGAGTTATTTCCATTATTTTCCTAGTCAAACACTGTTACAATGAACATTCTTTGACATATCTTTGATATATGTTTCCTCAGGGTAAAAGGTAGAAATGGAATTTCTGGGTTATAAGGTATGAAAATTATTTAGTTATAATAGATATTTTTAATGCTTAAATAAAAATCTATTGTATGATTTTAATGTTGCACTTTAAATGCTCTGTTGAAAATATCTTTGTCCACATACTTTTGTGCTTATTTTATGTTATTCCCTTAAATTTCCAAAAGGAGAACTACTCATTCAAAGGGTATAATAATTTTGAGACCTCCTGATACATAGCATCAAATTGTTTTCCAGAAAGATTACTTTAGTTTATAACCTCAGTATGAGTGTATGAGATACCCATTTTACCATCCAATTAAACATTAGATGTTATCACATTTAAAATATATATTTTTCAGTTTGATAGGGATGAAAGAGTTGTCTGCCTGAGAATCATCTGTTATTCCACCACTTTCTAAAGAAAAATTTCCCTGCATCCCTCTTATATCAAAATAGGGATTTTCCTCCTTTGATGATACAATACACATTCATTTATCACTATGTAAACTGTATTAATTTACTTTAAAACACTTTTTATTACTTATATCATCTTGTTTTCATTGTTCTATTGGTAGATTTTTCTATTTGTGAAAAAATTGTTTGGGTGTTTTGAGATGGGATAGACTATATCATCAACTTCTCCCATTAAAATTTATGGAAATACCTTTTCATTTAATGGCAGGATCTTCAGGAATGAAAGAAGTCATTAACTGAGGGCTAAGTATTAATTTATTTGTATATTTTGTAAAAACGAACAACCCATTTTGTATCCTGCCCTTTTCATGGGCAATGGTATTTTAGATATCTTTCTATAGCAGTATACATAACTCTATGCGTAAAGATTTTAAAGCAGATTTTTGTATGTAGTCTTGTTTAGTGCAACTAAGCTTTAAATATTATTTCTTCTAAAATCTCCTTTTTAGTGTTAATTAATCCTGTTGTGCATGCCTTTATTCCAGGTACTTTTCAATACAATATAATCCCTGGTTACTAGGCTTATCATATGTATCTAGTGACTTGTGACTTAAAGGATACACAAAGGTTAGTAATGTATGACTTGCTTCCAGTCCATTGTAGAAATCTCCTCAAAGAACATGATATTTTTATATTTATGGGTGGAAAGTTATAGAGTGTTGACTTTTTCTGATGACTGTGTGCTTTATGTTTTACTTCAAATCATGAGGCCCAAATCAACCTCAAGATTCTTTCTTCTCTGTAGATAAGCAAAGGAAGCTACCATTCATATTTAAAGCTATATACTTCCTCTATTACTGTTCTGACTCTGCAGTCCATTTCTATTCTTAGAATATGTAAAACAGACGGGTCATAGTGTGCTAAAACCACATCATAAAGCTGTTTTGCTTTATGGCCCAGGAATTCTGCTGCTTACCTAGCTCTTTTTTTTTTTTTTTTTTTTTTTTGTTTT
>NW_006799780.1:3261990-3277541 GCF_000442215.2 Lipotes vexillifer
GCGCAGGCTCAGCGGCCATGGCTCACGGGCCCAGCCGCTCCGCGGCATGTGGGATCCTCCCGAAACGGGGCACGAACCCGCGGCTCCTGCATCGGCAGGCGGACTCTCAAGCACTGCGCCACCAGGGAAGCCCTACCTAGCTCTTAAGAAAAAATCCTTGCTTCTGAATAGCTTAATACCTCGCTGTGACCCCATATATATACGTAAAGAATAATCTTAAACTTTCAATTTTTCAGGCCCCTGGGGAAATCATTCACTTAGTCCATAGACTTCAAAAAAGATATTGTAAGAGTGAGGTATGAGTATATCATATTCCAGTTTCTTTGTTCAATTCTGCAAGATTTATTACTAAACAATTTAAGTTTTAGTCAAATATTAAATTATAGACATTGACAAATGTCTTTATTGAGGCTTCAAGAGATGTTTCATATGTTTTATCTCTAATGTGATAGAATAATGTGTATTAGCAAGTATAAATTTTTTTTTTTGCTCCAAATCATTTCTATTTGGTAATTAAATTTTTTTCACCAGCTAGTCACACATATTGAGTTAGCTTATTAACATTTTCCACGAGCCTATATTTTCTCTCTATAGTAAATAAATGTATTGCAATAGGAAACAAAATTTGAACAGAATAGATTTAAAAACAGAGGAGGGACTTCCCTGGTGGCACAGTGGTTAATAATCCACCTGCCAATGCAGGGGACATGGGTTCAGGCCCTGGTCCGGGAAGATCCCACAGGCCACCGAGCAACTAAGCCCATGCTCCGGAACTACTGAGCCTGCGTGCTGCAACTACTGAAGCACACACACCTAGAGCCCATGCTGGGCAACAAGAGAAGCCACCGCAATGAGAAGCCCACGCACCGCAACAAAGAGTAGCCCCTGCTCTCTGCAACTAGAGAAAGCCCGCACGCAGCAGCGAAGACCCAATGCAGCCAAAAATAAATAAATAAATTTTTAAAAATAAAAATAAAAACAGAGGAGCCTTGAACCCCATATAAGACAGATTTGAATGTTATCATTTCACATTTTTTATTTGTAAGTCTATTTCACACACACACACACAGTCAGTTGTACCTGTAGACATTTGTCCTACATCATCTAACTGTAAATTTTATTAATTTCTTATTTTTCTCCATTTTATCAACTCATGTTTTCCTGTTAGTACTCATTCTCATCCTTTTTTTCTCATTGAAAAATTTCTACCTATAGAATGGATTTCCCTGTGTTTACTATCTTAAACACATTTCTACAGTTCATCTAAGAGAAGCATTCTCCATTCACTTTTAGCCATGGGACAATCTGCATTTTTCCCATCCAAAATCTTATAATGAGCTGTTGTATAGTGTAAATTTAATTTATAATGTCAAATTATAGCATTTCATTTATTTACTTTTTTTATTTCATTTGATGCAACTTTTAAGATGGAATTCTGGGATGCCAGATCTTGTTGATGACGAATGTTGTATACATTGCTTATAAGAAATTATTATTCTTTGTTGGAGCAACTAGCATATGTAACATCAGTTAGAACTTCTTAACTAATTCTTTCTAATCTTTCACTTTTTGTTTGAATCAAGAGCATTTGGAGTTCCTTGCATCATTTGATTTAAAAAAGAAGGAGGAGCAGGAGGAGGAAGTGGGGGGAGAAGAATATTTAGGAGACATTTAGATGTCTGTAAGATTGCCTTTGCACAGGTAACAGATCTTGAATATCTGAGTTAAATATAAATTAAAATTTTTTTTTCTTGTTCTTCCTCTTTTGACTTTTTTGTCAAATTGTTGAAGTGTAGAAAACCTTAGAAATTTGGGACTGAGAGTAGAGGTGAGTACTTCCCACTTTGCTGTCACCATGTCAGCCATGCATAAAGTTCTCAAGCTTTAAAGAATGGGCAGGGCTTCCCTGGTGGCGCAGTGGTTGAGAGTCCGCCTGCTGATGCAGGGGACACGGGTTCGTGCCCCGGTCCGGGAAGATCCCACATGCCGCGGAGCGGCTGGGCCCGTGAGCCATGGCTGCTGAGCCTGCGCGTCCGGAGCCTGTGCTCCGCAACGGGAGAGGCCACGACAGTGAGAGGCCCGCGTACTGCAAAAAAAAAAAAAAAAAAAGAATGGGCAGATTCCCTAAATACATTTCATTATTTCACATGAACCCTGTGAATGACACGTAGCTGTAGTTATCACCCCATTGTACAGATGTGGAAACTTAGAGAAGTTAAAGCACTTTCCCAAGATGACATAGCTTAATTAGTGGTAGAGACAGGTCTTAAACCAGATCTGCTGACTGCTGACTAAATGCTAGATCTTTAAAGGATGCATTGTTAACTCCTGCCTGGAATGCTAAATGCCTTAGCACTATGGTGTTTTTGAAAAGAAAGTAAATCTCAGCAAAAAGGGTCCTGGGGTAAATAGAACAGGATTAGCTGTTCTCTTAGAGGCAGCACTCAATCATGAGAGCTTATGAAAAAGTCTTCCCTAGAAGTCTCTAAAAATAAGATTATAAAATACGCCCATATGTTTTGTAATGTCAACTATAAATTGGCACCTGCCATTGGTACTTGCCATCTACCTCTACAAGGATTAAATCATGTGCTGCAGCTGCTGACTTTCAACACACCCCTGAAAGGAGCTCAGAGTGGAGAGCAGAAATGAGGCACTCTGTGCTCTGGGAAAAACTGGTGGAACAGGTCTTCAGATAGTTAGATATTTTCAGGAGCTGATTTTATGACCCCAATTCTTGTATCTCCTCATATCTGTAAAAGCACTAAAATCTTTCATGGTGATGTCTGCTCATTGTGACTAGCAGAAACCTTCTACAAAAAAATATGGTGCTTCAAAAACAGAAATATAGATCAATGGAACAGGATAGAAAGCCCAGAGATAAGCCCACACACATATGGTCACCTTAACTTTGATAAAGGAGGTTAGAATACACAGTGGAGAAAAGACAGCCTCTTCAATAAGTGGTGCTGGGAAAACTGGACAGCTACATGTAAAAGAATGGAATTAGAACGCTCCCTAACACCATACACAAAAATAAACTCAAAATGGATTAAAGACCTAAATGTAAGGCCAGAAACTATCAAACTCTTAGAGGAAAACATAGGCAGAACACTCTGTGACATAAATCACAGCAAGATCCTTTTTGACCCACCTCCTAGAGAAATGGAAATAAAACCAAAAATAAACAAATGAGACCTAATGAAACTTAAAAGCTTTTGCACAGCAAAGGAAACCATAAACAAGACAAAAAGACAACCCTCAGAATGGGAGAAAATATTTGCAAATGAAGCAACTGACAAAGGATTAATCTCCAAAATTTATAAGCAGCTCATGCAGCTCAATATCAAAAAAACAAACAACCCAATCCAAAAATGGGCAGAAGACCTAAACAGACATTTCTCCAAAGAAGATATACAGATTGCCAACAAACACATGAAAGAATGCTCAACATCACTAATCATTAGAGAAATGTATATCAAAACTACAATGAGATATCATATCACACCAGTCAGAATGGCCATCAACAAAAAATCTACAAATAATAAATGCTGGAGAGGGTGTGGAGAAAAGGGAACCCTCTTGCACTGTTGGTGGGAATGTAAATTGATACAGCCACTGTGGAGAACAGTATGGAGGTTCCTTAAAAAACTAAAAATAGAACTGCCATACAACCTAGCGATCCCACTACTGGGCATATACCGAGAAAACCATAATTGAAAAGGAGTCATGTACCACAATGTTCATTGTAGCTCTATTTACAATAGCCAGGACATGGAAGCAACCTAAGCATCCATCAACAGATGAATGGATAAAGATGATGTGGCACATATATACAATGGAATATTACTCAGCCATAAAAAGAAACGAAATTGAGTTATTTGTAGTGAGGTGGATGGACCTAGAGTCTGTCATACAGAGTGAAGTAAGTCAGAAAGAGAAAAACAAATGCTGTATGCTAACACATATATATGGAATCTTAAAAAAAAAAAAAGGTCCTGAAGAACCTAGGGGCAAGATGGGAATAAAGACACAGAACTACTAGAGAATGGACTTGAGGGTATGGGGAGGGGGAAGGGTAAGCTGTGACAAAGTGAGAGAGTGGCATGGACATATATACACTATCAAACACAAAATAGATAGCTAGTGGGAAGCAGCCGCATAGCACAGGGAGATCAGCTTGGTGCTTTGTGACCACCTAGAGGGGTGGGATAGGGAGGGTGGGAGGGAGGGAGACGCAAGAGGGAAGAGATATGGGGACATATGTATATGTATAACTGATTCACTTTGTTATAAAGCAGAAACTAACACACCATTGTAAAGCAATTATACTCCAATAAAGATGTTTAAAAAATATATATATGTACTTGATTGCATGTATTCCCCCTTCACCAAAATTACACATATACTGACCTTCCCCGCCTACCTCTTAGAAGCAGTTTCTCAGAGCTATCTGAAATGCTGTCTCCCAGGCTATAGTCCTTATTTTGCCCCAAATAAAACTTAAGTCACAGCTCTCACATTGCGCAGTTTTTTTAAGTCGACAGTAATGGACATAGTTTATAGTCAGTGGACATCTAGAAAATAATTTTATAATAAGTTCCACATGAAAGCATTTGAAAGACCTGGCCTAAAACAGTAAATAGAATGTCCCCCATTAAATGGTAGAAATCAGATATTTTTGAAAAATAAAAATGTATTTTTTGTTTTCAAAATCAGTATTAAATGTAGAATTTTTTATTTTTATCACATCTTTGGTGAGTTAATCAGAACTAAATTCTACGTACCTTTACCTTGCATTGGGATAAAGAATGATACAGAATTAACTTCTGATCATCTGTGCTAATATAAGGGATCAGGGGCACAGGCATTCCATTTGTCTTAAAAATGTATAATGAGATTGTGCATTGTGAGGTGGTTTTGTTTGTTTGTTTGTTTTTCAGGTGAATGGGATCATAGGATGCTTGTGTTTTACTCAGCTATATAGTATAAGCCATTTGTCTTTTTTTTTTAAACATCTTTATTGGAGTATAATTGCTTTACAATGGTGTGTTAGTTTCTGCTTTATAACAAAGTGAATCAGTTATACATATACATATGTTCCCATATCTCTTCCCTCTTGCGTCTCCCTCCCTCCCACCCTCCCTATCCCACCCCTCTAGGTGGTCACAAAGCACCAAGCTGATCTCCCTGTGCTATGTGGCTGCTTCCCACTAGCTATCTATTTTGTGTTTGATAGTGTATATATGTCCATGCCACTCTCTCACTTTGTCACAGCTTACCCTTCCCCCTCCCCATATCCTCAAGTCCATTCTATTTGTCATTTTTTAACATATAGCAGCCAATATTGGAAGGAATTGGCAACAGTGAATGCCAGGCATCAGTGAGAAACCAATATGGAATGCCAATTTGTCACAGGAAAATCCACAAATCTACTTGTGGATATACCCGAGTGTCATCTGTGAAATTAGACCGTATTCCTTCTGAGGATTTGTAACTATTGAAGGGAAACGCTGGGGTTCAGGGATTTGACAGCCAAAAGGGGAAAGTTAGGAACATGTTTCACTTTCTATTTCGAGTGAAATCTATTCTTTCCTCATTTTTTGTTAATTCCCACTTGAGATCCTGGCCTCAACACTTCTTTGGTTCATACTTTCCGTTCTAGCTTCTGTGGACACGGTGCTTGATAAATAATATACAAACTTGTGTGTGCACACTCTCATCTTTGTGAGAAAATAAGGTACTTTTTGGATGGAAATCTTGCAGTGCTTGAGAACTGCCTCTATTATAGGCCCTGTTTCTTTGCTAAAAATGGCAGCTTCTCTTAGGATGTAGCTTCCTGCATTCAGAACAGAGGTTCAGTAATCAGGTAAAACAGCTACTTTGGCTTTGCTCTTCCATTTTTTGTAGAATAAACGGAAGTATCTGTTTTGGGTTAACTTCATTGTGGAGCTCAACGGATATTGAAACATATGATTGGTTTTACATGATAGGATCAACTCATTAATTAGATTTTGTTATAGTTCAAGTGTACAGATAGTAGTTGGAATGACAGTTGAAGCCATGTATAAATGTTGATCTAATCAAGACACAATTGGTTCCCTATGTTGGTACTTAATATTTCCTAAATTCATGAATCTTTCATGTGGCCCTAAAATTACTATGAAAGTATATAATAAAACCTATTAGTGCTTATTAAAATCACAAGGATGAGCAAAGAATGATTAACGTGAAGGTAGGCATGTGAGAAGAGTGGAGTGGGGCAGTGAAAAATGGTCATATCAGACAGATACATGTGAAGCCGAACCTCACCACCTATGAGCTATGTAATCTTGGTCAAGTTACTTCATTTCTCTGTTCCTCAGTTTTCTCCTCTGATAAGTAGGGAGTAGTAACTACCTTGCACATTACTGTAAGGATTCGAGAAAATATTTTCAAAGTGTCTAGCTAGCTCAGTATCCAACACTTGAGAGGGATTCACTAAACTGGAAGCGGCTATCTCTGGTCTTGAGAAATGAATCATTTAGACTACGATTCTAAAGATATTTCACTTTTATAGAAGGTGGACAATTTTCCTTTAAACTTTCAGAGTAGATATGAAAGCAAACAAATATTAGCAATGCAGGGGGAAAGTCTGGTTATAAGCATAAAACTAGAGCAGGTATTAGAAGCATCTGGCAGGACTTTGAAAGGTGGCAGCATCAGTCAGTTTCTAGGCAGAAAAACAGAACTGAGATATTTTAAGAGAGAAAATTTAATTTGGAAAACTAGTCGCAAAAGTGATGGGAGAGCTGAGAAGGCAATCAGAGGTCAGTGAGGTAACACAAAGTTACCAATGGCAGGAAACAGCTATTGCTCCCACAGCCAGAGGGACAAAGGGAGGAGGTGGTGGAACCAGAGCTGAGGAAGCCTGGAGAGAGATGGAACCTGCCTGACGTGTTACACAAAGCAGAGAGAGAAAAAAGAAGTACCTTGGTTTTCCTACTTCTCACCCTTCAACCTCCAGTCATTGTCTCCTCAGTGGTCCATCCTAATAGAAATCAGTGGTCAAAGAGCTTGCAAAATGCAGTTTGCAGCCGTGAGGGTCCTGCAATACAGAGCAAAACAGGGGAAGGGCAGGGAATAGATCTGAGGACAAATAAACAGATAGCCAGCACAGGGACATTCACAGTTATTTTCTGAAGAATTGTTTGCATGGCCTGGGACAGAATTGCAAGGCAGATAGTCTACTGCTTTTGCATTTTTCCTTTCCTTGCCATCAGTACCCTCCCTGCCTGGATTTGGTGTAGGGCAGGTCTAAGGTAGTGAAATCCAAAACTGTGATTAGACCAGAAGGAGGCTCACAGGTACCACAAGTCAGAGTAGTTGGGGTCATACCCAGAGCAGAAGGCTATGGCAAGAACAAACAAAGGCAAGTAGGGTTTATTAGTCCAAGCAGATAAACTAGATTCATTGTTGGCAACAAATCAAAAGTCAATGTTAGTAGAACAATCTGCAATAGACTAAAGATCACGGTAGCTCACCCCAGATGGTGAGAAATGGATATATTTTGGGGGCGGAGCCAAGAGGATTATTGATTGATAAATATAAGTGTGAAGGAAAAAAAGGAAAAAAAATGAGTGAAGGACGTTGGCCAAGTTTATTCTGAGCCAGGAGGATAAAACTGCCATTTATCAAGGTGAGCAAGCTGTGAGAAGAGAAGGTTTGGGGAGGATAGCCAGAGTTTGACTTTTGATATGCTGAATTTTAGAACCTTTTGTTTTTAAAAGTTTCTTTTAAAAACTGCCCTTTTTGTGATTTTTTTAAAAAACATAACGCAGGAGGCTCAGTACTGAAACCAGGGAAATTATTAAGTGGAAGTCTATACATCTAATGGTGAAAGCTCATCATTCTACCTTCTTTGATTCTGAGAAAGCTGGCAGACAAGGTTTACCCACACCCTGTCCCCCAACTCTTCCCCTAACCCCAAGGGATTGGTATATTAGTCTTTGGGGTAATTGGCTCGCTTAAGAGAAAATCTCTGTACATACCAGTAATTAAGGATTTCCCATAGGAATATCTGAATCTACAGTGACTCCAAAGTAATTCCTTATAAATCCCCAAGCTCTGACCATGCACACTTCCATCATGTTGTTAATTCAACACATACACCAATGGACAGTCAAAGGTCAGCAGATTTACCCTAGGCACAATGTTAGGCCCTGTGAGAGACTCAAGGCCAGGAGACAACACCTGCTCATCAGTCTCAGAATTCAGGCAAGAATTATCCTGGGTTTGTCTCTGACATCTGGTAAACATTCTTTCAAAAACGTTGAATACATGCATGTTCATAGCAGTGTTATTCACAATAGTTAAAACATGGAAGCAACCCAGTGCCCATCAGTGGGTGAATGGATAAGCAAAATGTGGTACATACAGGCAATGGAATATTATTCAGGCTTAAAAAGGAAGGAAATGCTGACATATGCTACAATATGGATGAACCTTGAGGACATTATGTTAAGTGAAATAAACCAGTAACAAAAGACAATAATTGTATGATTCCATTTAAACAAGGTACTTAGACTAGTCAGAATCATAAAGACAGAAAGTATAATGGTGGTTGCCAGGGGTTGGGGGAAAGGGAGAATGGGAATTAGAATTTAATGGGTATAGAGTTTCAGTTTCACAAGATGAAAAGTGTTATGGGGATGGGTGGTAGTGATGGTTGCACAACAATGTGAATGTATTTAATACCACTGAACAGTTCACTTTAAAATGGCTAAGATGTTTAAAAGAAAAAGTTGGGAAAAAGAAAGTACTTGGAACTTCTGAAGAAAAGAGGAGTTACTATTATATAATGGCAGATGTTCTCCAAATTGCCTTTGACCAACAATTGATCAAGAAAAAGAACCAGGAACTAAAATTGGCACAAATGGACGAAAGGTACTGAAAGAAAATCAGAAAAGATAAATTAGAGGCACCTTAAAAGGAATGTTAAAATATTATTCTAATAACAATGACCAAGTATAATTTTTATATTTTTATTGTTAAACATAAATACATTTATTTCAGTCATGCTCAGTGTAAGCAATGCTATAATTATGTTTCACTTACACTTGTGATCCCATTTAACCATGCAGTATCTATGAACAGAATAACAAAGGAGGTCATTGGAGGTTAGAGCTGCCAATGACCTATTGTAATAATGAAATAATCTTTTCAAATTAACAGCAGAATTACTGCTTTATACTCTATTGTCTCATGTAAACAATACCAGATTTAGTGGAAAAAAATTAACAAAAGATGTAAATGATTTAAAGAGAATCCCCAGAAAGAAATAATATTGATAAAACCCGCAACTGAATATATCTATTTAGCCAATACTGAATGTGTATACTCATACATATAATGCATATATTTGTTCTCAACTATATTTAAAAATTCTCTATAAAAGAGACATTGTCTTTAGTTTCTATTCTTAAATCCTCAATAATATGTAGGGAATGTGTCTGAGAAAGAGCAATTATGTAATTATTTATATTGGTTGACAGTTTAAGGAATGAAAGACTAAATACTATGATGATAAGCTATAATAATTTTTTCTTTTAATATGGCATACAGTCTATGGTTTGCTGACAAGCTCACATGTTTTTTAAAATTTCTGTGCATTCAGATGGATAATAAAGAACCAGCTTTGGCTAATCAAAGACAAGTTAGTTGTTTGCTCAGACACTGAAAGAAAAGGAAGACACTGCAAAGCAGAATAAAGATCAAATTACAGATGTAGTTTTGGGGATCCTCAGCACATGTGATAATTGAAGCCTGCAGTAGAAGAGTTCATCTATGTGTAGTGGTGGAAAGAAGGACTTAGAACTGAGCTCTTAGGAGATCCACTATTTTGTGTTCTGATAGAGGAGAAGCTCACAAAGGGGATTTACACGGAGCTTCTGGAACAGTGTTGTGTCATAGAATCCAACAGAAGAGAGGGTTTCAAGAAAGAGGAAGTGTCAGCTTTGCCAGATGCTGAGAAGCCAAGGAAGACAACAGAAAAACACCCAATTAATTTAGTTTCATGGTGTCACTGTTAGTATTTGCAAAAACAGTGGAGTATTCAGGGACAGTCCATTCTAGAGAAGGTTGAAGATAAATAAAGAAGGTGGGAAAGTGAGTCAGTGAGAGCAAACACTCCTAAAAATGTGACAAGGGGAAGAAAGACAGTGAGGGGTGAAGGGACAGTTTTGTTTTTGATTGCATTGACAATGCCATCATTAATAGTGTGTCCCAGTGTGATTGAGAGGTCAGCCTTTATTCTGGAGTTGCAAGTATCATGCAGAGCCTGTTCAGATCCATGATGAATCTGTGTTCTTGCAACAAGGGAGCTCCCAATGGTACCATGGTTCAGTTAGAGAATGGCAGAAATTGCTATTTCTTCCCAATATCCATTCTCTCATTAGAATTTTCAGCGAGGCACAGGGCCCTCCAAAATAAAGACATACAGGGCCTCCCAAAATAAAACAATTCCCCGGTCTTCCTTGTAATTATATATGGCCAGGGGAGTAAGTCCTAAACAATGCAGATATGCAAGAGTATCCTGCAGCAGCTTCAGAGAACCTTCCTTAAGGAACAGCTTACATGAACCCTTCGACCCACTATGTCACTTTCCTCTTCCTAGCTAGTTGAAATATGGACATGATAGATGGAGCTGAAGAGCCATCTTGGACCATGAGGTGACATTGAGAATAGAGGCCACAATTGATAGAGTAAAAACCTAGAAGAATCCAAAGTATGTGTTGATGTCATAGAACAGAGTTCTATGGAAGCCCTAGACCACCTGTACCTGGATGTTAAGGCAAAAGGAAAATGAGCATCTAGTTTAAGCCTCTGATATTTTGGAGGCTACTAATAATACCCTTAGTCAAATCTAAATCTAACTAATATATAGAAGGACAGCAAGAAAAGTGCCGACTGTAATAAAATTGACAAGTCATCGTTGAAATGAAAACAGGTTAAAAGTCATTGAAGAGGGACTTCCTTGGTGGCACAGTGGTTAAGAATCTGCCTGTCAATGCAGGGGACACAGGTTTGAGACCTGGTCCGGGAAGATCCCACATGCCGCAGAGCAACTAAGCCTGCGTGCCACAACTAGTGAAGCCCACGTGCCACAACTGCTGAAGCCCATGCACCTAGAGCACATGCTCCACAACAAAAGAAGCCACCGCAATGAGAAGCCCGTGCGCCACAATAAGGAGTAGCCCCACTTGCCACAACTAAAGGAAGATTGCCAACAGCACGAAGACCCAACATAGCCAAAAATAAATAAATAAATAAATAAATTTATTTTAAAAAAAAAGTCTTTGGGGCTTCCCTGGTGGCGCAGTGGCTGAGAGTCTGCCTGCCGATGCAGGGGACATGGGTTCGTGCCCCGGTCTGGGAAGATCCCACATGCCACAGAGCGGATGGGCCCATGAGCCATGGCCGTTATGCCTGTGCGCCAAGAGCCTGTGCTCCACAACGGGAGAGGCCACAACAGTGAGAGGCCCGCGTACCGCAAAAAAAAAAAAAAGTCATTGAAGAAAATTCTATTTAGGAAAAATAATAGTGTTAATTTAAGACCATGGATATTGTCTGGGAGTCGATGTCAAGAAGGAAATGGAGAATGAAATTTTGCCATTTGCAGCAACATGGATGGACTTGGAGGTCATTATGCTAAGTGGAATAAGTCAGACAGAGAAAGACAAATACTGTATGATATCACCTTTACGTGGAATCTAAAATATACAACAAACTAGTGAATATAACAAAAAAGAAGCAGACACAGATATAGAGAACAAACTAGTGGTTACCAGTGGGGAGGGGGGGAGGGGGCAACATAAGGGTGGGGGAGTGAAAGGCAAAAACTGTTGGGTGTAAGATAGGATACAAGGATGTATTGTACAACATGGGGAATACAGCCAATATTTTGAAATAACTGTAAATGGAGTGTAACTCCAAATAACTGTAAATGGAGTGTAACTTAATTTTTTCTAAAAAAAATAAAATCATACGAAAAAATTTTAATAAAATAAATTAAAAAAATTTTTAAGCCATATACAAAAATAAACTCAAAATGGATTAAAGATCTAAATGTAAGACCAGATATATATAAAACTCCTAGAGGAAACTATAGGAGTTTATATAAAACTATATAACTCCTAGAGGAAAACATAGGCAGAACACTCTTTGACATAAATTACAGCAATATTATTTTGCATCTGTCTCCTAGAGTAATGGAAATAAAAGCAAAAATAAACAAATGGGACCCAATTAAACTTAAAAGCTTTTGCTCCACAAAGGAAACCATAAGCAAAACAAAAAGACAACCTATGGAATGGGAGAAAATATTTGCAAATAATGCAACTGGCAAGGGATTAATTTCCAAAATATTCAAACAGTTCATACAGTTCAATATCCAGAAAACAAAAAATGCAACCAAAAAATGGGCAGAAGACCTAAATAGACATTTCTCCAGAGAAGATATACAGATGGCCAATAGGCACATGAAAAGATGCTCAACATCACAAAATTATTAGAGAAATGCAAATGAAAACTACAATGAGGTACCACTTCACACCAGTCAGAATGGCCATAATTAAAAAGTCTACAAATAACAAATGCTGGAGAGGGTGTGGAGAAAAGGGAACCCTCCTAGACTGTTGGTGGGAATGTAAATTGATGAAGCGACTATGGAGAACAGTATGGAGGTTCCTTAAAAAACTAAAAGTAGAGTTACCATATGATCCAGCAATCCCATTTCTGGGCATATAACCAGAAAAGACAAAAACTCTAATTCAAAAGGATACATGCACCCTGATGTTTGTAGCAGAACTATTTACAATAGCCAAGACATGGAAGCAACCTAAATGCTCGTCGACAGATGAATGGATAAAGAATATTACTCAGGGCTTCCCTGGTGGCGCAGTGGTTGAGAGTCCGCCTGCCGATGCAGGGGACATGGGTTTGTGCCCCATTCTGGGAATATCCCACATGCCGTGGAGCAGCTAGGCCCGTGAGCCATGGCCGCTGAGCCTGTGCGTCTGGAGCCTGTGCTCTGCAACGGGAGAGGCCACAACAGTGAGAGGCCCACGTACCGCAAAAAAAAAAAAAATATTACTTAGCCATTAAAAAGAATGAAATATTGCCATTTGCAGCAACATGGATGGACCTAGAGATTTTCATACTAAGTGAAGTAAGTCAGACAGAGAAAGTCAAACATCACAAGATATCACTTATATGTGGAATCTAAAAAAAATGATTCAAATGAACTTATTTACAAAATATAAATAGACTCACAGACATGGAAAACAAACTTATGGTTACCAAAGGAGAAAGGGGAAGGGATAAACTAAAAAAAAAAAAAAAAAAAGGAAAATGTCACATGAGGAAATGTGGTCCCATATAATCCAGTCTCCTTGTATATCACTGGTCAATCACAGCAGACACTCTTGCAAAGTATTACTTCAAGAGAAAAAGTGAGGTAGATGATGATTCCCTTTTGCTGTTTAGTGTATACTTTCATACTTTCTTTTAACCTGTTTAACTGGATATATATTTTAATTTGTTTAACCTGCTTGACTGTATATCTATCTTTCTATCTATCTCAGATGTATAAATACATGTGTGTGTATATATACACATATATAGTTTAATATGAGTCTCAGAGTCCAGTATTGGCTTCTTTTTAACATTAAATAAAATTGTAAAGGGTGCAGAAAAGTTTCTTCTGGTTATCTCTTTCTGAAGGAGTAACTCAAAAATATTTTAAATGAGAAAATTCACTTTTGAACTATCAAATGTTACCAAAAATAGCTAATAAAAACATCATCATCTCTCATAATAGAGGACAGGATTTCCATTCTATTTTTATTGAGAGATTACCATTATAAAACTACATATAGTGGGCATGAATTTTATTGCACAATGCCAGGATACAAGATATATCACATTTCCTTATTTCCTAAATCAAATGTAATCTGTTTTGAGGTTGGAGGGAAAATTCAACCAATCATTTTTGAGATTCCCTTCTCTTTCTTGATGGGGTCCTGCAACAATCCTAGTAATGTCAAAATCAGGAGGTTGAGCTGTCCTTTGCTCTGTGTGGTTGCCATATTTGCTGTTGCTCTGTTGACTGCAGGACGCTGCTATACAGAACTGGAGCTGCGTCTTGGGCACTGAAGATCAGGCAGGCCCCAAGATACATCTTACAAGGGATCTTTCCACTGACTTCAGACTGTGCCTCTCACTGCCAAGTTCCTGGGGTCAATGCATGGCTACAAGGCTTGGTCTCTGCCATCCAGTGGTGGGTTCCTTGTCTTCTCTCCAGCTGTAGAAAGTTAATACTCTCCCAATGTTTGAAAATGTGATCCCTTTTCTTGAATATACATAATGAAAGGAGCTGGTAACCCCAGTTCATTTTTTCTCCTAATCATACATAATGTTAAACTTATGTAACTCAGAAAGTATGTCAACCTTTGTTTTGAGCTTGTTCTCACAAAAATATAATTATTTAAGTGACTAAAAAGTAGAATAATTAATTTCACTTCTCTGATTTGAATTTCAGTTCTCTTTCTGGCTCCAGTTTTTTTTTTTTTTTTTTTTTTGGGGACGGTACGCGGGCCTCTCACTGTTGTGGCCTCTCCATTGCAGAGCACAGGCTCCGGACGCGCAGGCTCAGTGGCCACAGCTCACGGGCCCAGCCACTCTGTGGCACGTGGGATCTTCCCGGACCGGGGCACGAACCCGTGTCACCTGCATTGGCGGGCGGACTCTGAACCACTGCACCACCAGGGAAGCCCTCTGGCTCCAGTTTACATGCTAACTGGCAGTGGAATTAGATCACTAACAGTTGTTTCTTCTCTCTATAAATTGCCTGATATTGTCAATTGCATCTTAACATATTTGAGCTTTGGTGAATTTCCTTATGCCAGCTTCCTAAACATAAAATTAGTATAACTGTGTACTAATATGATATACCTATATCTTTGAAAATTTTTAGATGAATTCAATTGTGACTATCCTTAGATATAGTATAAAAGCACCTAATAGTTTTGATAACCTTTTCTTATTGACCTGTTTTATGACTTTACAGAAAAAAGTAGAAATCTAACATTAGAGTTATAAGAATATCCTAATCTGATTTAAATTTAATTATAATTCCTTGGACCATTTTAATAATATTTTTAGTATCATGATTTTGGCAGTGGATATGACGTGTTTATTATAGTATTAAATATTGGGATGTACAATGGTGAAAATGCTGAAATGTGTTTATTAAAAGCTAGAGAATTGGTTTAGTATCATATATATGTAGTATATGATATGTAGTATCATATACATACATACATTTAACTTACATATATTACCCCCCCCCCACACACACACACCATTAGTCTCCTTTAGAGAGTACAAGGAAACCAACTCATTCTTCTGAAAATGGTCAGTAAAGTAAAAGGTTGAATATTTAACTTCTCTTTCCTGTATGAACTTTATTTCAGGAAAACTAAATTGTTATTGAGGGACATTTTTCTTTCCCT
>NW_006799780.1:3277551-3317168 GCF_000442215.2 Lipotes vexillifer
TCCAGCCAATAAATAAAAAAGAAATGATAGGCGCAGTGGTTGAGAATCCGCCTGCTGATGCAGGGGACACGGGTTCGTGCCCTGGTCTGGGAAGATCCCACATGCAGCGGAGCGGCTGGGCCCTTGAGCCATGGCCGCTGAGCCTGCGCGTCCGGAGCCTGTGCTCCGCAACGGGAGAGGGCACAACAGTGAGGGGCCCGCGTATCGCAAAAAAAACCACCAAAAAACAAATGATAGATTACAATGTCACCATTTTGCAAACTCCAAATCAAAGGATGAATCCAAGTAGTGATTATCAATGGTTGTTAACATCACTGAAAGAGAGCCAACAAGATATTATGTGTCTCCTGATGGAAGTACACACCATCTATGAAGCAGACTTGCCAAAGAAACTGAACTGTATCAAACCAAGCCTCTAGATCTAGCTACAAGTTTACAGGAAACACAGAGGCAAGAAACACGTGTTAAAAGATACTATGTGGAGGGAGGTGCAGAAAAGTCCAGATACTGAAAATTTTATGGGCTAAAAGACATGGCTTTTTAAAAAAACAAATTGCCAGAAACAAAAAAGAGGGAACTTTATTAGACATCAACCAATCTCAATTTTTTGACCTTATTTGGATTTTGATTCACACAAGCTACTTTAAAATGATGACATTTATGAAACAATTGGAAATATAGACAGCAATGCTTAAATATTTGACATTATTGAAGAATTACTGTTAAATTTTTCAGGTATAATAATGGTATTATTAATATATTTTTGTGAAGAGCTATTTCAGAAATACATACTGAAGTATTTATGAATGAAATGATATGACGGGAGATTTTCTTCAAAATAATAAGGTTGGGTAAGGCTATAGATAAAACAAAGTTATTCATATTGAAGTAAGATACTAATATTGGATAGAAAAGAATTTCATTGCATTATTATTTCTACTTTGTAAAGTGCTTATCTTTTAAATATACGTGTTGAAAAAATTTAGAGATGTAAAGATATGATAAATATAGCAGAGGGAGGAACACTCTCAAACACATTCTATGAGGCCACCATCACCCTGATACCAAAACCAGACAAAGATGTCACAAAAAAAGAAAACTACAGGCCAATATCACTGACAAACATAGATGCAAAAATCCTCAACAAAATACTAGCAAACAGAATCCAACAGCACATTAAAAGGATCATACACCATGATGAAGTGGGGTTTATCCCAGGAATGCAAAGATGCTTCAGTAAACACAAATCAATCAATGTGATAAACCTGATTAACAAATTGAAGGAGAAAAACCATATGTTCATCTCAAGAGATGCAGAAAATGCTTTCGACAAAGTTCAACACCCATTTATGATAAAAACTCTCCAGAAAGTCAGCATAGAGGGAACATACCTCAACCTACCTCATAATAAAGGCCATGTATGACAAACCCACAGCCAACATCGTTCTCAATGGTGAAAAACTGAAACCATTTCCTCTAAGCTCAGGAACAAGACAAGGTTGCCCACTCTCACCACTATTATTCAATATAGTTTTGGAATTTTTAGCCATGGCAATTACAGAAGAAAAAGAAATAAAAGGAATCCAAATCAGAAAAGAAGAAGTAAAACTGTCACTTCAGTTTTACTTTATTTGCAGATGACATGATACTATATGTGGAGAATCCTAAAGATGCTACCAGAAAACTACTAGAGCTAATCAATGAATTTGGTAAAGTAGCAGGATACAAAATTAATGCACAGCAATCTCTGGCATTCCTATACACTAATGATGAAAAATCTGAAAGAAATTAAGGAAGCACTCCAATTTACCATTGCAACAAAAAGAATAAAACACCTAGGAATAAACCCACCTAAGGAGACAAAAGACTTGTATTCAGAAAACTGTAAGACACTGATGAAAAAATTAAAGACAATACAAACAGATGAGGAGATATACCATGTTCTTGCATTGAAAGAATCAACATTGTGAAAATGACTCTACTACGCAAATTCAGTGCAATCCCTATCAAACTACCAATGGCATTTTTCACAGAACTAGAACAAAAAATTTCACAATTTGTATGACAACACAAAAGACCCCAAATAGCCAAAGCAATTTTGAGAAAGAAAAACGGAGCTGGAGGAATCAGGCTCCGGGACTTCAGACTATACTACAAAGCTACAGTAATCAAGACAGTATGGTACTGGCACAAAGACAGAAATATAGATCATTGGAACAGGATAAAAAGCCCAGAGATAAACCCACGCACATATGGTCACCTTATTTTTGATAAAGGAGGCAAGAATATACAATGGAGAAAAGACAGCCTCTTCAATAAGTGGTGCTGGGAAACCTGGATAGCCACATGTAAAAGAATGAAATTAGAACACTTCCTAAATGGATTAAAGACCTAAATGTAAGGCCAGACACTATAAAACTCTTAGAGGAAAACACAGGCAGAACACTCTATGACATAAATCACAGCAAGATCCTTTTTGACCCACCTCCTAGAAAAAGGGAAATAAAACCAAAAATAAACAAATGGGACCTAATGAAACTTAAAAGCTTTTGCACAGCAAAGGAAACCTAAACAAGACAAAAAGACAACCCTCAGAATGGGAGAAAATATTTGCAAATGAAGCAACTGACAAAGGATTAATCTCCAAAATTTACAAGCAGCTCATGCAGTTCAATATCAAAAAAACAAATGACCCAATCCAAAAATGGGCAGAAGACCTAAATAGACATTTCTCCAAAGAAGATATACAGATTGTCAACAAACACATGAAAGGATGCTCAACATCACTAATCATTAGAGATATGCAAATCAAAACTACAATGACGGTATCACCTCACACCGGTCAGAATGGCCATCATCAAAAAATCTACAAACAATAAATGCTGGAGAGGGTGTGGAAAAAAGGCAACCCACTTGCACTGTTGGTGGGAATGTAGTGATACAGCCACTATGGAGAACAGTATGGAGGTTCCTTAAAAAAACTAAAAATAGAACTACCATACGACCTAGCAATCCCACTACTGGGCATATACCCTGAGAAAACCATAATTGAAAAGGAGTCATGTACCACAATGTTCATTGCAGCTCTATTTACAATAGCCAGGACATGGAAGCAACCTAGTGTCCATTGATAGATGAATGGATAAAGAAGATGTGGCACATATAACAGTGGAATATTACTCAGCCATAAAAAGAAACGAAATTATTTGTAGTGGGGTGGATGGACCTAGCGTCTGTCATACAGAGTGAAGTAAGTCAGAAAGAGAAAAACAAATACCGTATGCTAACCCATATATATGGAATCTTTAAAAAAAAAAAAGGTCATGAAGAACCTAGGGGCAAGATGGGAATAAAGACACAGACCTACTAGAGAATGGACTTGAGGACACGGGGAGGGGGAAGTGTAAGCTGGGACGAAGTGAGAGAGTGGCCTGGACTTATATACACTACCAAATGTAAAATAGCTAGCTAGTGGGAAGCAGACGCATAGCACAGGGAGATCAGCTCGGTGCTTTGTGACCACCTAGAGCGGGGGGATAGGGAGTGTGGGAGGGAGGGAGATGCAAGAGGGAGGAGATATGGGGATATATGTATATGCATAGCTGATTCACTTTGTTATAAAGCAGAAACTAACACACCATTGTAAAGCAATTATACTCCGATAAGATGTTAAAAAAAAAAAAAAGAGGGCTTCCCTGGTGGCACAGTGGTTGAGAGTCCGCCTGCCGATGCAGGGGACACGGGTTCATTACCTGGTCCGGGAGGACCCACATGCCGCAGAGCGGCTGGGCCCGTGAGCCATGGCCGCTGAGCCTGAGCGTCCAGAGCCTGTGCTCCACAACCGGAGAGGCCACAACAGTGAGAGGCCCGCGTACCGCAAAAAGAAAAGATAAATGAGATTCTCCTCAAAATAATTCAGTTGTGGGGTGAGGGATAGAGTGGGTGAGTTTATAGGTAAAATAAGATCTGTGACCATGAGTTGATTTTGAATCTGAGAGTTCTATTGCACTAGTCTCTGTACTTTTATGTGATTGATGTTTTTCATTAAAAAAAAAGTAAAAAAATTCACTATCATTCTTAGTAGTAGTAGAGGTTAAGCATGTGTTTACAACAAAATGTATTTACCTGGTAAATCATAATAATTGTAAGTACAGAATAATTTATTTGTGAAGGCAAAACACATTGGGAAATGATGCTGCCGTAAATAGCGTCATTGAGACACCACCCTGGTATATGGTTCAGAATAGCCACGACCAAATCTCAGAGACATAAAACAAAGTTTATCTGCCGTGACAGGCTAAGTAAGCTATGTTGCAGTAACAAATTATCCCCAAATCTCAGTGGCATATAACAATAAGGTTTATTTCTTGTTCTAGAAGTGCTCTGGAATCCCTCAAGAACTCACACTAATGGAGTGGCCACAGTATGAAGTCTGGTCTATTGCTGTGCCAGAGGGAAAGGAGGCTCTGGAGTGCCTCTCATTGGTAAGTAAAATATCCAGTCTAGAAAGACACGTGTCACTTCTCACAGTTCATTTGCCTCAAACAGTCACTTGGCCCTATTCAACCACAAGGGGGCCAGAAGATACCCTGCCATCACGTGCCCAGAAGACAGAAGAACTAGAAATATTTGGCAAAGAAATCTGATCCCCCTCAACAAGAGAACCCACGTCATGATGTTGAAGCTGTATCAAACCTGAGCCCCGGGGACTTCCCTGGTGGCGTAGTGGTTAAGAATCCACCTGCCAACGCAGGGGACACGGGTTCGAGCCCTGGGCCGGGAAGATCCCACATGCTGCGGAGCAACTAAGCCCGTGCACTACAACTACTGAGCCTGTGCGCCATGACTACTGAAGCCCGTGCACCTAGAGCCTGTGTTCCGCAGCAAGAGAAGCCACTGCAATGAGAAGCCCGCACACCACATGGAAGAGTAGCCCCCGTTCGCCACAACTACAGAAAGCCCAAGCAGCAACGAAGATCCAACGCAGCCAAAAATACATAAATAAATAAATGTGTTAAAAACAAACCAAAACAAAACATCTGACCTGGGAATCACTGTACCTTGCACCACCTCTAAGACAGTATCCAGACACAAGTGCTCATCAATCCTTTCGTGTAAATTTCTCTCTGATGACTCACAGTCATGCAATATATTGTATGCAGAGATTGCATAATGAATGTAAGGTAATTGGTTGGCTCAATTACGAATTCAGCAATACTTCTAAAAAGGAATCATTCCATTTTTCCTCTTGGATTATTAAAGTAATATGTTCTCATTACAAAAAAACCTGGAAAATATGGAACACTCGAAAGAAGAGGGAGAAATCATTCATAATTTCACCTTCCAAAAATAGAGTTAATATTTTAGTGGAATTCCTTCCAAACTTCTTCTATGGATTTTTAAAAACTAGTTCGCACGGTCACCAAAACTATAACCATTTCTTCATTGGTGACTTTGTTCCAAATAGCTGATCCAATTGGCCCTAGACCAGCAGACAATTTTTAAAAAAGCTGTTTCAGCTCTTTTTCTTGTAACATGGGTGTTTTAGCATGGTTATATATCACTTAAATGCAGATGGGTAACTAACAGTTGCATGTCACATTCTGTATTTTGGAGCAATGAATCCCTAGTTCTAAAACTGCTTGTTAGTCTCAGACCAGCCATGAAACAAATAAGTAATTGTAATAGTTATTTTCATTTGCTTCTGGTATTTTCTCCACCCAGTTTACTTATGAAAAGGGAACAGCTTTGGAAGTTCATATTACAATGGAATTTAAGCCTCTTAAAATCATCAGGATCCTGGTTACCTTTCAAAATAATAAAAACTGCTGATGATCCAAGTGATGACTAGTTAGTCTAAGGAATAAATTGACCAAGTATGTTATAACTAGGATGATGACTTTCCCCAAGTCCAGAAAACATTTAGTTATAAATAGGATCTTTAGGTAAAAGATGATACATTGAATATTTCAGCAATATTACTCAACTTTTGCCAAGGACTCTTTTTCCTTAATATTTTATCCGACATTGCATTTGATGTGTAGCTTTCTTCTTTATTTCAACCAACAAAGGAAATCACAGAAAATTTGACCAAGAATCTATACAAAGCTCTTGTAATTTTACTATACTGCAGCAATCTCTCAGCTATTTACGTTAATAAATAAAAGAATGGGGCTTCCCTGGTGGCGCAGTGGTTGAGAGTCCGCCTGCCGATGCCGGGGATTAGGGTAGCAATTAAATAGATTCACAGGCACCAAATATGAGATGATTTCAAACAAATCTTTCAAACACTGTACTTTTTTTCTTGAAATGTACTGGTTATAGGAGTTTAATTGAATTCCATGCTTCTATGTTTCCAGCAAATAATTTTGATCATTTAACTGAAATTGGAGAGGATACTGGCAAGAGAGAACTCTGGCACAAGTAACATATAAAAGCCACTGAAAAGAGAGAAGCTTTCTCCAAAATTAATTCCTCATATTCAAGCTTGAATAGACTCTAAAGAAAATGAGTTTTCTCTTTCAAACCAGGTTAGCAAACTATACACAAAAAAAAAAAAAAAAAAAAAAAGAATGACACAGTGGATTGTGAGCTTCTTCAGGGCAAAAATCATAAATTATCCATCGTTACAGTCCTTACAACTCCTAGCATAATGCACTGTATAGAGGAAACACCCATAAACAAATAAATGTGATACAAAGTACAATTTATATGTGAAAGGTAATTGGGTTTCGGTACCTTGTTTATTTTCCTTCTTGTTACTCATCTAAATCTTTGTATTCTGAAATATCTCCTTATAATTTCCAAAACATAAGTTACTGAATTAGGTCATGTGAACATTTCTTGATATGATTTGACAAGTAACTTTCCAAAATCTTTGTCTTAATTTATATCCCCAACAGGGTATGAGTGCTCATTTCATTCTACTCTCACCAATGGAGTCTATTCACAATGTAAACAAACTAATTAGATCCATGGGAAATAATACCTCTTTTGTCTTCTTTTCATTATTAATGAGTTTGAACATTAGTAAAATATGCAGTAGGCATTTAAATTCCTTATTTTGTGAATTGACTGTTCATGTATATATTTTTCCCATTTACCTGTTTAAGGTCTTAGTGTTTCCTATTTCTAGTCTTTGTCCTCACACTGTGCAATATAAATACTTCTATCTCAAATATGTACTTGTATACATGCATCTTTGCTGTAAGACTGTGTTTCTATAAGGGTAGTGACCCCATTTTATTTATCTGTGAGCAACACCAGACACATAGTAGAGAAAATGCATACTGTTCTTCGTAGGATTATTCCTAGGATTAAATGAGATGACCTAAGCAAAGTATTTAACACAGTGTCTGTCACATAGCAGATGCTCAATAAATTATTTTAAGCAATCAATACAAGTTTCACCGTTGAACTAAAGCCACACCATTTCATTTCAGAATTTGGGAAAATCAAGACGAAGTATGTTTGAAAGATCAGTAACCATGCTTGTCCGATTTGCATATTTGGGATTTGAACGCTGATTCTCAAATCTTTCACCGCAAATTACATCAGACTTAACATATTCCTGAGATACTAAAACTCTTGACATTTTTGAAAGAACAGTATGAATTCTGAACCGGTAAAGCCTTTTGGCAACCGACGGATTCTTTTCCCCAGTCTGTAATACCCTGACCTCACACAGATGTCTCTTCTTCCCTCATTTAAATTTATAGGAAACTTGTGGTGAACACGGTAAAGCTCAAAGCACAAATATACATCACATGATTGACATTTACTTCTCCGGATGAGTTAGCTTTTGTTTTCAGACAGGGGAGGCAGCTGTTCTCGCGGCCACTGTCAGAAAAGCAGAACTAAAGCAAGGAGAGGCAAAGGCAGAGCCCTCGGGAATGGCCAGTCGGCTGCAGAGCTTAAGGCTTGGCAGGGGGGTAGGAGCATTTTGGTTGCTGCCAGGGTGTGAGGGGGAGGGGGGCTGCGGGTGGTTGCAAAACAAGCCCGAAGCAAAAAAAGTGAGGTTTTTTCTGGGAAGGCAGCAGCGCTGGGGGGCGCAGGCCGCGTTGGCTGCCCAGCAGGCGGGTGTGTACAGTACAGGCCGCAGGACGCAGGAGGCTGGGGGCGGGGGAAGCTGCGTCTAGGTCAGGGAAGGGCAGAGGAAGCCGGACACGGACGCAGTCATCTCCCGATCCCAGCTCCAAGGCTTCTAGTGGGAAACCGAGTCCCGATCTACGGCCGATCTTCAGGAGCCCCAGTCACCCTAGTCACCCCAGAACCTCCTCAGGCCTTTCCGGTAAGAAGCCCTGCGCCCGGGGCTTACAACCGGCATGGCAGCGCGCAGGCGCCTCGTGAGCTGGGAGGCCGCGGACGCAGAAGGAGGGGGCGTGTGAGGCACAAAAAGCCTTCTCTGCGCCTGCGCTGTCTGCTCTCCCTAGGTCGGGGGGGTAGGGGGGTAACAAACCTTGAACCGACATCGCGCACACCCTGGATTCCCGGCCGGGGTCGCTCTTCACTCCTTAACGCGGCGTCTCGTCAAGCCTCACAGAGCTCCGCAGGGGTGTGGGGAGGTAAGATCCCCCTGGAACAGGCGTCTTGGCCTCTCCTCACCCCTGCTGCCCTCGGGGAGGGGGCGGGGTGACCGCTGGTCGCGCTGCCCTAGGCGCTGGGTCTGGCCCTCCTGTTCCTCCAGGGGCCGAGCCTTGAGCCCCCGACCCATTCCTTTTCCGATCCCCCCTGAGCTGGCTGGGAAATAAGGACTCTCAAACCTCGCGGCTCCTCGGTAAAGCCTGTTGGGCCGGACCAGGCCAGGATGGCAATCACGGCCGCTGTTTGCCGGGTCCCACCCACTCGGGCCTCCCGGAGTGCTGGGCGCTGCCGGGGGAGCAACCCCCGGGCCGCGGCGGATGGAGGGAGAAGAGCCCCCAGGGCCGCCTGTCTCTCCAGGCAAGGGGCTGAGCCTGCAGGAGGGACTGTCGCTCCCGAGGAGTGAGTGGTAGCCTCTGCGCTGAAATGACTCTGCCCCCGCAGAGGAATCTGTCATCGCCGCCCGTGCTCTAGCAAAGCCCATTCTCGCACCGATGCATTTTCTCATCGTTTTAGACCAGAAGGACGCGCTAGTGTCCCTTCGTCTACCTTTTGTTTAGTACCTTTGAAAAATGATAAAAGATGATCTAACTTTTAAACTATAAACTTATTTGTACTACCGTGACTGCATGATACTATATTCCAGACTAAGGGAGTTCTTGTTAGTTTGACTCGTGTGGAAACCAGTCCATACATTTGATAACTTAATATTTTTCCTTTAATAAAATAGGCAGTTTGTTGATAGAATTAGGTTCCTTAATTTATTATTTTGAGCTTGTCTTTTGAATTGGCACAAGTTCAGTGGTTTGATCTAGTAGAACTATATATAATTTTTCACCTAATTTCTTCCCTTTTTTCTCCTCTGGGTATTAAACCGCATGTTTAGTGTAAAAAAAATGAAATATAATAAAGAATAAGGAAAAATAATCAACTTTAATTCCACATTTAAAGGTAATCAACAATAGTTAATTTTGACTTTTCACCTGAGTCTTTTTTTTTCCCGTGGCATTTTCTTGATTGAAATAATGAGATTTTATATACAGTTGGATTGCCTGCTTTTCTTGCTTAAAATTATATTTTAAGCATTTCCCCATGTTTTTAAAAAGCTTCACAGACATGACTTTATGATTTTTGATTACACAACTGATACATGAGCAAAGTGTCTTTTGAAACAGTTACATTACAGATAAAAATAAATTCCCTTTTAATTATCATCCCCAGTTATAATATTACATAATATGATGGTGTCACAGTTTATTTAATCCAGTGGGTCTCAGGATCCCTTTATACACTTAAAAATTATCGAGGACTAGAAGAGTTTTTGTTTTCTAATGCAGTATATATATACCATTTTAGAAATTAAAACTGAGAAAATTAAAAAAATTTTACTTATTTAAAATAACAATAACCCATTATATATTGAATTAAATTATATTGTTTAAAGTAACTATATTTTTAAAAAAAATTTAGTGAGAAAGATGGCAATGTTTTACATTTTTTGTAGGTCACTTTAATGTCTGGCTTTGTAGGAGACGGCTAGATTCTCATATTTGCTTTGCCCTTCAGTCTGGTGTGCTACCTTGTTTAAACTGAAGCCTATTAAGAAAATCCATCCTCGCACAGATCGGTATTTGGAACAGGAAGGCCCTCACCCCCCGAAAGCTCTTGGGGTCTTTAGGGTTCCGCAGACCACAGTTTTAAAAAGCTTATTTAATCATTCTTGTATTGATGAGCTGTTAGGTTCTTTGCAATTTTCACTATTACAAACATTGCAACATTGAAAGTTCTTTATGTGTTCTTGAGCCTAAGTACTAGTGTTTCTCTAGAAGTGGAATTGCTAGGCCATAGAGTATATACTTAAAAAAAAAGTTTTAATAGACATAAACAATCACTTATGATGCCTACATAATTTTCTGTGTCCTAATATCAGTGTTTAGATTGTTTCAATTAATGATTTTGCAAAATATCTTTGCATATTTTCAGTTGTTTTGGATTATTTTCTTGAATTTATGAAATGAGAATTGTTAGATCAAATGTTAGGAATCTTTTTGAATCGATTGATGCATATTATCACATTGTTCCCCTGAGTGAGTATACCAGTTTATTTCCTATCATCCGTGTCTGAGATGCTCTTTTTATCAAACACTTACCAACATTGAGTACTTTTATTATTAAAAAGATCATATTCTGATCTAGTAGGCAGTGAATGGTATGTATTCTGATTTGTGTTACTTCGGTAATGCAGGTTGTACATTGAATGTTTTTTCATAATCTTACTAGTTATCTGTGCATATTGTTTGCCCATTTATGGTCCAGTGTCCAAGTGTTTTTCTAACAGATTTGTATTATCTTTTTACATTATAAGGATACATGCTATCATTTTTTTTTTTTAAGGAAAGGAACAAAATTATCTTTTTTCCTGTTTATAGAAGTGGTATATTTTTGTTAAAAAAATACTATAAGAACATGTAATATTAGATGTTATGCTTACATAATCTCAGACACCATTATGAAAAGTTTGGTGTTTGCTCCTCTGTATTTTTTTTCTTGTGACTTTGCTAATACCATAATTTTTTTTTACAACTTATTTGTAAAAATGGATTTGTACTATGCATGAAGTTTTACAATTTGATTTTTCTGTCTTTTAGCATTATATATTGGATATTTTTTCATGGAATGACATAGAACTGTGGGCAAAGTTTTTTCAGAGTGGCTTTAGGAACACCAGTTGTGACCTTGAGTTATCTGATGTCAGGCTCCTATCCTCTTCTATATTCTCTTCCTAGGTGATTTCATCTATTAACAGCTATGTGCTGCCAATTCCCAAATCTTTATCTGTCTCAGACTTCTCTCCTGCATTCCAGATCCTTATATTCAACAGCCTATCGGACATCTCCCCCAGAATGTTCTCAAGGTACTTCAAACACCAGTCCAAACGTGAACTCGTGTTTTCCCTCAGTCCTGCTCCTCTTTGTATTGCCTGTTATGGTCAGTGCTACCTCCGTCTACCCAGTCACTTGCGATGGCAACCTGGTAGTAATCCTAGCTTTCTCCCTTGCTTTCACTCCCCAAAAGTTCCCATTCTTTAGCCGCTTTTTTTTTTTTTTTTTTTTTTTTGCGGTATGCGGGCCTCTCACTGTTGTGGCCTCCCCCATTGCGGAGCACAGGCTCCGGATGCGCAGGCTCAGTGGCCATGGCTCACGGGCCCAGCCACTCCGCGGCATGTGGTATCTTGCCAGACCAGGGCACGAACCCGTGTCCCCTACATCGGCAGACAGACTCTCAACCACTGCGCCACCAGGGAAGCCTGGGAATTTATGTTTGTTACCAGCCTCCACGTTTAAATACTGCACTTCTCCCCTCCTTTATATTTGCAAATTAGTTATATGTTAATTTTTAGTTGAATTATTATTTAGTGTTTGCATCATTTATGTAAATATTGTGTACAGCTGAGCCAGGTAGTATACTGTGATGATACTTCCTTTCTTATATAATTCTTTGTTTTTCGTAGAGTTAATAATCATCTTGGTTTTTTAATATATCTTTTCATATCTTTTATTTAATCTATTAACAACCTTTCAGGCAAGATGTGTAAATCTCCTGTTGGTAGATTCACACACATCAGATAATCTGTTTGTTTATTTTGCAACATCTTTCCTGTAATTGTCTGTCACCCTGCCTCCATCTTGATGGGTTGCTCTCTAGGCCTGTTGTACAGCTATCTTCCTGAAGTGTCCTTTTATGCTCATCTGTGAATTTCATTTTTCTCTCCCCTGTGTGGGATAACCTGTTTCCAGGATGTCAGGTCTTTTTTCTTTCTTGGTGTCGTCTTCATGTTGGCAAAGTACATCTTCTAGTAGTTTCCTGAGAAAGACTGAATGGGAGGCAAATTTTGACATACCTCCTTCATTATGTGTGTGCATGTATGTGCACATGCATTTCTTTACTTTCCAGCATTATAAGATACTCCATGCTCATCTTGTATATTTCCTGTCTCAGTCTTAACAATCAGCGATTTCTCCAAGGAGCCTTTGTTCCTTTTGTTGGAGAAACCAAGATCTGGGCACTAGTGTGCTTGTTGCCACTAAGACATATTGCTTTTAGGCCCTTTCAGCTGATGGAGCAAGAAATATGGTTTATGCTAATATCTATAAATATTTCAAATAAAAAATTATTACAAATGTGTAACCATCTGTGTCCATATTAAGCTAAACATGAATTTATACTGATGTCTCCAACTCAAATTCATTACCACTTGGATTATTCTAGCTTCCTTCCCTTGCTTATATATAACCTTCCCCTCCAAAAGTGGAAACGTCACTCCCAGCATCAGCCATCCATTTATTTAATTTCATTTCTAGCATATGTTTATGATGGTTTCAGAATTAACCCATACCCCCAGGAGAAACAACTTTATCAACTAGAGTACAATGCTTGTGTTGCCTTTAGACTCCACTTATTTCCAAAGGTAGAACTTTATTTCTCCACCCCCTTCAGCATTGGTTGTTTTATACATTCGTAATGCATTTAGACTTTTTTTTTTTCACATTCTGCATTCCATCTGAGTCCCCCAACCTTCTAAACATTTTTTAAAATTTGCGTACATTGAGGTTATTCTTTGTGTTATAAAGTTGTATGGGTACTGACAAATGCTTAATGTCTTGTATTCACCATTATACTTGATCTTAGCCAAAAGGCCGAGAAGCGATTGTATTCACCATTATAGTATTATACAGAATAGTTTCACGACCCTAAAAGATCCACTTTGCTTTACCTGTTCAGTCCTGCCCTACTCCAAAGCACTGGCAATCACTGATGTGTGTACTGTCACTCTAGTTTTACCCATTCCAGAATGTCATAAAATTAGAATTGTATAGTATAGAGATTTTTTAGACTGCTTTCTTTCACTTAGCAATACCCATTTAAGATTCATCCATCTTTTTGTGGCTTGATGGTACATTTCTTTATATCACTGAATAATGTTCCATTGCATGGATGTACCAGAGTTTATTTAGCCATTCACTTACTGAAGGACATCTTGGATGCTTCCACATTTTGGCAGTCATGAATAAAGCTTCTATAAACATTCACATCTCAGTTCTTATGTGGACATAAATCTTTAAATCAGTTGGGTAAATACCCAGTATTATGATTGCTGGTTCGTATGGTAAGACTATGTTTAGTTTTGTGAGAGACTGCCAAGGTGTTTTCCAAAGTGGCTATACCATGTTGCATTCCTATCAGCAATAAATGAGAGTTCCTGCTGTTTGGCATCCTTGGGGCATTTGGTATTGTCAGTTTCTTGGATTTCAGCCATTGTAATAGATATGAAGTAGTATCTCATTATTTTAATCTGTAGTTCTCTAAAGATAAATGATATTGAGCATTTTATCATATGCTTATTTGCAAATTTTATATCTTTTAAAATTTTTATTTTAGAGTATAGTTGATTACCAATCTTGTGTTAGTTTCAGGTGTACAGCAAAGTGATTCAGTTATACATATACATGTATCCATTCTTTTTAAAATTCTTTTCCCATTTAGGTTATTATAGAGTATTGAGCACAGTTCCCTATGCTATACAGTAGGTCCTTGTTGGGCAAACTTTATATCTTCTTTGGAGAGGTATCTGTTCAGAACTTTTGCCCATTGTTTAATTGGATTGTTTGTTATCTAATTATTGAATTTTAAGAGTTTTTTGAGGACTTCGGACACAAGTCCTTTATCAGTTATGTGTTTTGAAAATATTATCTCCCACTCTGTGGCTTGTCTTCTCATTTTCTTAACAGTGTCTTTTTCAGAGCAGATTTTTTTTTAACTTCAATAATGTCCAACTTATCAATTTTTTTCTTTCATGTCTCATGCCATTGGTGTTATATTTAAAAATTCATCACCGGGGCGTCCCTGGTGGTGCAGTGGTTGAGAGTCCGCCTGCCGATGCTAGGGGACACGGGTTCGTGCCCTGGTCTGGGAAGATCCCACATGCCGCGGAGCGGCTGGGCCTGTGAACCATGGCCGCTGAGCCTGCGCGTCCGGAGCCTGTGCTCCACAACGGGAGAGGCCACAACAGTGAGAGGCCCACATACCGTAAAAAAAAAAAAAAAAAAAAAATTCATCACCAACCCAAGGTTATATAGATTTTCTCTTATGCTTTTTCAAGAAGTTTTTAGAATATTGCATTTTACATTTAGTCTCATCCATTTTATTTTTAATTTATTTCTTCTTCCAGTTTCATTGAGATAAAACTGACATACAGCACTATATAAGTTTAAGATGTACAGCATAATGATTTGACTTACATACATCATGAAATGATTACCAGAGTAAGTTTCGTGAACATGCTTTATCTCATATAGATACAAAATTAAGGAAATAGAAAAAAATTTTTTTCCTTGTTATGAGAACTCTTAGGGTTTACTGTCAACAACTTTCATATATAACATACAGCAATGTTAATTATATTTATCATGCTGTACATTATATCCCTAGTACTTATTTATCCTATAACTGATGTTTGTACCTTTTTGCTACCTTCATCCAGTTCCCCCTCCCTCCACCCCCTGCCTCTGGTAACCACAAATCTGATCTTTTTTTCTGAGTTTGTTTGTTTGCTTTTGAAGTATAAATGATCTACAATACTATGTTAGTTCCTGGTACATACTATAGTGATTTGATATTTCTATACATTTCAAAATGATCACCACAATAACTCTAGTTACCATCTGTCACCATACAAAGATATTAAATAATTATTGACTGTATTCCCCACCCTGTACATTTCATACCCATGACTTATTTATTTTGTAACTGGAAGTTTGTACCTCTTAGTCTCCCTCATCTAGTTCTCTCCTCCCCCCATCACCCTTCCTTCTGGCAAGGGGGATTTGTTCTTTATATATATGACTCTTTCTCTTTTGTTGTGTTTGTTCATTTGTTTTTTAGATTGTACATATAAGTGAAATCATATAGTAATTGTCTTTCTCTGTTTGACTTATTTCACTTAGCATAATACCCTCTAGTTCCATCCATGTTGTTACAGATGGCAGTTTTGCCATTTTATTTCCATATGTCTTTGTTCTCTTTGGGTTGATCTTGTTTGGGACTGTCTGTGATTCCTTGATTCTGTGGGTTCTGAATGTCTGTTTCCTTTCCCAGGTTAGGGAAGTTTTCAGCTATTATGTCTTCAATTATGTTCTCTGTCCCTTTCTGTCTCTCTTCTCCTTCTGGGACTCCTATAATGCAAAGTTAGTACACTTGATGTTGTCTTAGAGGTCTCTTAAGCTATCCTCCTTTTTTTTTTTTTAATTCTTTTTTTCTTTTCCTGTTCAGCTTGAATGATTTCTACTACTCTGTCTTCTAGTTCGCTGATCTCTTCCTCTGTATCATCTAGTCTACTGCTGATTCCTTCTGGAATATTGTTTTTCTTTCAGTTATTGTATTCTTCAACTCCATTTGGTTCTTTATATTTTCTAATTCTTCGTTGGAAACTTCCCACTTCTCACTGTGCTCATCCATTCTTTTCCTGAGTTCTTCGAGCATTTTTATGATCATTAACTTGAACTCTTTATCAAGTGGATTGCTTATCTCCACTTAGTTCTTCTGGGGTTTTATCTCGTTCCTTCATTTGGAACATATTCCTCTGTTGCCTCATTTGCCTAATTCTCTGTCTTTATTTCTGTGTATTTGGTAGGTTGGGTATGCTTCCTGATCTTGGAGAAATGACCTTATGTAGAAGACATCCTATGATGCCCAGCAGCATACTCCCCTCTCATCCCCAGACCTATCTGCTCTAGGGAGTGCCCTCTAGGTGGACTGCATGGGCCCTTCTGTTTTTTTGGGGTGACTGCTATGGGCATCCTGGTAGGTGTGGCTGACCCCTTGTCTGGTTTGGTTGCCAGGCCCTGAGTAGTGTGAAGACTGCTGGCTGCTGGTGGCAGGGCCAGGTCCTAACATGGCTGGCTGCATGGCCTGTGGTGTCCCAGTCCTGATGCTAGACAGCTGGTGGGCAGGGCTGGGTCATGAGGTGCTTGGACCAGGACTAGTGCTGGCCATTAGTGGGCGGAACCAGGTCCTGAGGCTGGTGTTGGCCTGTTGGCGGGCAGGGCTGGTTCCTGACATGGTTGGCTGTGAGGTCTGAGATGTCTTGGAGCTGATGCTGGCCTGCTTTTGGTTAGGTCCAGATCCCATGGCTGATAAGCCAGAGGGAGGATTCCAAAATGGTGCTTGTCATCACCAGTGTCCTTATGGTAGAATGAGCTCCCCAAAATGACTGCTGCCAGCATCTATGTCCCCAGGGTAAGTCCCAGTTGCCTCCTGCCTCTCCAGGAGTCTCTCTAAGATCAGCAAGTGGGTCTGACCAAATCTCCTTTCAAATTACTGCTTCTGCCCTGGATCTCAGAGCATGTGTGATCTGGTGTGCACAGTTTTAAGAGTGAAGGCTCTATTTCCCCCAGCCCTCTGGCTATCCTGAATGTAAGCCCAAAGCCCAATGTTTTAGGAGACTCATTCTCCTGGTGTAGGACCCCCAGGCTGGGGAACCTGACATGGAGCTCAGGCCCTTTGTTCCTTGGGGAGAACCTCTGCAGTTGTAATTATCCTGCTGCTTATGGATCACCCACCCAAGGGTATGTGTCTTGACTGTACCATGTCTCCACCTCTCCTACCCATCTTGTTGGGGTTCCTTCTTTATATTAAGTTGTAGAAGATCTTTTCTGCTCATTCTCATCAATAGTTGCTCTTTAAGTAGTAATTTTGGTGTGCCCACGGGAGGAGGTGAGCTCAAGGTCTTCCTATTCCTCTGTCTTAGCCACTCCCCCTTTATTATCCATTTAAAATACATTCTTATGTAAGGTGTAATTCTTGCAGTATTTCATACTTTTCATTATTATTATATTTGTTATGGTGACCTGGGATCAGTGATCTTTGATGTTACTACTATAACTTGCTGAGGGCCTTGATGACTGTTAGCATTTTTAGCATAAAGAATTTTTTAATTGAGGTGTGTACATTGGTTTTCTTATACATAATAGTATTGCACACAATAAACTACAGTATAGTGTAAATCTTTAAATCATTTGGACAAATACCATATAAATTTTATGTGCACTGGGAAACCAAGAAATTTGTGCAACTCACTTTATTGTGATATTCACTGGTCTGGAACCAAATCTACAATATCTTCAAGGTATCCCTGTATTGTGTTGACTGTTATAGGTCCTTTGCGTTTCCATATACACTTTAGAATCAGTTTCCTGAGTTCTATCTACAAAATAGCTTACTGGGATTTTGATTGGGATTGCACTGAATCTACAGATCAGGTTGGAAGAACTAACATCTTAACAGTATTGTGTCCTTGTCCATGAACATGGACTATATCTCCATTTACTTAGATCTTCTTTGATATTTTGTCAGCATTTTGTAGTTTTCCACATATAGGTCCTGTATACATTTTATACTTATATCTAAGCATTTAATTTTTGAGGTATATTGTAAAAGCTGTTTTTTAAAATTTCAAATTCCAACTGATCCTTGCTCATATAGGAAGCATTTGACTTTTGTATATTAACCTTGTATCCTGCATCCTTGCTATTACACTCACTTTTCCATATTGGGGGGGTCAGTTTGGGGAGATTTTCTACATTGAAAGTCATGTCATCACAAATAAAGACATTTTTATTTCTTCCTTTCCAAACAGTGTACCTTTTATTTCCTTTCCTTATTACACTAGTGAGGGTTTCCATACTATGCGCAATAGGAGTGGTGAGAGAAGACATCCTTTTCCTTGATCCCAGTCTTTGAGGGTAGGGCATCTAGTTTCTCATCACTAAGTATATTGTGTAATGGTAGCTGTAGGTATTTTATGGATATTCTTCATCAAACTGAAGAAGTTCCCCTCTACTCATAATTTGCTGAGAGCTTTTATCATGAGTAAGTATTGGGTCTTGTCAAATGCTTTTTCTTTTGCATCAGTTCATATGATTATATGATAATTTTTCTTTAGTCTGTTGATGTGGTATATTACATTGGTTAATCTTCAAATGTTGAACCTGCCTTGCATACCTGAATAAATCCCACTTGGTTGTTGTGTATAATTTTGTTTATACATCGCTGGATTCAATTTGCTAATATTTTGTTGTGGGTTTTTACTTCTGTGTTCATAAGTTACATTGGTCTGTAGTTTTTCTTTCTTGTAATGTCTTTATCTGGTTTTGGTATTAGAGTAATGCTGGTCTTATAGAATGAGTTAGGAAGTGTTCCCTGTGCTTGTTTTTTTCTGGAGGAGACTGTGGAAGATTTGGATCATTTCTTCATTAAATATTTGGTAAAATTCACCAGTGAAGCTATCTAGACCTGATGAGTTTTTTGTGGAAGGTTATTAATTATTGATTCAGTTTCGTTAATATATATAGGACTGTTCAGGTTGTCTGTTTTTCCTTATGTGAATTTTGGTAGTTTGTGTTTTTCAAGGAATTGGTCCATTTCATCAAAATGATCAAGTTTGGGGGCATAGAATTGTTCATAATATTGCTTTATTTTCCTCTAAGTGTCCATGGTATCAATAGTTATGACCCCTCTTTCACTTCTGATATTGGTTATTTGTATCTCTCTTTTTTTTTAATTAGCCTAGTTTATCAATTTTACTTTTTTCAAAGAAAGAGTTTTTGGTTTCAGTGGTTTTCTCCGTTTCTCTATTTTCCTGTTTTTAATTTCATTGATTTCTGCTCTGATCTTTGTTACCTTTCCTTCTACCTACTTTGGGCTTAAGTTGTTCTTTTTCTAATTTCCCAAGGTGGAAGCTTAGATTATGGATTCTCAGATCTTTCTTTTTTAATATATGCACTTAATGCTATAAGTGCCCCTTTAAGCACTGCTTTTACTACATTCTGTAAGCCTCACTTGAATTTTAAGATTTGTGTTATCAATTTTCATGATCTTTTTTCTTCACATATTCTTTACGTATGGCTTCCTGTTGCTGTTTCATAGTCACATTGCTTTTTTTTTCTGAGAATATTAGTTTCTTTGAAGTTTTCTTCTTCCTATATTGTCTCTTCCTCCAAGTTCCTTTTATTTGTTTTGGTGCCTATGTGTTTTCATGTACTTTTGTATATGTATGGTATAAAGAAAATTTAAAAATGGAAATAAAAGAATAATATGCTTTAATGAATAGGATGGCATACCATTGTTAATGAGAATTGTTCTGAAGTTTACCTTGTGCTAGCATAATTATTGTTTCTTTGAAGATGACATTTTCTCTCCGGCTGTTCTATCTTGGAGTTCAAAAGTTTCACTGTAGAGTATCTAACTGTGGACTTCTCTTTACAGTCGACCATTGAACCATGTGAGGGTTGGGGTGCCGATTCTCTGCAAGTCAAAAATTCACATATAACCTATAGTCAGCCTTCTGTATCCATGGTTCCTCCGTATCCATGGTTCCTCCATGATTCAACCAACTCTGTGGAGTATTGCAGTATTTACTATTGAAAAAAATCTGCAGATAAGTGAGCTGTGCAGTTCAAAGCCATGTAGTTCAAGGGTCAACTGTATTTATATTGCTTGGTAATGGTAATGGGTTACCTATATCTGTTGTGTTTTTCATCAGTTCTGGAATTCCTGGCATTATCTTTTCAAGCATACTTGTTCCATGCTCTGTTCTCCTTACGGGGCTCCATTCTCATTCTGTCATCCATGTTTTTTAACTTCTTTTTTCATATTTTCTTCTTCTTCATCTCTCTGGGCTACATTTTAGGTTATTTCTTCAGATTTCTTCCTGTTTGTTCAATTCTCTTAAGCTCTATATAATCTTTTTTAACCCATCTTTAAAGTACCTCTCATTTTTTCTGAGCCTCATATGTCCTCAGTTCATGGTGACCATCATAAGTGGCTCTAGTAAAGCCCTTTCAGTAGTTTATTGTCTTTTATCCTTCATTTCCCACTCCTATTCCTTACTCAGGGCACCATTCAAATGTGTTTAATAATCTGTATCTTTTTGTTTGTATATTATTGCAAAATTTGTATTGTTTTATTGTGTTTTACAAAAGTAACAGTTTATAACAGACTGGAAGTTAAAAAAAAAAAGTTATTCACTGTCAACTGTTTAAGGTACATTGCTGAAAAGTGTTCCCCCTTCTGGATTTAGCCAATTGCTTTCTTTTGATATCATTTAACTTGTCCCTCTATCCTTGAATTTCCTGTAAATATGCAGTTAGTGCTAAAAACTTGATTAGATTTGGATTCAGGTTTTTTTTGTTTTCTTGTGGGTTTTTTTGGGCAGGAATATTTTGTATGTGATTCTATGTCTTCCACATTAATTGATGGTGAAATTGGTCACTGGATTTAGATGCGTTGGCCTGATCCCACCATTATAAAGTTCCCCTCAACCTTTCATCTAACAGTTTTAACATCCATTGATAGCCATTGCGTAGTCCATTTATTGTTTTAGGGACTATGAAGAAATGATTTAAAAATTTTTAATATCCTTCTGCATTTATCAACTGGAATTCTTATCTAAAGAATTCTTCCTCAGCAACTGTTTTCTTATCCTAAAGTACATTTTGTAAATAAAGGGCAGGATAAATTCTTAGTTCTTTTCTCTTAGTATATCAATTTTCAGAGTAAAGGGTTACTGCCCTAGCAACTCTCTAATGAGTGGTGGTTTTTGGTTTTGTTTTTAGTATCATTATGATCTCTTGGTTTGTTTGTTTTTTTCAATCCGTTTGAGTTGTGGTCAGTCCTTTGTAGTCTTCATTTATTTGAGGTTCATTTGTCCCATTTAAGCCAGTGATACTTAGCTCCTGTGTCCTTTTTATATTGTCCCATTAGTCATTGATAGATTCCTTCAAGGTGTCTCAGGCTTATTTGATGGAGCTCCTGCCACAGATCAGAGGTTCTTCTACTTTATCCATAAAACTAACTTTTAGTTTTCTTGTACCTCTCTCACATGCTTGTTTTCTATTTCTTTAATTTCTGCTATTAGCTTATTTGTTTTCATTCTTTTTTTTCTAGTATAAGCATCTAAGTCTCTAGGTATCTGTCTTTAAGTATTCACTTTTGCTGAATCTCGCAAGTTTTTACATGCAGTATTTTTATTTGTGTGTAGTATATTTTATATTATTTGATACATGGTACTTACAACTATTTATAGCTTTCAACTATGCATTCTTTGACCCATGAGTTATTTAGATAAGTGTTTAAAATTTTAAATAGTTTATGTATGCATGTTATGTTGTTAGAGTTTGTTTTCATGTCATTTTTGTATATATAGAGGAATCTCCCCAACTAAATTACAGATTCTTCAAAGCAATACTCTTAAATTTTATTTGTGTCTATTCCCTGGCTGTGTTTCTTGGCATGCAGTACATGGCATAATATTTATATGTCAGAGAATTAAATGAACTATCATACTTCGTATTTTCTAGGCACACAAGAATTAAACTCTGAGTAAGTCTACAAGTAGGATGGACAGTTATTTTAAAGCAGCAGTCAGTGACTTGGATAAACTCCTCGATGATTTTGAACAGAATCCAGGTTTGTCAGTTTTTCATTTTTACCATTAATGTAATTTTAAAATGTCCGTAATTAGTACTCTTAGCAAAACTTGGTTTCAATTTTGGTCACATGGTTATCTTCTGTAAAACATTCACTTATTATAATGAATTAGTGTATTCTTATACTGAATAGAACCAATAGCCAGAAATAGAAGTAAGAAAGGTAGAAGTTTCTCTTCAGATACACGTTTAGGTAAAAGAAAGACCTTTAAAAACAACATACGAACCAGCTGAAAGCAACCTGAAAGTTCTATATTACTATGAAAGATAGTATTTTCCTCATCTTAGGATGAAGACTAGGAAACTGGAGGGCAGAACAAAGAAGTTAGATTGTTTTTCAGCTCTTCCTTCGTCTGGTTTTTATAGTGCAACTGAGTTATTTTGAGTAGAATTTCTATCATATTATGACATCTACATTAAAAAGTAAAAACCCCAAGTAGTTTAAATCCAAGTGAAAATAATTTTGGAGGTTATTACTATTTTGCAGGAGAGTGATATATTTCTGGTCTAAAAAAAAGTTTAGAAGTCATAGAAACCATAACGTCTTTGTAATAATTTTGATTTGGGTCTCCTGACTAACATTATATTTCTATTTTAATTAGATGAACAAGATTATCTCCAAGATGCACAAAATTCATATGATTGTAACCGCTATTCAGTCTCTTCAGAGTTGGCTTCCTCACAGCTAACTTCACTGCTACCAAAGGATCAACAATGCATTAATTGTTGTGCCTCATCAGAAACAGGCTATGAAACAAATCAAATTGCCCTGAATGAAAAAACACTTGAGGGACTAACTTCTATACAAAATGAAAAAAATGTAACAGGACTTGATCTCCTTTCTTCTGTGGATGGTGGCACTTCAGATGAAATCCAGCCTCTATATATGGGACGATGTAGTAAACCTGTCTGTGATCTGATAAGTGACATGGGTAACTTAGTTCACGTAACTAATAGTGAAGAAGATATTAAAAAATTATTGCCAGATGATTTTAAGTCTAGTGCAGATTCCTTGATCGGATTGGATTTATCTTCAGTGTCAGAAACTTTCTGTATTTCTTCAACAGACCATGGTAATAATAGAGTCAGAGAGGAACAGAATGATGTCAGTTCTGAATTACAAAACAGAGAAATCAGTGGAACTAAAGAATTTGGTATAAAAGTAGATACGACACTTTCAGATTCGTGTAATTACAGTGGAAAAGAAAATTTAGAGGATAAAAAGATCTCTAATCAGTTAGAACCAGTTGTTGATTTTAACATGCCATCTGCTTTGACTCAACAAAGTTCCAAAATGTTTGATGCCAAAGACCACGTACAGTACAAGAACCAGCCATGTGAATTAGTAAAAGCTGATGGCTGTTTGGTAAAAGAGGAGGTAGATGTGCCAGTCATAGCTGCCCCAGAATGTTTAAAAGAAGGAGGCAGCACAAGTGCTTTGTCTTGCAGTCTTCCAAAAAATGGAGGTTCATGCTTAAATGATTCAAATTTAAGAGATGAAAATTTCAAGTTACCTGACTTTTCCTTTCAGGAAGGTAGGACTGCTATATTTATAAAACAATCTGCAAAAGAAGACTCAAGAAATTTAGATCTTAAAGATAATAAAGATGAAATCCAAGATTCTGCTTCAACTTTACATGTTTCAAGTGAAAATACATATTCCTCGTTGTCCTGTCTTCCAGTACCTGGGTCTTTGTGTGGATCATTAATTGAAAATAAAGCTCATGGTGATTGTTTACCCCAGAATGAATATAAAGATAATATAAAAGATGCAGTGACTGTGCATGAAGAAATACAGAAGAATATGACTTCAGGTGGGGAACCTTTGAAGGAGACTGATCTTTTGAAACAGGAAAAATGTAAAAACGTACCTCATCAGCCATTAATTGAAAAGATGGGAGATAGAAAGGCAGATTCTAACCAGATGGTAGTTAGAGTTGAGTCTTTGGATTACCCTGATAACACCAGTTTTTCTACAGCTGCAGAATCTCAAATAGAGCTTTCTGGTGCTAATGCCCCAGAATCTCCTGATTGTTGTGAAGGTTTCACTTTTTCAAGCAATGATATCAGTGGACAAGATTTGGATTACTTTAATATTGATGAAGGCATGAAAAGTGGTGCACCAGTTAGTGATGCTGAACTTGATGCCTTTCTAACTGAACAGTATCTTCAGCCTAGTAACATAAAACCATTTGAAGAAAAGGTAAATGACTCAAAATCTCAGATGAATCAGATAGAGGTGAAAGGCCCAGATGATGGAAATGTCGATAATATATATTGCAATGCTGAAGCAGAAGCTACTGGGGAAAGTCCTGGTATTAATATGATTTGCGAAACGGTTGATAAACAGAATACAACAGAAAATGGTAGCCTTTCTTTAGGGGAGAAAAGTACAATTCCAGTTGAACAAGTGTTATCTAGCAGTAAGTCTGAGATTACAAATGAATTATCAGTCTCTGATAGTAACAGTCAATCTGTTCACGTTGGAGGCGCCAGACCTAAGCAACTGTTTAGTGTTCCATCAAGAACAAGGAGTTCAAAGGAACCAAATAAGCTGGATGTTCCAAATATGCCTGAAAGTGAACCCAGAATAGCAAATACCATTGTTCCAACCACCTGTGCTACAGATTCTGTGACTGATCCTCAGGTTAGCTTCAATTCTAATTACATTGATATAGAAAGTAATTTTGAAGGTGGATCCAGTTTTGTAAATGCAAATGAAGAATCTCTGCCTGCAAACACTTGCAAAGAAGGCCTTGTTTTGGGCCGGAAACAACCTACTTGGGTTCCTGATTCAGAAGCTCCAAATTGTATGAACTGCCAACTCAAATTTACTTTTACAAAACGGCGACATCACTGCCGAGCATGTGGAAAAGTAAGCTATAAAAATCTTTGTCTTTTATTCTTTTGAGACATTTTAAATGAAATTTAATGGGACAAAAAAGCTGATAAAGAGATGATTACAAGATTCAGTTAGTTTAAAATCGTTTTTCACCTACGTGGAAGTGTATAAAGCACTGTCATTTACAGATTGAGGTTTGAATAAATGTCACATTGTCATGGGTATTACATACTGGGAAATGAGGAACACTAATTTTTGTGAAATCTAAGAATACGTTTCATTCTCTCTCTAACATGAACACGTCAGATGCATGGAATTCAGTCAGCTTCCAGTTTATCCTTGAATACTTAATTTCAAGACTACTCTGCAGCTAGTGTTATGCTCGATACTTGAGGTAAACACTGAGAAAAAAAGCAGATTGGCTTGCACAAGGTTCAGAACACTGAAGCTGTGACCTCATTTGTGTTCTGACTATCTTAATAGTCTGTGGACTCAAGAGTTGCCTCTAGAAATAATATTGCGTTTTTTTCAGCATTTTCCAGTAATAAGTTAGTCTCAGATCAACCCTACTCTCTTTTAGAAAAATAACATTCTACTTGTTTTTCTTTTTTTTTTAACTGAGTATAGTTGATTTACAATATTATGAAAGTTTCAGGTATCGAACATAGTGATTCACACTTTTTAAAGATTATACTCCATTTGTAGTTCTTATAAAATACTGGCTATATTCCCTGTGCTGTACAATATATCCTTGTAGCTTATTTATTTTATATTTAGTAGTTTGTACCTTTTAATCCTCTACCCCTATCTTGCCCTTCCCCACTTTCCTCCTCCCGATGGTAACCACTAGTTTGTTCTCTATATCTGTGAGTCTGTTTCTTTTTTGAATAACATTCTCCTTTTAAACGTTGTAAAGGAGGGGGACTTCCCTGGTGGTCCAGTGGTTAAGACTTTGTGCTTCCACTGCAGGGGGCACAGGTTCCATCCCTGGTCAGGGAACGAATAAGATCCCGCATGCAGCGTAGCAAGGCCAAAAAGTTAAAAAAAAAAAGTTGTAAAGGACCACAGAAAGCTTGTTAAGTTATGAACTTATTCATTAAGAAAGTTTTTGTTCCCTTCCAATTAACATAATTGATTTAAAGGAATTCTCATCAGAGATACAATTTTAAATTACAGAAACCTCATTTAAGTAAAATAATAAAAATAAAAAGAATCATTTAATAATTACCTATGATTATGGTGATTAGAAAACTTGTTTATGTAATCAGAAAAATGGTTTTTGGTTAGAGTTCGGGTCTCTCCTCCCCCTGCCTCCCTCTGGTATAAACATGCTTGAAACAAAATCAAATTTGATATTTTGTCCTTTATAGGTATTTTGCGGTGTCTGTTGTAATAGGAAGTGTAAATTGCAGTATCTAGAAAAGGAAGCAAGAGTATGTGTAGTCTGCTATGAGACTATTAGTAAAGGTGAGTATTACCCTGACATATCTTTTTCCAGTAATTGAATATATCTTAAAAACAACTGGATTGTGACAAAGATAAACTTCTTTATTTTCTTAAGGCAGGGACCTAGTGTTGACTTATCTGGCTTAGGTGGGACATCCCAAGGCTTGGTTTCTCTTCTTTTTGTTCTACTCTCACAATTATTACTACCAGTGTGGAAAGGAAGCGTTCAGTTTCTGGAGTGGCAGTTCATTAACTTTTAACAGGTACCAAGTCCCCTAAATGCTGCATTTCATCTGCCTATTTGTTTTTGTCACCATCATTGTCATCCTCATCATCTTAATCTAAACATTTATAGAATATCTACCCATAAATAGTATACAGTCTTACATATTAATAGCATAAGGCAAGATAATAGTTCCCACCTTATAGAAAATTACAACCTAAAGTGGGAATAAAAGATAAAGTATAATATTTATAGTTTTTATATAAATTCATAGGACTGTCACACTATTTGCACATTTTTGTCTTTTATATATTTTTTCCCTTCTCAGTTTTAGAATTTTGTTTGTGTTTCCCATTGTTTCTCTGGCTCCCTAGCTAGCTTACTGTTATCAGCAATAATCTTACTTGAGTTCTCACAGTTTTGTGTGTGTGTGTGTGTGTGTGTGTGTGTGTGTGTTTCTTCAAATACACATTTGTTCTTTTGAGTACTTCTTGGCATTTTCAAAGATTTGTTGACAGTTTAATTCCCAGCAAATATTACTTGGGACTTTTAAGACCAGGCCTGTGCGCTAGCCCAGGTGCTGCTTCCTGTTATCCAGGAGAATAAATACCTGATAATAATTTGTTTTTCTCTTTTGAATGAAGATAAATTTTTTCAGCAATTCTTCAAAAAGCTCTGATGTGAGTCTGTTAGCCTGAGGTAAGCTGCTTTACTCCCTGCTGTTGACCTCTGCTCTGGAAGATAATAGAGTGTAAATCTTCTTGTATTTCCATGTTACCACGAGTGTTTATGAAGAATTTAAGTGCCTGTAGTTGTTTTGTTTTTTGCCTATGCTGTTTGAGTAGCCTTTAAGACTACTGCTGGTGCTGTTAGCCAAGCAACCTGCTAGAGTTAGGAAACCTTAGAGCTAGCTCCCACATAATTATCTCTCCCCATTTAAAAAATAAAACAGCCATGAAGATTTGAAACATTATTTGAGTTGACGGGTCAGATTTTTAGGTGAACACTGAAACATATTGACCATAAGGATCCAGGAGAGGAGGAGACTTAGTCACTGGAGAGACTTAGTAGCATAGTGAGAGCAAGCATTGGTTTATCAAAGAAAATATTTGGAATGGATTTATTTAGTTAGTTATCTGTTTTATTTATTCGGTTTCGATATCTTATAGCATGTAATTTCGTTTATGGCTCTGTTTATCATTAATTTATACACCACAGGAGAACGTAAATGAAAGTTATCTTAACTCCAACTTTAGGGTTGAAAACAGTAGACATGATCATTTAGAATAATGTTACTGATAAGAGGAGAAAGATGGCTCAAGGGTTATAAGACAAATTCCACAAAGAAGAAAAGATCGTTTCATTAGAGATTGTGGATAATGAGGAAGTTGTGCTGAGACTGTGTAAGTTTTAAAGAAGCATGCATGTGAGTGCCATTGCATAAACTTAGAGGAAGTTGGAAATTACTTTGAAACTCAAAGTACTGTGTTTGGATTTTACTTGGTTAGCGGAAGCCATTGCATGAGGGTGCTAATTCATTGGCACTTGAGGAAAGTTATTGTAGTAGTGGCAGCATTTATAGCAGATCAGTTTGGAGAAGTGCTGAAGGGAGAGGTACCAGTGCTGTTCCGTGTTATTTGGATGAAAAAAAATCATTCAGCAGTATTCAAGCGGTGTTCTGTGCTTTGGAGCTCCAGCTGAGAACAAAATATATTCCCTGTTCTTATGGAGCTTTTGATCTCATGGACCTTATGAATGTGAGGAGACGTGGACAGAAAGCAAAGGGAATATCAGATGGTGATAATATTCTAAATGAAAATAAAAGAGTATAAGAGGGATAGATAGTAACAGACTGGTGGCAAGAGGTAGAAATTTTAAATGGTGGTCAGAATAAGGGTTTATGATAGTATGATGCGTAAGCAGAGACCTGAAGGAAGTGAGAGAATAAAGCCATGTGGAAGAACTTTCCAGGCAGAAAGAATAGTAAGAGCAAAGACCCGAAGCTAGAACAGTGCTTGCTTCGCTTGTTGAAGAACAAGGAGGCCTCAATGGCTGGATTCTAATGAGCAAGTAGGATTTTAGTGAGAAATGATGTCAGACAGCTAACTGGGAGAGCACAGACTATGTAGAGTCTTGTGGGCCATTGTAACAACTTAAATTTTCATTCTACTTGGGAAGCCATTAAAGGATTTTAAACAGAAGAATGATGTGATATGATTTATGTCTTAAAAGAATCACTAGGAACTATATTGGAAATAGACTATAGGAGTACAAGGGCAAAATCAGATGGTCATATTAAATAACAATGGTTTTCTTTAGTAGATATCAAATATATGCCAAAATTATATAGAAATAACTAATTGGTAGCTTATACTGAAGTGGAGTGCTGCCAACTAAAAGTAAGGATATTATCTTTGCCAAGTGCCACTTCTTAGTTAGCCATTAATTTCTTTCTCCTTACAATTTGAAAAATAGAATATTTATCATGATTTACTTTGAAGGTCAAAAACACCTGAGATCAAGTTTTTTTTCCCTTTATAGCTCAGGCATTTGAAAGGATGATGAGTCCAACTGGTTCTAATCTTAAATCTAATCATTCTGATGAATGTGCCACCATCCAACCTCTTCAGGAGACTCAAACATCCAGTATATCTTCACCTACAACTTTACCAATCTCAGCACTTAAACAACCAAGTGTTGAAGGTAACTTGAAGAAAATGTTGTGTCTAATATTAAAGATAAATGATCAAAGTAGAAATTTTCTAGTATTGACAGGATCTAGTGAGAAAAGAGAAACCAGACTAGCTACCAGAAGGAATTTAATACAGGAAACTGGTTATACATGCACGTTAGAAGGGTAGAAGAACAAAAAGGGCATGCTCAAGTGACTCAGATATTAGTAAGTACAGGAAGCAACCACCATCCCTAGGGTTGGGAGAATGCAAAGGGAGAGGCAGTATTACTAGAACCCCGTGCAGGAACACCAAGAGATGCTTGGTTCTCAGACCTAGTACTCAGGGATTAGCGTGCCACGTCACATGACTGGTACTGTGACTTCTAGAGGAACACCAAGTGGCAAATGCTGGGACCATCAAGGAGCCTAACAGGGTTGGTGTTCAGATAACAGAAGGAGTGTCCCAGGCTTGATGTAAGGAGTACTGAAGATCACAGGACATGTGGGTATATCTGGTGGTGCCGCTGCTGCGTAAGTCCTGGCAGGAACTAGAAACAGAAAGAATTCCTTCTCTTCCCACCTTCCAGTCTCCAACCAGAGCCTGTCATTGCTGGGACGTGACCAGAACCAACTAGCAAGGGGGTCTGGGGGTTGCACTTTCCAGACTTCTAGCCTGGCATCAAAGAGCACCATGTGGAAGGGTGGGCTTGGGTTTGAGAGACAATAGGTAAATAACTGGCATGTCTCCCTTTCCTTAAAAATCTATTTTTAAATGTATATTTTACCACAATAAAAAATGTTTCTTAAATCTTTTAACAAACTTCTAAAGATTTAAAAAATCTTTGGGCTCTCTGTTTTTTTACAGCCTATTGTAGTTTAGGATCTTGAGTAAAGCCTGTGTAGACTTTTTTTTTTTTTTTTTTAATTTTTAAAATTGAAGTATAGTTGATTTACAATGTTGTGTTAGTTTCAGGTGTACAGCTCAGTGATTCAGTTATACATATACATATATATTTCTTTTCTTTTTCAGATTCTTTTCCCTTATAGGTTATTACAAAATATTGAGGATAGTTCCCTCTGCTATTCAGTAAGCCTGTGTACACTCTTAGAAATAAACTATTAGTCTGTAACATGCTAGAAAATAACTGTAATTGTCAGTCAAATTCAAGTATTTCTGTCAACTATTTTGGATTTCACTTATTTCTCACTTAATAGCTATTTTCCGTTTATCATTATGACTTAAATAATGAGTTTCAGCATATATGGTTGTATATTATAGCTCTAAAGATGAATGAATCTGCTTTTAAAAATATTTATTCTCTTATATTGACTTTTTAAATCATTAAATTATAAAGTATTGCAAATACAAGAAAGATACCTTATTTAATATGTCCACCCATGTTGCAAAAATTATACATATATGATTCCAATTTTTTCAGTGTTATCTGTATTATGATATGGAAGGTAGATATTGGTCCTTTTGATGTTTATATGTTCTAAAATCATCTGGCAGGAATTTTCATAACCTTCCTCCGTGGATGCTTTTTAATAAAAGAGAACAAATATTTATGCTGACATCTAGTTATTTCCTCCAAATTTGAAAGGAAAATATTAATAAATTTCAATATCAACATAAGAACAAAGCATGTTATGCTTCTCTTGTTAAGTAAGTTAAAGGTAGGAAATGACCTCTGATGCACAAGTGATTCTGTTTCTTTCTTTAGACTTTTTATGCTTCTTTCTTCTGTTCTTCATACTTTTTTCCCTTTGCTTGTCTACCATGCTCTGGTCTGTTCCATTTTCCCTCCCTGTGCCTTAGTCCCTAAATTTTATTCCACACTCACAAAGTTAGCCTTAATAATATAGGCTTTAAATCTGCCTTCAATGTCTTTAAGGTATAACCTCTCCTGTCCACTCTTTTTCTGAGTACGGGATTCCTAGGGCCAGCCCTGCCTTTGTATGAATTAGAAAAAAACTTCTACTCTGGGTAGATGAATCACAAAAGGCCATTTCTCTAGGCCTTGAAACCCTGAGAATGCAGGGCTTGCCAATGGTTAGCAAAAAGCTTTTGAAAATGTTTCCTGACCCTTTTAGTATTAAATCATTGCAATATTATTAAATTAAAATGCTTTACTTTTTAAACTGATTCTAGGATTATGCTCCAAAGAACAGAAGAGAGTATGGTTTGCAGATGGTATATTGCCCAATGGCGAAGTTGCAGATACAACAAAATTATCATCTGGAAGTAAAAGATGTTCTGAAGACTTTAGTCCTCTCTTACCTGATGTGCCACTGGTAAGGAATCTAGAGAATGACTTGTTAATTTAATAAAATTTTATTTTGTAAGTAATTCCTTGTGTGATTTTTTAGAGTACTTTTTAAAAAAAATGCTTTGAGCTTCATAAAATGAGAAACATATGATTTATGAATATATTTTAGATTTTACCTTTTTTTCACATCAGTTTAAGGCAGTGATTCTTAAACTTTTTGATCTAAGGACCCTTTATGCTCTGAAAAGTTATTGAGAACCCCAAAGAACTATAGGTTATGTGGGTTATGTTTATTGATAATTACTGATATAAAATTGACAGACATTTTAAAAATTAATTAAAAAATAAGCTCATTAAATTAATAGAAATAATATTTTTTTTTTTTTTTTTTTTTTTTTTTCTTCTTTGTGTTTTTTTCCACCAGCTTGAGGTATAATTGACTTACAATAAATTGCTTATATTTTTCCCATGTAGTTACATTTCCAGCAATCTTTCTTCTGCTTATAGGGCTTTTTTTTGTGTGTGTGGTACACGGGCCTCTCCCATTGCGGAGCACAGGCTCCGTTCGCGCAGGCCCAGCGGCCATGGCCCATGGGCCCAGCCCCTCCGTGGCATGTGGGATCCTCCCGGACCGGGACACTAACCCGTGTCCCCTGCATCGGCAGGCGGACTCTCAACCACTGCGCCACCAGGGAAGCCCGGCAATGTTTTTTTAACTGTAAATTATAGAACTTAACCATTATTTATGACACTGGTGCAACTGATGGATCAGTTAATAGACAGATGACCCATGGTCAGAGGCAGAACCCTTTTTACCTTTTTTTTTTTTCTTGCGTTATGCGGGCCTCTCACTGTTGTGGCCTCTCCCATTTGCGGAGCACAGGCTCCGGACGCGCAGGCTCAGTGGCCATGGCTCACGGGCCCAGCCGCTCCGCGGCATGTGGGATCTTCCCGAAACGGGGCACGAACCCGCGTCTCCTGCATCGGCAGGCGGACCCTCAAGCACTGCGCCACCAGGGAAGCCCTAGAAATAATATTTTTAATGAAAAGTTTTTGAAACAAAAGTTTAGTGAGAGGAATAACATTGTTTTACATTTTTTGTGAATTTCTTTAACGTCTGGCTTAATAGAAGATAGATTCTCACATCTACTTCTAAAGTCAGTCTGTTGTGATATGTTTTAGTTAAATTATATGAAGAAAATCCTAGGACCTCACTGACTTCCTGAAAGGGTCTTGGGGACCCCAGAGATCCCTGGACCACATTTTGAGAACCACTGGTATGGGGAAATAGAACTGAGATTTAGTAAGTTAATTTAGACTAATTTGTTTAATGATTTTCAAATATTCAGTAAAGTACCTGATGGTAGTATTTATGTTTATGTTTATACAAATGTGCTAGGTGTTAAATAGAAGATACATAATATAGAATCCCAGCCCACTAATAACTCTCATTGTAAAGTAGCAAAATACTCATAAAAGCAAGTATTAACACATGAAGTAGGAATGCTTTTTTATTCATTAAACAAATATATATTGAGCATCTCCTCTGAGCCAGTTACCTGGTTTATCTTGGGTAAACATACATCAGACAAGAAGGATATGTATCCTACTCTCTTCAAGTTCACGTATCATAGAAACTTATGTTGTTTGTCAGTAAGAGTTCATGAGCTAGGTTTTACAGGTAGCTCTAATTACCAGAAGTATGTTTCTTAGCTAGCACCTACCCTCAATCAATATTTTAACAAAATGGAATTTCTATAGAGGCTAGTATTACTTGAGTTCATAAACAATTCTCTATTGACTTAGGTTCGGCCTGTCCAAAAAGAAAGGGGCTTACTTGAAGCCGACTTGAGGTGTAGTTTATTCTAGGTGGTTACTGTTGTGGAGTATGTCTACCGTTTTGCTTCCTAACCACTCCCCTCCCTGCCTTCTCCCTTTTTCCTCTCCCTTGCCACCCTGCAGCCAGGCTTTTTTGTCTATTAGGAGGAGTGCCTTGAGTTGAACTAAGTGTGCTCACTTTGTGGTATGGTATAGGATCCTGAAGTTCTCCTTGCCTCCTTTTTCCAGTCTGTAAAATTAGTCATGAATACCTATCTGAGCATAGAGTAAAGCTAAACCTATGCTCTTGAATTTAAAGAACCAAAATGGTACTATTTCTTGGGAAATTTGGCTTCTGAAGAAAGAAACTATGAACTGATTTGGGTTTTTGTTTTCCATATTTTACAGATGATAAACACAGTGGATCATGCCCATTCTACTACAGTGGAAAAACCAAATAGTGAGACAGGCGATAGAAGAAATGAGATAATTCGAAGTCCTATTTCTCAGGTTCCATCTGTGGAAAAACTGCCTACAAACACAGGAACTGAGGGGTTGCCTACTTCTGGCTCTTTTACACTAGATGATGATGTTTTTGCAGAAATTGAGGACCTATCAAGTCCTACTGGTGTCTTGGTTAACAGTAATTTACCTGTTGCTAGTATTTCAGGTTATAGGTTATTGTGTGGTATTGACAAGAATGTTTGCAATAAGATTAGTCTTCTACCTGATGATGAGGACAGCTTGCCTCCTCTTCTAGTTGCATCTGGAGAAAAGGGATCAGGTAGGATAGCAGTTATTTAAATTTAAAAAGGAGGTGGTTTTTTTTAAAGAAGAATATATTGATGAATTTTGTCTGTGATATATAAAATGTATTTTTTTTAAATTTAGACTGTGTGGTTGAAATATGTATGATGGCATGGAACTCTAGTTTACAAAAAGTCTTACTGTATAAAAACAAATTCTAGGCCCATGAGCCGTGGCCGCTGAGCCTGAGCATCCGAAGCCTGAGCTCCGCAACGGGAGAGGCCACAACAGTGAGAGGCCCGTGTACCGCAAAAAAAAAAAAAAAAAAAAAATAAAAACAAATTCTAAAAAGATCTGACCTTTTGAGTTGCTTTGAATGTGATTCACTTATCTCATCTGGGTCCCTAATTTAAAATAAGGCAAAAGTCCAATACAACAGGGAAACTCATTTTAGTCCTGTATTAGTTTTGACTCCACATCATTTTTTTTAAAGGAACATAGTGCCTAAAGAAAAGAATATAGGATTGGAGGAATTTTAGTTCCTCATCTGCTACTTAATACACGTATGACTTGAAGCAGGCAATTTAATCTCTTGGGCCTCAGTTTCCTTTGTAAAAGAAGAGAACTTAGGTGGTCTTTAAGGTCCTTTCTAATCTGGAGATTCTGTGGCTATCTCCTACCTTGGAGTAGTTCCCTAGGGATATATCCTTGTTACCCCAGGCATTATGCTGAATCTTACATGAAATGATTATGTTCTGTGCATGATAATGTAGGGGAATGAAGCCTAGGATCTCTTCTGAAAGTAGGAGCCATTTCATGATCCTATTGATAGTGGCAAAAATACCTTAAGCCCTGTTCTTTGCATGCCATGTATATTTTCCTGTTGGTTGTCAAGTTCTTTTTTCACCACTTGTCACTGACATAAGGCATATGGCAGCAAGCCATATGTACAAGCATGTACAACTTGGGTCTAGACTACTTTCACAGCTGTAAATTTCAGAATTTATAATTGGAGTGGCTGGTAGATAGGAGTCCACTTTACAAAAACATTTGTTTTAAAACTTTAAAGGTGCTAAAATTGTATCAATATGCTGTTTAATCAACATATTTGTGCATAGACTATATATAATATAATTGATCAGGATTTATATGTATTATAATATTAATATCTTTACATAAATTGAAAAGTAAAAATTAGTATATAACAGTTGCCCAGGTGTTGATTGATTTTATAAAATGTGTTTGCTTTTGCTTTTAAATGTGATTAAGCCATTGGTGGATTTATAAATCTGTTTTTTCATTATAGGCATATTTAACAGGAAGACATGTTTATTCTAATTAATATATTATTTTCATGTTTTAGTGCCTGTAATAGAAGAACACCCATCTCACGAGCAGATCATTTTGCTTCTTGAAGGCGAAGGTTTTTGTCCTGTTACATTTGTCCTAAATGCTAATCTACTTGTGAATGTCAAGTTAGCATTTTGTAAGTAATGATTCATCTTTCTTTGCCTAATTGGTAAGCAGGATTTCTGAATAATTAATTACATTGTCTGGTTAAATTTAGACTGGCAATGGTGAAAAATAAGCAGTATTGGATATTGGTTTTTGTAGCCAAATATTAATATAAATAAATTTTGCAGTTTTATATGCTGTGGGACTTGAAGTAATAGGTTAAAGATTTTTACTAGTGTCCTTCATTCAGTCCTAGGTTAAGGCCATGGGCTTATAACAAGCTGTATTTTGATGCTCATGATACAGCTGACCATATATATATTTTTTTTTTAATTTTGGAATTTTATTTAATTAATTTTTTTATACAGCAGGTTCTTATCCATTTTATACATATTAGTATATATATGTCAATCCCAATCTCCCCAGCTGACCATATTTCATATAGCTTTTAGGTAAATTGAAATTTGCTACTTGAGATAAGCAAAAATCCTGATTTAGTAACAATAAAGACAGTTTTAAAGTAAATGACACTAGACTTAATTAAAAGTAAGGAAGTAAATATTTCTCAGTAATAAATAGTCCTCAATACTCAATAATGCATCTCTTAGCTTCTCATTCTCTTTGAAACTAACCTGATTCTTACCCACTACATTTCAGCTTGTTAGTGCATCTTTTATTTTATTTTTATTTTTATTTTTATTTTTATTTTTTGCGGTATGCGGGCCTCTCACTGTTGTGGCCTCTCCCGTTGCGGAGCACAGGCTCCAGACGCGCAGGCTCAGTGGCCATGGCTCAGGGGCCCAGCCGCTCCGCGGCATGTGGGATCTTCCCGGACCGGGGCACGAACCTGTGTCCCCTGCATCGGCAGGCGGACTCTCAACCACTGAGCCACCGGGGAAGCCCTACTGTTGTTTATTAGTTGACTCCATCAGATAATTTTTAATCCTTTCTCTTTTTTATATTAGTCTCATACAATTCAATTTAAAGTTTTTATGGGGAGAATGTTGGGGAACTAAGGAGTTTAAAAAGTTGTGCTTCATGCAAAGGACGATTATATTTAATTTTTTTGGTTAATAGAAGTTGACATTTATAGTTGTACACTTTTGTCACTTAAGATTCCTCAGACAAATATTGGTACTTCTCAACCAATGGATTGCACGGCTTGGGACAGGCAGAAATTATTATTCTATTGTTATGTTTGCCAAGTGAAGATACTATTCCTAAGGACATCTTCAGACTCTTTATCACCATTTATAAGGACGCTCTGAAAGGTATACCATTTTATTTTGAACTGTTCAGACCAGGGGATGGATAAATTAAGGGCATTTTTGCTTTTGGCTATGCTAACTGTACTAAAGATTTATTTTGTGAAGAGATTGCTGATTACTTAAAAGAGCTCTGTCATCATTTTCAGTCTCCTTAAATTTAGCATTTTATGTAATTAGTGTCTTTATAGTTTTTTTAATTTTAAAAGTGAAAATATATTTACCTTCTTGGTCCGTTTTTGTGTCTACACAATAATCCCCCCTTATCTGCGGGGGATAAGTTCCAAGACCCCACTAGCTGCCTGAAACCACGAATGGTACTGAACCCTATGTACACTGTTTTTTCTGTACATATACCTGTGATAAAGCTTAATTTATAAATTAGGCACAGTACGAGAACATCCGAATTGCCAACAACACTTCCCTTGCACCTTGGGGCCATTATTAAGAGAAATAAGGGTTACATGAACACAAGCACAGTGATACTGCAGCAGTCCATCATAACTGAATGACTAATGGATGGTAGCATATACAGCGTGGATATGCTGGACAAGTGAGTCACGGTGTGGCTCACATCCCAATGGGGCAGAGCTGGGTAGCGAAATATTTAAAATTTGCTGTTTATTGAATTTTCCATTTAATATTTTTGAACTACAGTTGACCAGGGGTAACTAAAACCATGGAAAGCAAAACTGTGGATAAGGGGGGGGACCACTGTATACTTTCTGTCTGTATAAGATTTGGGGGACATGATGATGACTTTTCACTTGACCATGAAGTAAGGAGAAAAATTTTAAAACACTTAACGGTGATAAACATTCTCAAATTTTTGTTCACAATTCCCAGTCTTCTGGAATAACTGAACTTTGTGCACGCAAGGTATTCAGTGCTTCTTCAACAGTGGAAATAAATAAAAAATATTTTACATTGCTTTTATTTAAGAAAGTTTATACTGGGACATTCAAACTCATAATGCTGCTTCAAAACAACTTAAAATCTTTTTATAAATGATTTTATTTCTAGGAAAATACATAGAAAACTTGGACTGTATTACCTTTACTGAGAGTTTTCTCAGCAGCAAGGATCATGGAGGATTTCTATTTATTACACCTACTTTTCAGAAACTTGATGATCTCCTGTTACCAAGTAATCCTTTTCTTTGTGGAATTCTTATCCAGAAGCTAGAGATTCCCTGGGCAAAGGTTTTTCCTATGCGTTTAATGTTGAGATTGGGTGCAGAATATAAAGGTAAGTTTTAGAATAATAAGCTAAATTACATAGGTTCAGATATACTGAATGTAAATAAGAATTTCAGACATCATTAAAATAAATTTTTAATGGATTAATGGGACTACTTTTGTTTTGATGTACTTTTAAAATTCTAAAACAGCCCTCCTCTACTACCAAGTTAGTCTAGACAACCTTGCTATGTCCTGAGTTTCTAGATATTCATAATTATTATAATTAACTTACCTTAAAATTTTTTTTGAATTTCAGAAAAAAACATAGAAAACCTTGAAAAGTTTTCTTAAAAGTATTTGCTATAGGGGGTTCATTTTGTTATGTTGCCTACATATTAAGAAGGTAAATGCCCCCCCGCCCCATTTGTGTACACCATAAAGCCACACATAAATGGTTGTGAAATAGTGGTCCAGTCTTACGTGTATGGTTATTTCTGAGTTGAAATCATTTCTGTGTTCAACTGTCTTTGAATTCGTACCCTTTCTTTATCCCTCACTTTTTTAAAGAATAATTTGTTTGTTGCATGTGAAGTACATCACATCTAAGGAAAATTTAGGCATTTGATTCTTGTATAATTTAATAGGTATTTTCTTGGAGGAAAATTAAATGTAGAGAAGTTATAAAAGTGACCATTACTCTTTCAAAATGGACAAATTCAGTGAAAGAGATACTCATTTAAATCTATTTGGCAAATTTATTCTGTTCTGTTCTGAGGAGTTGGTCCTTACCATTTAAGATTTAAATATGGGATACTATTAAATTGTGGTGCAAGAAGTAAAAATTAACTTTCATCTCAGGTTTTGTACTGTGTGAACCAAAGAGCTTAAGAGACTTCATTCTGAGCCAAGTGTTTCATCCATTCAGCCTAACGTTTTGTCTCTGATACTAATATTTGAATGCTGTTTTTATGGAAGGTTAGATCAAAATACTTAGCTAATCTTAATCAAATGGGGATTACCTACTATGCTTTTATGTTGAGACTATTTGGAACACCATTACATGTTGGATTAGATGATTTATGAGGTCCGTTTGTAACTCTGACAGGATGTCATTCTAAGCCATAACCTTTTGAAAATTACTGTTTTAGATAAAATTACCTCTATCAAGTTGCAAAGGATGCTCTCTTATTCACAAAAGATGAAGTAAAAAGTCAGCATTTACCTTGTTTATCATTTTAATGTGTTTTACCACTAATTTATGTTTCTTTCTGCACTCTCTGTCATCCAAATAACTTAGTTGTCCTTTTTAAGACTAAAATATATGCTTGTAATAGCAAAGATGTGAGTTGCCCTGACTTATTTTTTTTAAATAGATAATGTCATGTGTGTTTTCTTAGACTTTTAACGAGGTATATTTGTATAATATGTATTAGAGAGGTTTGTTTGCTTAACCTAAGCTGAGAACTGAAATTCTCAGGTTAATTCTTGGGTTAAAAATGTGTCCGATTTTTATCATCATAGAAATAGTCTTACCTTCCTTTTTTCACTTTCCTTTTCTTCCAGAATTCCTGC
>NW_006799780.1:3317187-3335652 GCF_000442215.2 Lipotes vexillifer
TCCTGCTGCATTGCCACCAAGGTACTTTTCCTTTTTGGTGCGCAATATTTATAGTGTCCTAAAGAAACAGAAAAGTAGTTAGGTGACAGAGTCCATATCACTTCTTCTCTGCATTGACTTCTCTGATTCTGTGTTCCTTTAATCATGCTGACCCAAGAACTATAAAACTTTACTATCACCCATAAATTCACACAATTGAACATTAATTACAAATGCCTTAAAAATCTTGAATTCTTCATATTTTGCTTTAAATTTTCAGAATATTTCTTTTTAAATTATGAGAACTTTATGTAGGTCTAGCCAGTTATGGTAATTTTCTAGCCATCATAATGTTTGGAAACAACATGTATGATGAAAGATTAAATGCTTTGGAATCAGGCCAAGCCTAGTTTCATATCCGTTTCACCAGTTATTAACTTAGAAACCATAGGCAGGGTTATTAATCTGTGTCTCTGCTTCCCCATTTGTAAAGTAGGGATAGACATACTTGCCTCATTGGGTTGTTATAGGGTTTAATTAGGATAATGTATGTAAAGGTCCCAGTTCAATGTAGCATCTGGTAGATACATGGTATGGGTTAATGTCATTTCTTACTTTCCCCAGAGAACTGATTGAGTGGTATTTATCCGTAATGTTGGAAAAATGAAAATTAAAGGTAACAAATTTAAGAATTTTTTTGTTTTTTGTTGATGGTAACCAGTTTTCTATTCTTGTGTATAGCATATCCTGCTCCTTTAACAAGTATCAGAGGCCGAAAACCTCTTTTTGGAGAAATAGGACACACTATTATGAACTTACTTGTTGTGAGTAATTGAACTGTTTTATTAAGTATTCTTATATTGTTACTTTAACAATTCATTAAGCAAATTTCACATACTTATATTTTTCTATTTTAATTTGAGATATTTGGTATAATGAAAGTTCATTTATAATAAATCCTAATTCATTTAACATAAATGGCCTCTGTTTCTGATGAAGTGCTTTTTAGAACACGTCCTAATTTATGTATACCTGATTCAAATTGCCTTTTGATTCATTCTGCTGCAGTGCTTACACATTTAGGTAATGTGAGATCCACACAGTTGTTGAAGCCTTAGTAAAAGAGTTAGTAAAGTCAGTCAATTTGATGATTTTGAGCAAACTGTGGCCCAAGTCACCTCATTTTTAATAGGAAGTATTGGATTAGATGATCTCAGGTTCCCTTCCACCTCTAATTTCTGTAATTTTGTGTTTACCTTTTATTATACAAATGTATTTCAGTGGACTTGCTTTTTTTTTCTTTTAATTAATTAATTTTATTTTTGGCTGCATTGAGTCTTCGTTGCTGCACGTGGGCTTTCTCTAGTTGCGGCGAGCGGGGGCTCCTCTTCGTTGCGGTGCGCGGGCTTCTCATTGCGGTGGCTTCTCCTGTTGTGGAGCACGGGCTCTAGGCATGCAGGCTTCAGTAGTTGCAGCACGTGGGCTCAGTAGTTGTGGCTCGCAGGCTCTAGAGAGCAGGCTCAGTAGTTGTGGCGCATGGGCTTAGTTGCTCCGCGGCATGTGGGATCTTCCCGGACCAGGGCTCGAATCTGTGTCCCCTCTATTGGCAGGCAGATTCTCAACCACTGCGCCACCAGGGAAGCCCAACTTGCTTTTATTTATCCATGTCCGGTTTGAAAATCTATTGTTTTGGAAGATCTGTAACTAGAAAGAGATCACCCTCAAATGCTACAGAATTCTTCCTGAGAATGATTATCTTTATTATTATTGTGGAGTAGCTGGAAGAATTAGCTGGTTTTTGAAGTTGCTATTGCTTTCTGGATGGTGTTTTGATAGTTATGTATCACAAGTTTTAAAATGATGGATACTCTTAAAAAAGGATTTAATGAATGGGTAAATGTTCATGGATAGTAGTTTAAGGTTTATGGAACTATCATTATTTTATGTAGGACCTTCGAAATTACCAGTATACCTTGCATAATATAGATGAGCTACTGATTCATATGGAAGTGGGGAAAAGCTGCATAAAAATACCTCGGAAAAAATACAATGATGTAAGTATAATTGCTTTATTCAAGTCTTGAGATAATTATTGAACATTAGATTTCTTTAGAAGTGTGTTAAATTTGTTTTGAATTGGACTAATATATAATGACAAAAAAAACTTATTTTTGGGCTTCCCTGGTGGTGCAGTGGTTGAGAGTCCACCTGCCGATGCAGGGGACACGGGTTCGTGCCCCGGTCCGGGAGGATCCCGCATGCCGCGGAGCGGCTAGGCCCGTGAGCCATGGCCGCTGAGCCTGCGCGTCCGGAGCCTGTGCTCCGCAACCCGAGAGGCCACAACAGTGAAAGGCCCACGTACCGCAGAAAAACCCCAAAAAACAAAAAACACTTACTTTTGAAATTTTAGATTTGTTTCCTAATAGAGGATTTGTTTCCTAATAGAGGATTTGTTTAATCCTATTTTTTCATTTTTTTCTTACTGTTTTATCTGTCTTTTAATTGAGGTGATTTTATTTTAAATCATTTGTTCCTATCACATTCTTAGGGAGTTGTCCAGATTAAAGCTTGATAAAGGTGGTCAGAAATGTGACTCTTTGAATTATTATAACTAATAAAGGCACAAAATGTTAAAAATGTTTCTAAATGCATATTGTTTTTTTCCAGGTAATGAAAGTAATAAATTCTTCTAATGAGCATGTCATTAGCATTGGAGGTAGTTTTAGTACAGAAGCAGATTCTCATCTAGTCTGTATACAGAATGATGGAGTTTATCAAACACAAGCCAACAGTGCTACTGGCCATCCTAGAAAAGGTGAGTATTGGTTCCTAGTGTCAATCCATAAAACGATCTCAAAAAGAAGAATTCCTTTCAAAGAGGAATATACCTATATGTAGATATCTTACTTATTTGCTGAATTGATGGTGATGAAACAGTATGCTTTAAATTTTTAGCTATACAAACAAAAAAATTGCTTCTAATATTTGTGTTTATCTTGGGCAACATTAGGTTTAAAAACTTGCAATACAGCATTTATTTTGATGTCTTCAGGCTTAGTGTGTCCCATATGGTGGGTGTCTCTGGAGTGAGGTATTTTTTGCCTTTGTTTGCTCTCTGCTCCGACTCCTCTTAGCGGGGAGCACAGGGTAGATAAGGATGAAGAATGATTTATAAAACTGTTAAGTGGCTGGGAATATAAAAATGATAAAGATGGTGATGTGAATGACATTACTCGGCTGAATGGCCTCAGTGACTGCTGTGATTACCAAATCCTTGCAGTAGAGAGCCTAACAAATTGAAAGTTAAGTAGAAGTAAGTATTCCAAAAACTTAATACATTATTGTAAAATAACACATTTAAAATAGTCAGACATTCTGGCTGCTAATAAAAATTTTTCCTCTGATTATAAAAGTATGTATACTCATTTGTAGTAAGCTTGGAAAATACGTTTGAAGAAGTAGTAAAAGGAAAAAAAGTGCCAAAATATGGCCTTTGTTGACATTTTAATATATTTCCTTCTTATACTGATATATATGTTAAATAGATGATTTTATACTGGATATTTCCTTTTATATTGTGCTTTTTTAACTTAACATGCTATTGACATTTTTGTCATTAAAATTTTACAGCCATTTAATATTTATTTGATGAATATTTATGTAGTATAAAATTCAAAAGGTATAAATATTCACACTGCAAAATCTCCTTTCCTCCCTAGACCCTCAAACTACCCTCTTCCCCTCCCCACAGGCAACCAAACCAGTGTTATCAGTTTCTGGTGTATCCTTTCAGGGATTTCTTGCTTGTACGTATATGTAAGCAAACACCACCGCACCACACACGTACACACACATACACCTTTCTTCCACTTTTTTAAACAAGTCATAACATTTGTTCCATTCTGCACCTTGTTTTTTCTTTTGGAGATTATTCTTTGTTAGTATATAAAGAACTTTCACATTGCACATAACTTTCCACTTTATATGTGAACATCATTTAATTGTCCCTTATTAATGGACAGTTGCTACCAATCCTTTATATAAAGGATAAAATAAAATGCACTATGTTTATAAAAATGCACTATGAATAACCTTGTATATGTGCCAACATTAATTCCTAGAAATGGAATTTGTATGTCAAAGTATAAATGTGTTTGTAATTTTAATAGCAATTTATCAAGTTGTGCTCCATAGAGATTGTTCTGATTTATGCTCTCAACAGTAGTAGATGTTTGATTTTCCACACCCTCACATGATACAAACACTGTAAATAGTACAACAGCCATCAATTATTAGATACAAACATTAAATAAGCTTTATGAAATATTTTATCGTAACTTTATTTTGTTTGGTATTTTTTGTTCTAATATAAGTGGTATGGGCATGGTGTTTATCAGGTACTTAAAATATGCTATGCTCCACATTATGCATTTAACAAATATGATATAGCATAAAAAGAGCAGTTTAAAACATAATTATTGTATTTTTAAATTAGTGACAGGTGCAAGTTTTGTGGTATTCAATGGAGCTCTAAAAGCATCTTCAGGATTTCTTGCTAAGTCCAGCATAGTTGAAGGTACGAGTTTCATCTTTAAGATTTGTTTAATGTAAAGATGTTTTCCATCTCCTTTTAAAAATGTATTTGATACTTAACAAAAGAATATATGTACGTTACAAAGCATAGTACAACAAACTTATGTGAAATCATCACTCAGTCAAGAACTAGAACATGACTAACATTTGGGCCTACCTCAAGCTTGACAACTCTGCCTTAGCCTGCATTTCCTGCTTGTGCATAGCCTAAAGGTTAGTCTGAGGTGAGAGCTTAGGGTCTTCTCAGGTCTTTGCTTAGCATGCACACATCCCGAGCATGCACACATTATTGCACAAGCATGGGGCCTTCTAAATTCCCAGATATATGTTAGTGCCTTTCAAAGCCCTTATGGACATCTTATTCCCCAGCTTTTCCTTTAAGTGTTTGGTTGGCCTATTGTTTGTCTCTACTAGTATCTGCTGCCACAGGCAGCTATGATGTTGATCACTGGCCTCTAATTGTTTTTCACAAATGCTCCCTGAGAAAAGACTTTTTTCACTGAGTAAGCTTAGAGTCTGGTCAAGTAAAGACATTGTACGTGGAGTCTTCCCAGGAACCACCTGACAAGTCAAAAAATGACAGCTCTCCAGTAATGAGGTTTTGAAGGAGTTCAAGCCCCATTTGCCTTCTCCAGTGGATACCAAGCTGATGGTTTTTACTATGATTGCAGGCTGTTGGTTTTTAGGCTTCTGCTGTGCTGGAGAGGAGGGGATGGGAATAGGAAAGTTAAAATGACACAAAACTTGCTGTTTTTAATCAAGTTCCTGCCATTTCTTTTTGTCTTTTTAAAAGAACTAGCTTTTAGTTTTATTGATCTTTGCTGTTGTTTTCTTTGTTTCTATTTCATTTACTTCTGCTCTGATCTTTTTTTTTTTTAATTTTTTTTTTTAATTTTTTTTGCGGTACACGGGCCTCTCACTGTTTTTTGGCCTCTCCCATTGCGGAGCGCAGGCTCTGGACGCGCAGGCTCAGCGGCCATGGCTCATGGGCCCAGCCGCTCCACAGCATGTGGGATCTTCCCGGACTGGGACACGAACCCGTGTCCCCTGCATTGGCAGGCGGACTCTCAACCACTGCGCCACCAGGGAAACCCTGCTCTGATCTTTATGATTTCTTTCCTTCTGCTAACTTTGGGTTTTGTTTGTTCTTCTTTCTCTAGTTCCTTTAAGTGTAAGATTAGATTGTTTATTTGAGATTTTTCTTGTTTCGTGAGGTAGGCTTGCATTGCTATAAAGTTCCCTGTTAGAACTGCTTTTGCTGCATCCCATAGGTTTTGGATAGTCGTGTTTTTGTTGTAATTTGTCTCTAGGTATTTTTTGATTTCCTCTTTGATTTCTTCAGTGATCTCTTGGTTATTTAATAACGTATTGTTTACCCTCCATGTGTTTGTGTTTTTTACCTTTTTTCCCCTGTAACCGATTTCTAATCTCATAGCATTGTGGTCAGAAAAGATGCTTGATATGATTTCAATTTTCTTAAATTTACTGAGGCTTGATTTGTGACCCAAGATGTGATCTGTCCTGTAGAATGTTCCATGTGCACTTGAGAAGGAAGTGTAATCTGCTGTTTTTGGATAGAATGTCCTATAAATATCAATTAAATCTAGCTGGTCTGTTGTGTCATATAAAGCTTGTGTTTCCTTATTAATTTTCTGTTTGGATGATCTGTCCATTGGTGTAAGTGAGGTGTTAAAGTCCCCCACCATTATTGTGTTACTGTCAATTTCCTCTTTTATAGCTGTTAGCAGTTGCCTTATGTATTGAGGTGCTCCTATGTTGGGTGCATATATATTTATAATTGTTATATCTTCTTTTTGGATTGATCCTTTGATCATTCTGTAGTGTCCTTCCTTGTCTCCTTTAACATTCTTTATTTTAAAGTCTATTTTATCTGATACGAGTATTGCTGCTCCAGCTTTCTTTTGATTTCCATTTGCATGGAATATCTTTTTCCATCCCCTCACTTTCAGTCTGTATGTGTCCCTAGGTCTGAAGTGGGTCTCTTGTAGACAGCATATTTTTTTGTATCCATTCAGTGAGCCTGTGTCTTTTGGTTGGAGCATTTAATCCATTCACGTTTAAGGTAATTATCGATAATGTATGTTCCTATGACCATTTTCTTAATTGTTTTGGGTTTGTTTTTGTAGGTCCTTTTCTTCTCTTGTGTTTCCCACTTAGAGAAGTTCCTTTAGCGTTTGCTGTAGAGCTGGTTTGGTGGTGCTGAATTCTCTTAGCTTTTGCTTGTCTGTAGAGGTTTTAATTTCTCTATCGAATCTGAATGAGATCCATCGAATCTGAATGAGATCCTCTCTGAATGAGACTCTGGGTAGAGTACTCTTGGTTGTAGGTTCTTCCCTTTCATCACTTTAAATATATCATGCCACTCCCTTCTGGTTTGTAGAGTTTCTGCTGAGAAATCAGCCGTTAACCTTATGGGAGTTTCCTTGTATGTTATTTGTTGTTTTTCCCTTGTTGCTTTCAATAATTTTTCTTTGTCTTTAATTTTTGTCAGTTTGATTACTATGTGTCTCGGCATGTTTCTCCTTGGGTTTATCCTGCCTGAAACTCTCTGCACTTCCTGGACTTGGGTGGCTATTTCCTTTCCCATATTAGGGAAGTTTTTGACTATAATCTCTTCAAATATTATCTCGCGTCCTTTCTCTCTCTCTTCTCCTTCTGGGACCCCTATAATGCTAATGTTGTTGCATTTAATGTTGTCCCAGAGGTCTCTTAGGCTATCTTCATTTCTTTTCATTCCTTTTTTCTTTATTCTGTTCCGCGGTAGTGAATTCCACCATTTTGTCTTCAGGTCACTTATCCGTTCTTCTGCCTCAGTTATTCTGCTGTTGATTCCTTCTAGTGTATTTTTCATTTCAGTTATTGTATTCTTCATCTCTGTTTATTTGTCCTTTAATTCCTCTAGGTGTTTGCTATTTAATTCTTCTAGGTCTTTGTTAAACATTTCTTGCCTTTTCTCGATCTTTGCCTCCATTCTTTTTCCGAGGTCCTGGATCATCTTCACTATCATTATTCTGAATTCTTTTTCTGGAAGGTTGCCTATCTCCACTTCATTTAGTTGTTTTTCTGGGGTTTTATCTTGTTCCTTCATCTGGTACATAGCCCTCTCCCTTTTCATCTTGTCTGTGTTTCTGTGAATGTGGTTTTTGTTCCACAGACTGCAGGATTGTAATTCTCCTTGCTTCTCTCCTGCTGTTTTTTTTTTTTTTATAAATACTCCCCAGATAGCTGTAGGCCTTTGGTTAATTTCCAGAGTTTCGAAAAAGTTTCTTCTGACATTTTATCGGTTTCCTTGTTGTTTTTATGGAGTAGAGTATTTTCGAAAGTTCTTAGTCTGCATTTTCACTAATATCATCCTCCATGCTATCTCAGTTACATAGCTTTATAGGAAGTCCTCCCATCTCTGATGCCACACACATGCCTTATTCCTCATTTTAGTAGTGCTCTGGCCAGTCTAAGCCCTTTGTTTTATCATGTTAATTTTAGGATCAGCTTGTCAGGTTCTAAAAGGCCCATTGGACTTTTTATTGGAATTGCATTATATTGCTAGTTTAATTTTGAAAAAATTGGCATATTTTCTATTTTCATTGTTTCTATCCATGTACATTGGCTACCTTCAATTTATTTACATAACATTTAATAATATTCATTTCCAATAAAATTTTATAGTTTTTGTATAGGTTTTGAATATCATTTCTTATTTATTCCTGTACCTCATAGATTTTATTGCTAATGTAAATGGTATCTATTTATTTACTTATTACAATTTTAGTGTAATGTAAATGCCATTATAATTTTTTAAATTTATTTTTTATTGAGGTATAGTTGATATAAAATATTATGTAAACTTCAGGTGTACAACAAAGTGATTCACAAGTTTTAAAGGTTATATTCATTTATAGTTATTATAAAATACTGGCTATATTCCCTGTGCTGTACACTATATCCTTGTATCTTACTCACATTTTACATACTAGGTTGTACTTTTTAACCCCCTACCCCTATATCGCCCCTCCCTGCTTACCTGTCCCCACTGGTAACCCCTAGTTTGTTCTCTATATCTGTGCGTCAGTTTAGTTTTTGTTATATTCACTAGTTTTATTTCTTAGATTCCACATATAAGTGATATGATACAGTATTTGTCTTTCTCTGTCTGACTTATTTCACTTGGCATGATACCCTCCAAGTCCATTCATGTTGTTGCAAATCGCAAAATCATTCTTTTTTATGGCTACGTAGTATTCCATTGTATGTATATATATATATATATATATATATACCACATTTTATTTATCCCTTCATCTGTTGTTGGATACTTAGGTTGCTTGGCAACTGTAAATAATGCTGCTATGAACATTGAGGTGCATGTATCTTTTTGAATTAGTGGTTTGGGGTTTTTTTTTTTGATAAATACACAGGAGTGAAATTGCTAGGTCATATAGTAGTTCTGTTTTTAGTTTTTTGAGAAATCCCCATTTTGTTTTCCATAGTGGCTGCACCTATTTACATTTCCACCAACATTGTAGGAGGGTTCCCTTTTCTCCACATCCTTTCCAGCATTTGTTATTTCTGTTCTTTTCGATGATAGCCATTCTGACAGGTGTGAGGTGGTATCTCATTGTGGATTTAATTTCCATTTCTCTGATTAATAGTGTTGAGCATCTTTTCACATGCTTATTGGCCATCCTGTGTCTTCTTTGGAAAAACATCTATTCAGGTCTTCTGCCCATTTTTTTTTTTTTTTTAAGAAGATGTTGGGGGTAGACCTAACCCTACTATTAATTAATTAATTAATTTATTTATTTATTTTTGCTGTGTTGGGTCTTCGTTTCTGTGTGATGGCTTTCTCTAGTTGTGGCAAGCAGGGGCCACTCTTCATTGTGGTGCGCAGGCCTCACTATCGCGGCCTCTCTTGTTGGGTAGCACAGGCTCCAGATGCGCAGGCTCAGTAGTTGTGGCTCACGGGCCCAGTTGCTCCGCGGCATGTGGAATCCTCCCAGACCAGGGCTCGAACCCATGTCCCCTACATTAGCAGGCAGATTCTCAACCACTGCACCACCAGGGAAGCCCTTCTCCCCATTTTTTAATCAGGTTTTTTAATTTTTTAATTTTTTTATGTTGAGTTGTATGAGCTGTTTATATATTTGGATATTACCTCGTTATTGGTCATATCATTTGCAAATGTTTTCTCCCATTTGGTAGGTTGTCTTTTTGTTGTGCTGATGGTTTTCTTTACTCTGCAGAAGCTTTTAAGTTTAATTAGTTCCCATTTGTTTATTTTTGCTTGTATTTCCTTTGCTTTAGGAGACAGATCCAAAATAATATTGCTGCACTTTATGTCAAAGAGTGTTCAGCCTGTGTTTTCTTCTAGGAGTTTTATGGTTTCTGATCTTACATTTAGGTCATTAATCCATTTCGAGTTTTTTATTTTTTTGTACATGGTGTGAGAGAATGTTCTAATTTCATTCTTTCCTAGCACCATTTATTGAAGAGAGCATCTTTGCTCCACTGAATATTCTTGCCTCCTTTGTTGTAGATTAATTGATCATAAGTGCATGGATTTATTTCTGAGCTGTATTCTATTCCATTGATCTATGGTTCTGTTTTTGTGCCAGAACCATACTGTTTTGATTACTGAAGGTTTGTAATATAGTCTGAAGTCAGGGAACGTGATTCGTCCAGTTCTGTTTTTCTTTCTCAAAATAGTTTTGGCTCTTTGGGGTCTTTTGTGTTTCCATACAAATTAAAAAATTATTTATTCTAGTTCTGTGAAAAATGCCCTTGGTATTTTGATAGGGATTACATTGAATCTGTAGATTGCTTTGGGTTGTATGTTCATTTTAACAATATTAATTCTTCCAGTCCATGAACACAGTATATCTGTGTTCCATCTGTTTGTGTTATCTTCTATTTCTTTTATCAGTGTCTTACAGTTTTCCAAGTACAGGTCTTTTACTTTCTTAGGTAGGTTTATTCCTAGGTATTTTATTCTTTCTGATGCAGTTGTAAATGGGATTATTTCCTTAATTTCTCTTTCTGATGGTTTGTTGTTAGTGCCTAGAAATGCAAGAGATTTTTGTACATTAATTTTGTATCCTGCAACTTTATCAAATTCATTCATGAGCTCCAGTAGTTTTCTGGTGGCATCTTTATTATGTTGAGGTATGTTTCCTCTGTGCCCACATTTTGAAGAGTTTTTATCATAGATGGATCTTGAATTTTGTGAGAAGCTTTTTGTGCCTCTATTGAGATGATCATATGGTTTTTATTCTTCAGTTTGTTAATGTTGTGTGTTTCATTGATTGATTTGCAGATACCAAAAAATCCTTTCATCCCTGGGACAAATCCCCCTTAGTCATGGTATATGATCCTTTTAATGTATTCTTAGATATCTTTTTAAATTAAAAATTTTATCTTTTGTTGCTGGAAAATAGAAATTAATTTATTTCTCTATTTTTATCTTATAACCAGCTATGTTGCTAAACTTACATTATTTAAAATAATTTATCTATAGACTCTTTTAGAGTTTTTTTATAACTATAAATAATGATAGTTTATTAATGATCGTTTTGCTTCTTTCTTTACAGCCATTATGGCTTTTTAATTTATTTTTCTTGTTTATTGGCTACTACTTCCAGTGGAAGCAGTGATTGTAAATGTTCTTGTCTAGATCCATGTTTTTCAGTAATACCTTTTAAAAGTAAGTGAGGTTTATGATTCCATTTTGTGTGCCATATCTGTCTTCTGATGATGGAATGTGATATATTCAATTATATTTCTTATATCACATTATATGTGATAAGAAGTAAGGAGAAATATGTTTTATTTTTGTTGGGTTGTTTGTGGTAGGTTTTGATTTTGCTCCTTTTTTCAGGGCAGCAGTTTGCCCTGGGACATCAATTCTTTGATAGATCTAAGAGTTGTTCATTTTATGTTTGTTCAGCTTTTTAATTTTTTAAATTTATTTTTAAAAAGTTTACTGAAGTATAGTTGATTTACAATAATGTATTAGTTTCAGGTGTACAGCAAAGTGATTCAGTTTTTCATATGTATGTATATATTTTACAGATTCTTTTTCATCATAGGTTATTAAAAGATATTGAATATATTTCCCTGTGTTATATAGTAAATCCATGTTATTTTATCTATTTTATTTATATTAGTGTGTATCTGTTAATCCCATACTCCTAATTTATCCCTCTCCTCCCTTTCCCTTTTGGTAACCATAAGTTTATTTTCTATGTCTGTGAGTCTGTTTCTGTTTTGTAAATAAATTCATTTGTATTATTTTTTAGATTCTACATATAAGTGATATCATATATTTGTCTCTGTCTGACTTCACTTAGTATGATAATCTCTAGGTCCATCCATGTTGCTGCAAATGGCAATATTGCATTCTTTTTATGGCTGAGTAATATTCCATTGTGTGTGTGTATACACACACACACACACACACACACACACACACACACACACCACATCTTCTTTACCCATTCATCTGTTGATGGATACTTAGATTGCTTCCATGTCTTGGCTATTATAAGCTGCTGCTATGGACATTGGGGTACATATATCTTTTTGAATTAGAGTTTTCATCTTTTCTGGATATATGCCCAGGAGTGGGATTGCTGGATCATATGGTAGCTCTACTTTTAGTTTTTTAAGGAACCTCCAGACTGTTTTCCATAGTGGCTGTACCAATTTACATGCCTACCAACAGTTTAGGAGGGTTCCCTTTTCTTCATACCCTCTCCCATTTATTATTTGTAAACTTTTTGATGATAACCATTCTGACTGGTGTGAGGTGATCTCATTGTAGTTTTGATTTGCATTTCTCTAATAATTAGTGATACTGAGCATCTTTTCATGTGACTGTTGGCCATCTGTATGTCTTCTTTGGAAAAGTGTCTATTTAGGTCTTCTGCCCATTTTTTAATTGGGTTGTTTGTTTGATAGTGAGGTGTATGAACTGTTTGGATATTTCTGAAATTAACCCTGCATTACATCATTTGCAAATATTTTCACCCATTCTGTAGGTTGTCTTTTCATTTTGTTTATGGCTTCCCTGCTGTGCAAAAGCTTTTGAGTTTGATTAGGTCCCATTTGTTAATTTTTGCTTTTGTTTCTTTTGCCTTGGCAGACAGACCTAAGAAAATATTGCTATGATTTACATCCAAGAATGTTTTGCCTATGTTCTCTCCTAGGAGTTTTATGGTGTCATGTCTTATATTTAGATCTTCAAACCACTTTGAGCTTATCTTTTTATATGGTGTGAGGAAGTGTTCTAATTTCATTGATTTACATGAGATTGTCCAGCTTTCCCAACACCACTTGTTGAAGAGACTGTCTTTTCACCATTGTACGTTCTTGCCTCCTTTGTCAAAGATTAATTGACTGTTGGTGTGTGGGTTTATTTCTGGGTTCTGTCTTTTGTTCCATGGATCCATATGTCTGTTTCTGTGCCAATACTATGCTGTTTTGATTATTGTAGCTTTGTAGTATTATCTTAAGTCTAGGAGGCTTATGTCTCCAGCTTTGTTCTTTTGTGAGGATTGCTTTGGCAATACTGGGTCTTCTGTGGTTCTATATAAATTTTAGGATTATTCTAGTTCTGTGAAAAATGTGATGGATAATTTGATAGGGATCACATTAAATCTGTAGATTGCCTTGGATACTATGACCATTTTAACAATATTAATTCTTCCAATCCAAGAGCATGGGATATCTTTCCATTTCTTTGAATTATCTTCAGTTTCCTTTATCAATGTTTTATAGCTCTCACCTTGTAAGTCTTTCACCTCCTTGGTCAGGTTTATTCCTAGGTATTTTTCTTATACAATTTTTAAAGGGTTTTTTTTTTTTTTTTTTTTTTTTTTTTTTTTTTTTTTTTTTTTTTTTAAATTCTGATATTTGTTTGTTTAAAGTAATGCAAAATATTTCTGTAAATATTGTAGCCTGCTACCTTGCTGAATTCATTTATCAGTTCTCATAGTTTTTGTGTGGAGTCTTTAGAGTTTTCTATATAGAGTATCATGTCATCTGCATATAATGACAATTTTACCTCTTTCCTTCCAATTTCGATACCTTTTCTTCTTTTCCTTGTATGATTGCTGTGGCTAGGACTTCCAGTACTATGTTGAATAGAAGTTAGGTTTATTCCTAGGTATTTTATTGTTCAGCTTTTTTCTTGTTGTGAGGATGGAAGTGACAAGTTCCAAGCTCTTTACATGGAGCAGACACCAAGAAGTCATTAGTATTTTTTGTAATACAAGTTGGCTGGCTTTCATTTATCTAATGTTGTCTTGCTTTTCATTTTTCTGAAGCTGTCTTTATTTCATTCTCATTTTTTATGGGTACTTTTGCTAGATATAAAATTCTGCTTTGAAAGTCTTTATTTTCTTTAAAGATGTCATTTCATTGTCTTTTGGCCCTCATTACTTCTAGTGAAGAGTCAGTAATAGTTTTTGTACTTGTTTCCTTGTATTTAATGTGCCCTTTACCTCAGTCTGTTTTCTAGATAGCCTCTTTATCTTTGGTTTTCACCAGTTTTACTGTGGTGTGCCTCAATGTGGTTTTCTTTGTATTTATCCTATTTGGCATTTATTGAACTCCTTGGATGTGTGTGTCAATATTTTTCATCAGATTTGGGGAATTTCTTACCATTTTTTAAAATGTCCTGATCTTTCTTCTCCTTCTGGGAGATAGTCTATCTATGTATATGTAATCCATATCTGTATTAGACTGTTTTATACCATTCCATGGATCTTTGATGCTCTTTTTATATTTCTTCATTTTTCTCTGGGCTCTTCAGATTTGATCACTTTTGTTGACCTTTCTTTATGTTCTCTGATTCTTTTGCCATCTTCAATCTACTATTAAGCCTATCCATTAAGGTTTCTATTTTAGTTGGATTATACTTTTCAGTTATAGAATTTGGGGGGGGTTTCCAGTTTCTATTTCTCTGTTCAGATTTTTAAAAACCTGTTTATACATTTAGCCAGTATTTGCTTTTCATTCTTTAAATGTGTTTTCCTTTAGGTCCTTGAGTATATTTTAGAATAGATATTTTAAAGTGTTTTTGTGTTTAATCTAATGTCTTGGCCATCTCATGGTTAGTTTCAGTTTTATAGGGGCTCACATTTTCCTGTCTTTGGTAATTTTTTATTATGTACTGTCATTATTGATATGCTTTAGAGACTTTAGATTCTTTTAGCTTTCTTTAAAGGAATTTTTTTTGCTGAAGAAGGCTTATTTATGTTTAAGCAGGCATTTTATGTCTGCTTACCCTGAGCTTGTATAGTCTTTATTTTTTTTAACAGATTGGATCTATGGATATCCTAAGGTGTTTACAGTCTGGCAGGACTCATTCTCCAAATCTGTTTTGCCTGTAGATTTTGTAAGAGCTTTGATTTGGCATTGCACAGTTCAGGTTAATAAGGTGCTAATGTCTATTTTGGTTGGTCTAGACTACCAATATCCCCCGACATTGCTTGACTTCTATTATCTCTGTTCTGTTCCCAACCATATAATAGCCATTTTCTGTTATGCCTCATCTAGGGTCACTCTATTAATGTGTTCTCATTTCTGGTCCAAGGACTCAAAAAGTCCTTGAACACAGTCTCCTGATGCTCCCCTTTTTAGTGTCTTGAGCACAGACTTCAGGTTTCCCTAAAGTCTTATCTCTGACTTCTCAGCCCAGTAGAGCAATTGTAGGCTTACTGGTCACCATGCAGAAATTGTCCCCAAGCAGACAGCCTGGGCAGTTATGGGCTCACCTATTGAGTTTTCCTGTAGGGACCATGGTATTGTACTTCCTGTTGTCCAGAACCTGAAAACAATTGCCTCATACATTTTGTCTAGTCTTATGGTTGGTTACCATAAAGAAAGGGCAGTTTGGCATCATTATTTCATCATAGCCAGAAGTGGAAGTTCTCACCTTTATTTGTTTAACCATTAAAAAAAAAAAGAATCCTTAACATTGTGAAATATTTTTCATATTCCCTAACAGAAAACAACCATCAAGATGATTTAATAGATGGTCTAAAACTTGCACGGAACATATTTTGATAGCAAAATTTATGGCTTAGACATATAAATTTATATTCAGTAAAAGAAATGTGAAACATAACTCTCATTTTTAGATGGCTTAATGGTACAAATAACTCCAGAGACCATGGATGGCTTACGGCTAGCTCTACGAGAACAAAAAGACTTTAAAATTACATGTGGGAAAGTTGATGCTGTAGACATGAGAGAATATGTGGACATCTGCTGGGTAGATTCTGAAGAAAAAGGAAACAAAGGGTAGGAATTTTTTGTTACCAAAATGTAATTGAATTGATGGAGGAGAAAGGATAAAAACATCCTGTTAACAAATTTAAATATTTTATAAATAAATACAGAATTATACCATTAATTTAAATGCATATACTCTAATTAATAAATGCAGTCTGGTTTTTTCAAAAATGTACCTAACCAGCATCATGTGTGTTTTCTTAGCCAGGATGCTGTAAATTATTAAAGGGTGGTCAGTTTGGGAGGGAGCAAATGATAAAATGTGCATTGTGTAGCAGTGTAGGCTTGATGCCAGGTCTGAGAAAGACAAGATACTTTGTCTGTTATATGGTACATTGAGGCACACACATATTTGCCCCCCAGACTGCCTTTTATATACCAGATATGTATTTTCATGGAATTATCTTAGGATTATTTTTATCAAATAAGTAATGGATTCCCTTTGGGTGTTTATTCTGTATTATATTGATCCACTGTAAATGCAAACAACTGAATTCAATAATATGTACATTAGAGGCCTTACAGAATATTACTGCAATTCCCTCCTCTCTTTAGTTACCCATTTTCTTTCTTTTTTGGAGACTGGCTAAGGGATCTGGAGCAAAAAAGGAAGAGAAGGGCTAATGCTGAAGGATTCCAAAGTAGAGTTGTGCAATTCATGAGACAGCTTTTCTGTTAGGAGACTAAGGTATTTTAAACCTCAGGTCTGAATTGGGCATATGAAAAAGTAGATATAATTTGCTACACAATCAAGAAATCTTGGTAAATGAATATGAGCTAAGTTCTAATTATTTTTTTATAATTGAGATGTCTTACTGCTGCTTTAAATTTATAGCTTTCATAATTTTTATCCTTATTCCATTTGTTCAAGTCTAATAATTTACTTCATAGAAAGTACTTTGGTATTAAATAAATCTGTTCTATTATATTTTATTCTACAGTGTTATTAGTTCAGTGGATGGAATATCATTACAAGGATTTCCAAGTGAAAAAATAAAACTGGAAGCAGATTTTGAAACTGATGAGAAGATTGTAAAGTGTACTGAGGTAACTTAGAAAGACATTTCCTTCCATTTACATGATGTGTTTGGATATGTTTTTGTTAATTTGGATATTTCGCAGTACTCAACCTCTGAATGTTTAAGTGCAGCGTATTACACTTTCATTACACCTTGAGACACACATATCTCCACCCCGGACTGCCTTATATACACCAGATTTGCATTTCCATAGCATCATTTCAGGTTATTGTATGGTGGTACTGCCTGTCAGCTCACAGTTAAGTTTTCACGGCATTGCCATCTTTGTTTGTACAATAACATGTTATTTGACTGTGGTGTTTTCATTTTTCTCTTATTTTACAAAAAATAAAATATTTTATAGATATCAGTTTATAATCAGCACTCACATATGAAAGTTAGTTTTGCATGTTCCAGTTTTTTAAAAATAAGAGAATATGAAACTGTAGCCTCACAGCCCCTTAGTCTACCTCCATTCTCCCCCTCACTCTACCTCCTGGGTCAGACAGTCAATGTTACTGATTTCTGAGGTATACTTTGTGATTTTACACATGTAGAAGATAGAAACTATAGAGGGTATAGAAATTATAGAACATTATTTCTTTGTTTGATCTTAACTTCATTAAGATGTCCTTATGGGATGGTGATCTTATAGGGTGGGCTCATTAGTACCCTTCTTTAAACTGAGTTAACAAAGCTTTTGTTGCTACAAATTAACTTTAGGCAAAAATAGCTAAGTCATTCCCATATTCCCTAATCTTTGGTTTTAAGTTTTTACTTATACTACAGATCAGGCTATATGTAGTATATATATATATATATATATATATATATATATATATATAGTTCACTAGTGCCATGAAATTCACTAGTTAGGAACATTATATATATAGTGTGTATATATATATATATACACTATATATATAATGTTCCTAACTAGTGAATTTCATGGCACTAACATTGGAATTTTATTCATAAAGTTGAATTGAAGGTAGCAATTGTTGCATTTTTAAAGCTACTTTTAATCTTAATCATGACTTGTTTCCTAATTAAATACATTTCAGGTGTTCTACTTTCTAAAGGACCAGGATTTATCTATTTCAGCAACTCGTTATCAGTTTGCAAAAGAAATAGCCATGGCTTGTAATGCTGCACTGTGCCCTCACCTGAAAACTCTAAAGAGTAATGGGATAAATAAAATTGGCCTCAGAGTTTCCATTGACACTGATATGGTGAGGCATGTTTTTGTGATGTCTTTTTGAAATGAATATATCTTATGTTAAAATAATCAAAAGTTTTTCTTTAACCTTTTACTTTGAGATCACCGAAGAGAACTAAAGTTTGTTGAACGTTAATGTTCGGTACACACTTCCTGTACATTATCTCCTTTACTGTCCACAGCAGGGGCCAGCAAACTTTTTTTGGTCAGACAGTAAATAATTTAGGCATTGCGGTCTGTCAGATTTCTTTCACAACTACTTAACTGTGCCATTATAGTGTGAAAGCAGCTGTAGACAGTATGTAAACTAAACAGTTGACCCCTGCTCCACAACATTCCTGC
>NW_006799780.1:3335750-3374165 GCF_000442215.2 Lipotes vexillifer
AGTTTTTTCCTCCCAGGTAGGGAAAAACCTATTTCTTCCCTTCTGTGTCTTTCCTGTGTGTCTCTTTCACTACTCACTGAAAACACTTCTGCTCACCAGATGTGTGGAGGCTTTCCCCCACCCCAGCAAGCAATTCTCAGACACAAGCAGGGTGTCTAAGAATTCAACTTAATTCTGACTTGATCTACCTGGAGATAGCATCAAATCCTACAGCTCTTACAAGACTGCCTCCTCCCCCAGTTCATATGCCAGTCAGTTATCACCTGTGCTTCTGACCAACCAGTTATGGATCAGAGCTTCCAATGACCCCCTCCTCCTTGGGTTCAATTAACTTGCTTGAGCGGCTCACAGAACTCAGGGGAACATTTGCTTATGCCTGTCAGTTCATTAAAGGCTATACAGATGAACAGCAGGATGAAGAGATACATAGGGCAAGGTCTGGTAGAGTCCTGAGCAGGAGTTTCTGTCTCCACGGAGTTGGGTGCGTCACCCTCCCAGTGTGGATGTATTCACCAGCATGAAAGCTCTCTCAACCCACTTCTACTGAGATTTTATGGAGGTTTCCTCATGTAGGCATGATCAATTATTAACTCAGTTTTTAGCCCCTCTCTCCTCTCTGGAGAATGAGGGGTAGGGCTGGAAATTTAAAACTTCTAATCATGGGCTTGGTCTTTCTGGTGACCAGCCCCTATCTAGGAGCCCATCCAGAGTTGACTCAAAAGAACAAACGATGCTCCTCCCTCTCTTATCACTCAGGAATTTACAACTTTTTTAGGAGCCCTGTGTCAGGGATGGGATCAAAGATAAATATTAGAATAAGATATGTTGCTGGTATTCTTATCACTTAGGAAATGACAAGGGTTTTAGGAGCTTTATGCCAGGAATTGGGGTCAGAGACCAATATATATTTTCTGTTATCTCACAAATGTATATATATCGGGACCACCTCGTTAAACATGCTAGAGAGCAGCATTCACACAGTACTCTATTTAATTGGTGACCTCTGGAGATATTAACTCCAGGCTACAATGTAAATGGTTCCCAGTAGAGTTGCATCAGGTAATAGCCCTGGAAAGATCACCTTCCTACCCTTGACTCCTAACCCTTCAGTCCACTTCCATACTCCCCCTCATCCTCCCTTCTTGGTCAGGCAGTCAGATGTTATCCATTTCTATGTATTCTTTGTAATTTTTTGCATGTATGAGCAATTAAGTTTGTACGTCCTTTTTGTTCTCTTTTCACTTTTTTTAACTGTGCTTCTTTAACTTAATATATCTTAGAGATATTTCATTTAACTACATATTCTTTTTAAAGTTGCACAGTAGTAGTTGATTATATAAATGTACCATAATTTATTTAGTGCTTATGCATGTTTGGTATGTCCTGGTTGATATTTAAGGTATCCACAATATTTTGCTTTTGCGTAAGTGTGAGTATATAAGAAACATTCCTAGAAGTAGAATTGCCGGGTCCAAGTATGTACTCAATAGATATTACCATATTGTCTCAAATAGAGGTTATGACAATTTATATTTCTACCACAATTTATGAGAGTGTTCTTTCTCTCACATCCTTATCAAAGCAGTATATAATCAAACTTTGGAACTTTGCCAATTTGATAGGTGAAAAGTGGTACTCCACTAGTATTTTTAAAAAATATTTATTTATTTATTTGGTTGTGCCAGGTCTTAGTTGCAGCCCATGAGCTCCTTAGTTGCGGCAGGCACGCTCCTTAGTTGTGGCACGTGGGCGCCTTAGTTGTGGCATGTGAACTCAGTTGCGGCATGTGGGATCTAGTTCCCTGACCAGGGATCAAACCTGGGCCCCCTGCCTTAGGAGCGTGGAGTGTTAACCACTGCACCACCAGGGAAGTTCCAATCCAGTAGTATTTTAATGTGCCTTTTTAACTGTTTCTCACATCCAATATAATAGATTTCAGTCCAGGTTGTTCATTAGAATGGTCAATCTTTTTTTTTTTTTTTTTTTTTTGGCGGTGCCACGCTGCATGTGGGATCTTAGTTCCCCGACCGGGGATTGAACTCACACCCCCTGCAATGGAAGCGCGGAGTCTTAACCTCTGGACCACTGGGGAAGTCCCAGAATGGTCAATCTTAACATGAACAATTTCATATGTTGAAGGTTCGCTCTTCGTCAGGCAGAATGTGTTAGAGTTCTTATTGGAAAAAAGAACTTACATTTTTATCTCACTATTAAAAGTTCCTTTTTCAAGGAAGCACCTGATAATTATTTGAGTAAGCATTGTTAATTATTTTAGTCATATGTATTAAAATGTAATTTTCACCAGCAAAATTAAATTCAAATATTATTTTATGATAAATTCAAAATATTTTTAAGTAGATCTTTTTTTAAATACCATGTGGTTTTTATTTAAGTCATGTTGACAATTATTCAAAACCTTGGCCCGCCAATGTGTTTACATGGTTCATTGAGAAGAAACCTAAAGTATGAAGTAGTGGCAATTTTATTTTCATAGTATCTGTGGAAGGGACAATTATAATTTATGTAGTAGATAGAAGAAATAAAGGAGAATGTAAAACATTATTTTATGAACAAAATATCAAGTATTTTCTTAACGTGCTTAAATTGAATGATATTCTTAAATAGTTTATTTTATATTCATCTGCTGAACTAAACAAGATTGCTCACTTTCTAGGGTTGACTCATCAAGATTTTTTTTTTCCAGGTTGAATTTCAGGCAGGATCTGAAGGCCAACTTCTTCCTCAGCATTATCTAAATGATCTTGATAGTGCTCTAATCCCTGTGATCCACGGTGGGACCTCCAACTCTACTAGTTTACCATTAGAAATAGAATTAGTATTTTTTATTATTGAAAATCTTTTTTAGTGAAAGGACATGAGTCGTATTATATATTGCAAACTGATTTGTTAAAACTAACTCCAGCACTAAAGCTGAAATGCCACAGACACTAAAAGTAAATATGTTTGATGTTTGAAACATGTAAGCTTTGCTTTTTAGGCAGGAATGATCTTTTAAAAATCATTAGCACAATATTTAAATCTCCTAAAATTTAAGAGATCCACAGTTTTTGAAGCTTTACACTTTTCAAGTACTGAAAAAGACAAGGATTTCTTCTGTCTTTAAAAAATTTGAAGCATTTAACTGTGTTATTTAAATGCTAAGCCAAAGTACCTGCACTTAGGTATACCTCTTTATGCCAAGAATGATTTTAATGAAGGCTCTTTTCAGATGTAAGCTTATGAAGGAACTACCTTTTTTGTTTATATGCCAGTTAAATTACTGGTTTCTAAAGTCTGTTAAAAATGTATTTCAATGGCACAGACCAGTTTCCAGATCTTAGACTTACATGGTAATTCTTTGAATAAGGCAGATAACTTATTTGTATAATTGGAGTGGAGACCTACCTCCATGATTAGATAAACTGATTGTCTGCATTAAAATCAGAATTTTGCCTTTTTTCTTTTCAAATTATTATTTTATATATACATATATGGTTTTCTCTTTATTAAATGGGTATTCTTAAGGTAATTGTGGGTGCTTCAGGATTTTGTGCTTCTATAATTAAGTATATTGTTTTTATAGCAAGAACATGTGATTTGGTATGTGTTTTATAAATCTTTAATAATTTATAAATAGGTAATATTTTTGTATGGCAGTGCATTATTTTTCCTCCTTTCCTTCCAAAGTATACCACTGTATATACCACTTCTAAGAGTGACTGACGACAGGCCAGATGACCCTTGAAGTAGTCATTATGTAGCAATAAATGAAGCCTGAAACAGGTGTTTTTTTAACTTCTCCTTTAAACCTTAAAAGTTTCTTGGCAAGTCTACATATTTTCATTGACACCAATGTATTAAGTATAAATTTTAATGAACTACTTACTTTTGCATATTTTAAATTCTTTATATGGTAGTTATTTTTTATAACAGGATATTAACATAAGTTAAATTCTATGTATTTGAAACTGTTACAGAACTTTCTTCTTTACTTCAAGTAGAAAAAAATTTTTAAAGTACGTTGTGTTAAAAAAAGTAATGGTCATATTTTAGTTAATCCTGTCATTTAAGTTATTTAAAATAATAATCATTATTTTAATGCTTTTTTTATTCTAATGTGGAATATATATGTTTTTGTATCAAAAACACTCCTGTGTCTCAAGAAAAAGAAACTACACTAAATAGCCCTGTTTTAAGAAAGTATTTATGAAGCATCTCAAGCTGAAGATGAAGTCAGGGTTATAACTCAGGTTCTTAGGTCTCAGGCTAGGAAAAAACTGAGAATTTGAATCAGTTTGGTCATATGATTCCTACTGAATCACATCTGTAGTACTAGCCAAAGACACAGCATGGAGGAAAATATCAGTCTTTTGGAAGTAACTACTTCATAAACAATGTAAAATGTTGCAGACATTAAATAAAATTAAGCAACATGATGTAATAACTTGTGAAATTTGTTGACATCATAAGCAACTGCATATCTAACTCAATTTGTTTTCTTTATATTTTTGTTTATTTTGCAGTATAAGTTAAGGGCACAATCTATGAATACTGAAGTTACTTTAAAATAACCAGAGGTAGAGGACTTTTCCCATGATGGGATAGCTTTGGATTTGTTTCCCTAAAGTCTCTACATTTAATGAAAATTGGAGTTACTGTGCCTTTGGAGGCACATTTTAAAGTATTCTTTGTAGATGTGCGATATGTTTCTGAATGCATTTGGTCGTGTTCTTCCCATTGATAATTTAAAATTTTAATTTTTTTAAAGGTGAAGAAATAGAATGGTTCTTTGTACTCAGTCTGCAATGATCTATTTTTGGTCTATGCCTTTTAAGAATACTGTCTTTCCAGAATTTTGAAATATTAAGTAAAATTTAGCCCATTTGCTTTTGCAGCAATCCAGCAGACTTAGTATATGCATATATGCTTGCTATATGCAGAGCACTTTAGTAGGCTTCATTGATTGAAAGATGAGTAAAATAGTTCTTTCCCTCTTGGAGATGAATGTGTGAAGCAGATAATTAACAAAGTAAAAGTGATTGCTAAAATAGAGATATGACTTCTGAGTAGCTGGTTGGAAAACAATTCAGGAGGATAGCCATACCAATAATGAGAAGGTGTGGGCGTTAAACTTGTCTAGGCAAGAGCTGAAAATCTGAAGAGTCAGTAATATGTCAAAACATTCAACTTTCCCTTTTAAGGCAATTTACTTTAAGGAGTCTTCTGTGTTGTGTGAATATCTTACCTTATTTAATCATAAAAGTCATAATCATAAAAATCATTATTTAATCATAAAAGTAGTAGCCTGACTATGGTGTCTCAATTGCCTAAGTTTATAACAGCCTAGATTTAAATATTGTTTTATAAGTAAAGAATACAACTCTTCTTTTTTTAATAGTAATATAACTTTGATAACTTGACTCAAATTTTAAAAGAAAATATCTTGAAATAAACCAGAAACCTCTAAACAGTCCTAGGTTTTAATTTTTTTCTTTGTGATTAAAAAAAATGCTTCATATGTGTAATATATAAACATTCAAAAATCAGAAAGAAATGTTAAAAACTTAATATAAGTCTTACTGCCCACCTTGTATGCACCTACTTTGTTCTTCTCACTCTCCAATCTCAGTAAGAAGTGATTTTTATTATTGTGTATCTTTCCAAGGTTTAGGTGCAGTAGCAGCAAATATATTTTTATTATCTCCCCTCATTTTTTATACAAAATATAGTGTGCTGTTTACACTGAAGAACACAGTGTCATCTCCTCAATTACTTTGATTTATGTGGCTTCTATTTAGAATCTTAAAGTTTTCACTGCTTCTCCAACCACTGTGTAATTGATAAAAGCAATCTTAATGGCAGAAAAGCAAGAAGAAAATCCATTACTGGAATTGTGACCATATGTTTCCATAGGAGGACTGTTTTTCTCATAACAATTTTTTATGAAAATACTTGGAATGTTATTTTTTTATTTGAGCTATATTTAAAACCTTTATTTTTTTTCCTACCCAACACTAAGCCTCACCATCTAAATTTATCTTTTACCACTTAATTGACATTGGTGTTCTTTTTGTTTTGTTTTTTTACATCAGATTTTTAGTAGTTTTAAATCTTCTCTTTATATTCTGTGTTTTAGATTTAGCTTGGAATGATACACAATTTAATATTTAACACCTTTTGGGAAACATTTTCTGAATTTGCATTGATAAAAATTACAGCCATATTTTCATGCTTTTTGCAAATGAAGAAATAGGTCTAATTCAAGAGCTTTATTATGAACCTCCAAATATAGTAAAGTTTTTTTTTCTTTCTTTTTTTGTTCTTTTGGTAAAATAAGGTGCTCGCCAGCTTCCAAGATAGCCCACAATGATCCCTGCCTCTTGGTTATTCACACCCTTGTGTAGTCACCTCCCACACTGTACCACTTTGTGACCAACAGAATATGGAAGAAGGGATGGGATGTCATTTCCAATATTATGTTATAAAAAGTTCTATGGCTGCCATCTTTGGTGTATTTCTCCCCACTCACTCTCTTCATTTCATCCCTCTCTCCCCACCTCTCCCTCCCTGTCTGCCAGTCTCCTTCTCTTTCTATTGAGTCACTCATTCTTGGGGAAGCCAGCTGCCAGGCAAGTGGAAGGGGATCCTCCAACCCAGTCAAGCCTTCAGACTGCAGCCCCAGCCACAGTTTCACTGTAGCCTCATGAGAATCACCCAACTAAGCCTTTCTCAGATTTCTGAATCTCAGATATAAATGTCTGTTGTTTTAAGCTGCTAAATTTTCTGGTGGTTTATTACATGAAGCAACTAATATTAGCTAACTAAAACAAGATACCTATATCTTAGAGCAGCTATAACTACAAATTTCTAAAAAAAAAAATAAAAAGATTAATTGCTCTGACAAAATTAAGCATAGTTCTTATCAACATTTATGGATTCCATTCCACAAGTAGTATGTGCTAAGTACAGGGAATACCAAGAGAAAGAGTAGGGTTTGGCCATGTAGGAACAAAGATGCAATTGTGGGAAACTTCCTGTTTCTGGAAGTTGCATGTTAGGATATTTAGAGCTATGCCATTGATAAAAACAACCAAAGCTGATTAAAATCCAAAAAGCATCTTAAAACATCAAAGAGATTTTTAAGACAGTATGGAACACCCAGTCCAAAAGTAAAGAGAAGTGAGCATGGGGCCATAATATGACAGCCTAATGGGGTAAGGGGGACAGATATCAAAGTTCAAGGCCCACACAAGATGGTGAATCTAACAGGAATTGTGAATCTAACAGAAGAACTTCTCCACAGTAGGCTGAGACTCCCTCAAAGGGTTTCGGCCTTTAGATGAGGATGAATCAGAAATATAAATTATGTAAAATTGTAGCCAAGTTTAGAATTGCCTACATCACCCAAAGACTCTGAAGCATTTAACTTGCTTTAAGGTGGTCCCACACACACACACACACAAACCAAAACAAACAAAAAAACAGGCACATAAGGAAACTAGATTCCAGAGGCAAGAATTAGTAGAAACAGTTAAATTCATATAGTCTTAGGTATTACATTTATGCTTTGTGTGTTTAAAGAAATAAAGTCAAGTGTCAAATACCTGTAGAGAATTGGAAACTAAAAAGTGATGGAACTAATTTGGGAAGTAACTAAATACAAATGTTGCAAGAATATATAAAAACTGAACTTTAAAACTCAGTAAATAGGTTTAAAGGCAGAACAGGATATAACCAATTGGAAGGATTTATAAACTAGAATATAAATCAGGAGAAATTATCCAGAATGCAGCATGGAGAAACAAAAAGATGGAAAGATGGAAAAATCAGGAAACATATAGAGGATACAGTGAGAATTCCCAACATCTGCTTAATTAGCTGCAGAAGGAGAGGGGAGGGTAGAACAGAACAAATATTTTTAGATACAATGTAGACTTTTAAAAAATTGACGAAAGACATGACTCTACAGATTCAAGAAGTTAAACAAATTCCAAACAGAATAAATAAAAAGGGATCTACACATAGGCACTTTAAAATAGGAACTGCCAGCTGGCACAGAGTCCAAGGAACAGTCTGCTCTCTCTAGTCAGAGGACAGAGAAGGGGGTTGGGGGACTATGAGACAGAATCCTTTTGAATTTACTTACCTTATTCCAGGAGAGCTGCAGAAAAACAGCAGCACCCCTCCCTCCCTACCATATGTAAACCCTATGGGGCAATGTGAACTTTCCCTGCCCTACCTAATCTAGAGACAGCAAAAAGGCAGCACCCCCCTCTCTACCCACTGTGCAATGGTGGCAGCCAGTGCAGGGCAGAACACTAGCAACGTTGTGGGGAAGCTAAAGCTCTGCCTTCTAGCCAGAACACCAAGAAGGGGTGATCTTAGAACCAGAGAGTGTGGGGAAGATCATTGATAGGAGGGAATTGAAGAAAGGGAACCTCTAAATTTGTATATAAAATCCTGAGATCACCTCCACACTGTGCATGTGTGAAATTGACCAGAAGCAGCCAAACAAAGGTTTTGAAAACTGATCTACAGTATAGCTCACTATCCAGGTTTCAGACTAGCCACTGGGTGGTGCACAATTTGGGCAGATTAGAATGGTAGTGCAAAGTCACTGAGAACTAAATTTTTGGAACAATAGCCCACAGAAAGCAGGCCAGGATGTGTGGTGTGAACTAACTGGATTGACTTCCAGCTAAAACAAGACAAAACAAAAACACTCTTCTGAAGATTTAAACAGGACTGAGAATTTCATAATATTCAAAATATCCAGGAAATCATCGAAAATTATTCAAGATGCAAAACACTAGGGAAATCTAAGTAACTCACAAGGGAAAAGACAATGAACAAAAACCAGTTCTGAGGTAACCCAAATGTTGGAATTATCAGAAGACAAAAAGAATTAATTTAATCAGGTTCTACAAAGCAAAGGTAAAAATTATTGAAATGAATGGAAAGATAGAAGTCTTCACCAAAGAAATCAAAGCTATAAAAAGAACCAAATGGAAATTTTAGAACTGAAGAATACAGTAAAAAAAATTACTGGAGATGATGGATGGAAGAGTCAGTGAATTTGAAGATACATGAGTAGAAACTATCCAGTCTGAATAACAATGAGAAAAAAAGTGGAAAAAAATGAAGAGCTTCGAGGACATATAGGACAATATCAAAAAGTCTAATATTTGTGTCATAGAAGCTAGCTGAAAACTTCCAAAATCCCATGAGTCTGGGTTTTCATGATTCACACAACCCTGTAAGTAAACACAGCTAATTGGATAAGTGGCAATAATGCCTGACAGATTTGTTAACTTAAAAAAGAAAATATTTAAGCAGCCAAAGGAACCAAAATATAAAGTAATTAAATTCTCAATTCTCAAAAACCCTTTAACTTCAAGCCTGAGGGCCATTTAAAATTCATTGAATTAAATTAGTTTTTTGGTTTTTTTCGGGTTTTTTTTTTTGTGGTATGCGGGCCTCTCACTATTGGGGCCTCCCACTATTGTGGCCTCTCCCGTTGCGGAGCACAGGCTCGGGACGCGCAGGCCCAGCGGCCATGGCTCACGGGCCCAGCCGCTCCGCGGCATGTGGGATCCTCCCGGACCGGGCCACGAACCCGTGTCCCCTGCATCGGCAGGCAGACTCCCAACCACTGCGCCACCAGGGAAGCCCCCTTTTGTTTGTTTTTAATCACAATTTAGGGAGTTAGTAGGATCCCGTTTTAGCATTAAATTACGTGGAAGTAGGAATCCAGTGCAGAGACTCCCAATTTGGCAGATGACATTTAAACATCTTTTGTCTGCTGAACTGCAGAATAAATCCAGGACAGGAATCAAAGTAAGTGGAAGCTATCAATTTAGGCATATTTAAAAAGAAATTTGAGGCAACCAGAGAGTAAAAATTTACTGCTTTATAGTTACGGGAATTGGCAACTGGGCTAGCAGAAAACTTGTCAATAACAAAACAGAAGCCAGAAAACTATAAAATATATACATTTAATATATATATTTAAGTGCTAAGTGGAAAGTAAATTCTAAGGCTAGCTACACTCTTATTCAAGAGTGAATTGTATGTACTGAATCAAAGGTCACCCACAGATTACCTCATCTTATTCCACTCCTCTAATACACATAATCTCACCACCTCTACCCAGATTGGGTTAATCAGAGCTAATATTATACCATTAATTCCTCTTTAAATATGTCATCAAATGCAGCTCCAAACTATCAGGTCAATGCCCATTTTTCACATTCTGATCTTCATAAGGCTCTGTACATCTTTCTTCAGTGTACCATATACCCTTAACACATGAAACCCTTCCTTTATGCAAAAAGATTAAAAGTAATTAGACACATATTTGCTATAAAATTTTCCAAACACTCAAAAGTAGAGAAAATGGTATGATGAAACTCCACATACCCAACCTATAACAATCCTCAGATTCAACAATTATCAAGATTTTCCACTTTTGCTTCATCTATCTCTTGATTTCTTTGCTGGAGTATTTTCAAGCAAATCTTAGACATCATTATCTCATGCCACATATTCCACTATGTAGTTCTAAAAAATGGACAGTGAAGAGTAATTTTAATTGAGCCAGTTACTGTAAAATCTATGAAAATATTGACCTAATACGGTTATCAATAGGCCATAGAAACTTTTGTACTGCAACTGATACGATCTAGAAAGTGAAAAGACAACCTGCAAAATGGAAGAAAATATTTGTAAACCATATATCTGTTAAGGGACTTGTAGTCAGACTTTATAAAGAATTTTTACAATTCAACAAAACCTCCACAAATAACCTAATTTTAAAAATGTGCAAGTAATTTGAATAGACACTTCTCCAAAGAAAATATATAAAAAGCCAATAAGCACTTGAAAATATGTTCAACATTATTAGTCACTAGTGATATACAAATAACGACCACAATGAGATGTTGCTTCATATCCATTTGGATGGCTATAATTAAACAAATAAACAGATAATCACAAGTATTGGTGAGGATGTGGAGAAATTGGAACCCTCATACATTGCTGGTGGGAATGTAAAATGTTGTATGTAGCTGCTTTGCAAAACTGTTTGACACTTCCTCAAAAAGTTAAACATAGAGTTAACCATATGAACCAGCAATTCCACTCCTATGTATATACCCAAGAGAAATACATCTGCATAATTCCACACAGAATTTGTACAAGAATGTTTATAGCAGCCAAAATTCATTAGTTGCCAAAAAAATGGAAACAATGCAACAGTCCATCCATTGATGAATAGACAAATAAATGTGGTATATGCAAATAATGGAAATTTGGCCACAAAAAAATTTTAAAAATTACTGATACATGCTACAATATGAACCTTGCAAACATTATGCTAAGTGAAAGAAGCCAGTCACAAAACACTGTATACTGTATGATCCCATTTAAATGAAATGTCCAGAATGGGCAAATCCATAGAGACAGAAAGTGGATTAGTGGTTCCTTAAGGTTGGGGAGAAAGGGGAGTGACTGCTTTGGATGATGAAAATGTTCTAAAATTGATGGTGTGCTGGTTGCACAATTCTGTGACTACACTGAATTGTACCCTTTAAGTGTATAACATTTTGTATCATTAGGAAATGCAGATCAAATTCAAGCCAATCAATTGTATATCTCAAGAAAGATTTTTTTTTAAGGTCAATGAAGTCATTAAAATTTAGTGTTTTCTGAAACTCAAGAAATCTTTTCGATTGAGCTTGAGAAAATCCAGAGAATACGGAAACCTTATTGAAGACATTGAAATAATGACAACTCATCTGGAAAGACTTACGTGTATTAAAATATGAAGAGCTGGGCGAGAAGGGCTGCCATTTGTGCTGTGTGTGAGGTGATGTATTGTTATCCTAATTTTACAACTGACGGATTGAGTGGTAGAGTTACAGAACCAGAATATGGCAGTGCTGCATTGCTAATTCACGTCAGTCTGAGTCCACTGGCGCTTTTTCCAGTCCCAGCTTGGCTGTGGAAAGGAGTTAAGGAGGGCAAAGAAAGCAGTGGGTGGGAGAATCCAGCTGCTAGGAGTGTTTCTGAGTGAAAACCGGTAGAGAAGTCAAGAGGGGAACAGAAAACTTCCAACTTATCACTTCAGTCTCCTTATGCAGAAACGCTTTTTATGGAGATAGGATTTCATGTCATTTTTTAGGATGCTACTAAAATTAAAAAGAGAAAATATATCCAATTTGGAAATTCGTACCCCACAACAGCAACTTGGCGTCTCAACCCAGCTTCTGTTTTCCCTGACGCCGCGTTCTTCATTACTACCCATTTCCTGACTACCTTTCAAAGGAGCAACGCGCGCGACACTAGAACGCGAAAACCATCCGGGAAGACGGCGGACTGGCGAAACTCGAGCCACCGCCTCTGCGCGTGCGCACCGCTCCTCGGCCCCTTCCGCCTCCGCCTCGGAAGCTCCTCCTAGGCAGCTGTCGGAGGCCACGGCAAGGTGTCTTCTCTGTAGAGTCGGGGTTTCTCGCCATCTGTGACGGGTCTTCGGCGGCACCCACCGCTCAGCGCCTGCGCAGACTGAGGACCACGGTCACCATGACAGCGACCGCCGGGGCCCCTGGTAAGCGGGGCTCCCCAGGCTCCGGGTCTGGGACGGTGCTCCACACCGTGGGCTTGCAGTGGACGTTTTCCCCGGCCCGCTGCCGGTAGTTGGGGGCCCTTTGAGAGACTCCTCTGGCGGCACTCCTTCCTTTTCTGGATCTCGTGGTCCGCGTTCTCTACGTTCTCCCAGAATCAAGCGGCCTAGAGCCTTGGTTCCCCGCGTGGGCGGTAAAGAAAAGCTTTTGGTGTGGCAAAGAATGGCAAGAATATTTTGACATTTTGTAAAGGAGTTTTTTTGTTTGTTTTAAGAGCAGTTTTAGGTTCCTGGGAATATTGAGCGGAAGACACGGTGATTCTCCATATACCCATACCTGACATACGCATAACTTCCCCATATCAGCCTTCCCCACCAGAGTGGTACTTTTGTTACAATTGTGAGCCTACACTGATGCATCGTAATTACCCAAAGTCCATACTTTACATTAGGGTTCACTCTTGGTGGTGTACGGTCTGTGGGTTTAGACAAATGTATAATGAATGACACGTTCCATGGTAGGGTATCATACAAAATAGTTTCACCATCCTAAAAATCCTTTGTGCTCCACTGACTTATCCTCCTTCCCCCCCCCCCCAACCCCTGACAACCACTGATCTTTTTACTGTCTCCATAGTTTTGTCTTTTGCAGAATGTCAGGTAGTTGGAATTATACAGTATGTAGCCTTTTCATATTGGCTTTTTTTCACTTAGTAATATGCGTTTAAGCTTTCCTCGTGTCTTTTCATGGCTTGAGAGCTCATTCCGTTTTAGAGAGCAATAATATTCTGTTGTCTTGGTGTACCACGGTTTATCCATTCACCTACTGAAGGATATCTTGGTTGCTTACAAGTTTCAACAATTATAAATAAAGCTGCTATAAACATAAGTGTGCAGGTTTTTGTATGGACATAAGTTTTCAACTCCTTTGAGTAAATATCAAGGTGTATGATTGCCGGATTGTATGGTAGGAGTATGTTTAATTTTGTAAGGAACTGCCAAGCTCTCTTTTAAAGTGGCTGTACCATTAGGTTTCCCTGGTGGCGCAGTGGTTGAGAGTCCGCCTGCCGATGCAGGGGACACGGGTTCGTGCCCGTGGTCCGGGAGGAGCCCACGTGCCGCAGAGCAGCTGGGTCCGTGAGCCATGGTCGCTGAGCCTGCGCGTCCGGAGCCTGTGCTCCCCAACAGGAGAGGCCACAACAGTGAGAGGCCTGCGTACCGCAAAAAAAAAAAAAAAAAAGTGGCTGTACCATTTTGCATTCCCACTCACAGTGAATGAGAATTCCTGTTACTCCACATCCTCACCAGCATTTGATATATCAGTGTTCTGGATTTTGGCCATTTTAATAGGTGTGTAGTTATACCCTGTTGTTTTAATGTGTGTTTCTCTGATGACATGGATGTGGAGCACCTTTTCATATACTTGCTATCCGTCTATCTTCTTTGGTAAGGTGTCTGTTAAGGTCTTTGGTCCATTTTTTAATGGGGTTGTTTGCTTATTGTTGAGTTTTAAGAGTTCTTTATATATTTAGGATAATAGTCCTTTATCATATGTGTCTTTTGCAAATATTTTCTCCCAGTCTGTGGCTTGTCTTTTCATTCTCTTGATGTTACCTTTTGCAGAGAAAAAGTTTTTCATTTTAATGAAGTCCAGCTTATCCATTATTTCTTTCATGGATGGTGCCTTTGGTGTTGTAGCTAAAAGGTCATTGCTGTGACGTGACCGTAGATACAGAAATCTACGAGAGTCATGTAGATTTTCTCCTATATTATCTTCTAGGAGTTTTATCGTTTTGTATTTTACACTTAGGTCTGTGATCCATATTGAGTTAATTTTTGTGAAGGTATGACATCTGTGTCTAGATTCCTTTTCTGCATGTGAACATCCAGTTGTTCCAGCACCATTTGTTGAAAAAGCTGTCTTTGTTCCACTGTATTGCCTTTGTTCCTTCATCAAAGATCAGTTAACTCTATTTATGTGGATCTATTTTGGGACTCTCTGTTCTGTTCCATTGATCTATTTGTCTGTTCTTTCACCAAAACCACACTATCTTAATTACTGTAGCTTTACAGTACGTTTTGATGTTGGATAGAGTCATCACTTCATTCTTCTTCAATATTATGCTGACTATTCTGGGTTTTTTGCCCTCCACATACACTTTAGAATCAGTTAGTCGATATCCACAAAATAACTTGGTGGGATTTTGATTGGGATTGCTTGAATCTATAGATCAAGTTGGGAAGAACTAAACATCTTGACAATATTGAGTCTTCCTATCCATGAACATGGACTATCTCTCCATTTATTTAGTTCTTTGATTTCATTCATCAGAGTAGCTGTCCTCATGTTGATCTTGTACATATTTTGTTAGGTTTATACCTAAGTATTTTGGTTTTGTGGGTTTAATGTAAATGGTATTGTGTTTTCATTTCAAATTCCATGTTCATTGCTGGTAAATAGGAAAGCAATTGACTCTTGTGTATTAAACTTGAATCCTTCAACCTAGCTATAATCACTTGTTAATTCCAGGAGTTTTTGTGTTGATTCTTTTGGATTATATGCATAGACAACCATATCTTTGTGAACAAAGCAGTTCATTTCTTCGTCCTGGTATGTACACCTTTTATTTCTTTTTGTTGTCTTAGTGCATTAGCTGGTACTTCCAGTATAATGTTGAAAAGGAGTGGCGAGGAGGGAGGAGTATTTGAGATCTTGGTTGAAATGAAAGGAATGTGACATTTACCTGACCCATAATTTCAGCAGATGAAATGAGGAATAGTTTGAGCAGTCCTGTTCCTCTTTGGCAATTGGGTGAGGATGAGGATAGGAGACGTAGACAAAGTGATGTGGCCAAGCATTATTCCAGCTTTTTTTAATGCAGCCTTTAGAAGCTGGTAATTAGTGTGTCTCTGTTGTTTGACCCCGGAGTTAGAGGTGTTTTTTTCTTTCACTTTTTTAAAATTGAAGTATAGTTGATTACAGTGTTGTGCCAGTCTTTGCTGCACGGCAAAGTGACTCATTTATACACATATAGACATTCTTTTTTTATATTCTTTTCCACTATGGTTTATCCCAGGAGATTGCATATAGTTCCCTGTGCTATGCAGTAGGACCTTGTTGTTTATCCATTCTAAATGTAATAGTTTGCATCTACCAACCCCAAACTCCCAGTCCATCCCTCTCCCTCCTCCCTTCCCCCTTAGCAACCACAAGTCTGATCTCTATGTCTGAGTCTGTTTCTGTTTTGTAGATAGGTTCATTTGTGCCATATTTTAGATTCCATGTATAAGTGATGTCATATGGTATTTGTCTTTCTCTTTCTGACTTACTTCATTTAGTGTGGTAATCTCTAGTTGCATCCATGTTGCTGCAAGTGGCATTATTTCATTCTTTTTTTAAAAAATAAATTTATTTATTTTTTATTTTATTTTATTTTTGGCTGCGTTGGTCTTTGCTGCTGCACACAGGCTTTCTCTAGTTGCGGCCAGCAGGGGCCACTCTTTGTTGCGGTGCACGGGCTTCTCAGTACAGTGGGTTATCCTGCTGTGGAGCATGGGCTCCAGGCGCATGGGCTTCAGTAGTTGTGGTACAAGGGCCCAGTAGTTGTGGCTCACAGACTCTAGAGCACAGGCTTAGTAGTTGTGGCACACAGGCTTAGTTGCTCCATGGCATGTGGGATCTTCCTGGACCAGGGCTCGAACCCATGTCCCATGCATTGGCAGGCAGATTCTTAACCACTGCGCCACCAGGGAAGCCCTATTTCGTTCTTTTTTTTATGGCTGAGTAGTATTCCATTGTATACATGTACCACATCTTTATCCATTCATCTGTCAATGGACATTTAGGTTGTTTCCATGTCTTGGCTATTGTGAATAGTGCTGCTATGAACATAGGTGTGCATGTATCTTTTTGAGTTATAGTTTTGTCTGGGTATATGCCCAGGAGTGGGATTGCTGGATCATGTAGTAATTCTGTTCTTAGTTTTCTGAGGAACCTCCAAACTGCTGCACCAACTTATATTCCCACCAACAGTGTCAGAGGGTTCCCTTTTCTCTATACCCTCTCCAGCACTTGTTATTGTAGGCTTTTATGATGGCCATTCTGACTGGTGTGAGGTGGTACCTCATTGTAGTTTTGATTTGCATTTCTCTAATAATTAGTAACGTTGAGCATCTTTTCATGTAAGTACTGGCAATCTGTATGTCTTCTTTGGAGAAATGTCTATTAACGTCTTCTGCCCATTTTTTGATTGGGTTGTTCATTTTTTTGTTGTTGAGTTGTATGAGCTTTTTGTATATTTTGGATATTAAGCCCTTGTCAGTCACATCATTTGCAAATATTTTCTCCCATTCCGTGGGTTGTCTTTTCACTTTTTTTTTATGGTTTCCTTTGCTGTGCAAAACAGAGGGGTTTTAAGCCAGGCAGTTCTACTCCAGAAGGTTATAGTATCTTTTACATAAACATAAGTAGTCACATCAGACAGTTTTGGTAATACATTCTTTTTTCAGTTTAAATTTTTTCCTGATTGTAAACATAATACATGCTCATTATAGAACATTTATATAGTAAAGTATATTGAAATAGGAAAACAATTTACATAGTGCCCATATTCAGAGGTACCATTAGTTAACTTTTTGGTATATTTTCTGACAATCCTGACTTAAAATATAGGGAATTCTCCGGTGGTCCAGTGATTAGGACTCTGCACTTCCCCTGCAGGAAGCCTGGGTTTGATCCCTGGTGGGGGAACTAAGATCCCATAAGCCGTGTGACATGGCCAAAAAAAAAAAATACATATAGTTAAGATTGTAGTATACATGCTACCATATACTGTGTTCTCATTTTTGTTCTTCTCCCGCTTTTTTTTTAAACATACAAATGTTTTTTAGAGCATTAGTTTTTAGTGGCTTAGAACAACACAAATTTATTATCTTATAATTCAGGCGGCCAGAAGTCTGAAATGGGTCTAGCTAAAAATCAGTGTCAGCATGGCTGCATTCCTTCTAGAGGCTCTAGGGGAGAATCAGTGTCCTTGCCTTTTGCTATCCTCTAGAGACTGCTTGAATTCCTTGGCTCATGGTCTCATCCTCTATTTTCAAAGCCAGCAGTTGCTGGTCAAGTCTTTCTCACATTGCATCACACTGACACTGACTCTCCTGCCTTCCCTTTCACTTACAAGGATCTTATAAGATGCTTAATTTGATTAAATTAGGCTCACCTGGATAATCCAAGCTCAGCGTCAACTGACTAGCAACTTTAATTGCACGTGTAACTTTAATTCGCCCTTGCTGTGTAACAACATATTCACAGTTCACAGATTAGGATACAGACATCGTTGGGAGGGGAGGGATCATTATTCTTCCTACTGCAGTACCTATACATATTGTTCTCCACCTTGCTTTTTTCTCGCTTAACATATCTTTGAGATTATTCTATATTACACATATGGATCTGCCTCATTCTTACTAATGGCTGCATTGTGTTCCATTGCATGGATATACCATAATTTATTTAGTGAATTCACTGTTGCTGAATATTTAGGTTATTTTCACTCTTTTGCTGTTACAAACAATGCTGCAATAAATATCCTTATATCAAATGTGTCATTTCCTACATATTACAAGCATATCTGTCAATGGGATAAGTTTATGAAAGTGGAATTTCTGGGTCAAAGAGTAGATGTACTTTTCTTTTTCTTTTTTTTTAACTTTTTAAAAATCTTTATCGAGATATAATTTGTATACCATACAATTCACTCATTTCGGGCATAGAATTCATTGGTTTTTAGTATATTCAGAGTTGTGTAACCATCACCACAATCAATTTCAGAGCAATTTCATCACCATAGAAAGATGTAAAAATTAGGGGAGGTCACATATAGGAACTCTCTACTTTTTGCTCAGTTTTTTCTATAAACCTGAAACTGCTCCCACTAAAAGTCTTAATTTTTAAAAATTACAAGTAATTTTGCCTTTCTCCTGGCCTTATTTTCAGAATAACAGTTTACTTAAAATAGTGATAATACCCTAGATTATAGGTAAGTAGAGTCTGAAATTCTGTGTATATGAAGATATATACAGTTGTGGCTAAGTGTAAGGTACAGTTTCACCCATTAACTGGGCAAGGAGAACTTTTTGCTTCAAATGTTTTTAATTTCTGGAATCCTGGTATTTTATTATTAATCTGCAAGTTACCCTTATAAAAATTTTGAATCCAGTGTGTTTAGTTGGAAGGTGTCAAGGATACATCTAGCATGCGCTATTAACTAACATTTAGTTTTTTTATGGTAACATGCGTGATTACCATTTCTGTGAGATTTTTGGCATATCTCAAAAACTTCATTTTTAACAGCCACATCAATTACATATTTTATCATGAGGATATACTGTGATTTAATTTTTCCCATTGTTGGACATTTCTGTTTTAGCCAGTAGTTACTGTACCTTTTTAAGATGCCTAAGTTAAACATGTAAAAAATGATGGCCATGTATTTTCATCTGAGTCTGAAAGGTCTGTGACTCTCTTGCCTATGTTAAAAAGGGGCATGTGTTTTGTATAGGAGACTGCTTGGATAGTGGATGCTACAGCTAACTGTTTAGTTTCTTTATTCTGTAGCCCAATATGCAGAGTGGTTACTGAGTTCCATGCATGTTACTTACAAGTTATTTTCATATGCCCCTCCATTCTCTTATCAAATTTTACTTTCTCTCAATGTCTTATCATCAGTTTATGATGGCCATTTTTAGGTTTTTAACTGTTGTTAGGTGGAGTTAATAAACAGATAATTAAACGGAAGACATAATCTCATGCATAGGGAATTTGCAGCCATTTGGTAGCCACTTAAATGTTTAAACCAATGAACAAGAATTGGCAAGGTAAGATTATAGATACCTCTTTCACTGTTTTTCAGTCTTTTATCCTTCTTATATTGCGATATGGCATAATATGGAGTAGAACTGATTCAAGTATTTTAGTCTTGGTTAACACACATTTTAATGCCTAATTAAGAAAAAAATCTGGTCTGCCAAAAACTAGTCGATAGTTACGGGGATTACATATATTTGTACATGCTAGATAAATCTATAAATACTAACTCAGGATTTACTTAGTCACTCATGTAAGTGTTGTTGACATTTATAATTTGAAGGTGAATATGCCTAAATGTGTAATTTAAGATTCTAAATGGTTGATATAAATATAGAATGGAGCCTCAGGTGGAGAAGACAATTAAGTTCTACAAAATTTAGAAGTTTTTTAACATAGAATTGGCTTTATATACATTTTACTTATTTATGGGGCCAGGATTGGAGAAGATACCATGTGAAAATTCCTGCTTTAAAATATCTGCTTCTTACCAGTTTTTTTTTTTTCTTCTTCCTACATATTTCCTCACAGTTCTGAGGTTCAGACTATCCTATATGTTTACTAATTATTACTTACATCATAAATAGCCTATTTATTTATAAATATATATTTTTATACTTGCCACATCTTAATACTTGTTCTTAATTTTTAAAAATCTTATATTTTCCCAGTTTTATTACTTTATTTTTCTCTATCAATATATGCTGTGCCCTTTTTTTATTAAAAAATTTACCCTATAAAAACTTCTTTTTAATATAAGTGCTGTTATTTTAGGATCTTGGAGTGAAAACATACTGGAATATTTTCTCAGAAATAACCAGATCACAGCAGAAGATGGCGCCCAGATCATCTGGTATCATGCGGCTAACCACAAGGTGCAAGTGAATGAGGCACTGAGAAGTAAGTCATTAGTTACTTGTATTTACATTAGATCATAGATGAAGTCAACTCTTTTTAAAAAAAAATCTGGTCATATTTGCAGGTGCCAGAGACTTAGATGATTCAAGTGTAAATTCTTGGCTAACATAAACATTTTTGTAAAAGATCTCATTTTATTTACAAAATGAACAAGTTTCCATAATGGAAGAATTTTCTCATTTTCCAGAAGTGATTTACCGTTTCTATGCCTTATTTAAAACTCTCATATGTTATTACATTTGCTTATATATTGTAGTGATTTAGGTAAAATTTTTAAGATCAGGTTGTATGTCGTACATACACATTTTTGTGTCTTTCACAGTGTACTAAGGAGAAGCTCAATAAATAGTTGTTGAATGAAGTCACTGAATACTAATTTATAATGCCTTGAGCAATATTTATGCCTAGGCTAGAAACCAAGCCTTTTGGTTTACTAGCTCCATCTGTAATCAGATGATTACTATAGCAGCTTAATTAGCCTTTTGCTATGAAAAGGCTAACTAAACTGTTGGCTGCAGCAGCTTAGGAGAATGAAAGCATATCACCAGAGGGGTAGGGCACAGCTTGAAGTGCCCTGTTCCAACAGGAAGAATTCCTTGTAACCTTGTGTTTTATTGTAAAAATTTATACATTTTTTGCATCTTAGTTATGTATCTGGATAATGTATCTAAATATGTATTTTTTTATTGTAAAGATACTCTTTTAAATTGCTTTTTTTTCTTTGTTCCTCAAAGGGAAGAACCTTGTCTTCTAATATCCCTAATACCTAAAACAGTGCCTAGCACATAGTAACCAAACAGTGATTATTTAATAAATAAATTTTTAGCAAAAGCAATGCTTCAGGAAGATGTTGATTAGTGGCTGCCTGGAGCTGATAGGAATAGGGACTAGAGAGTAAATGCTAATGGATACAGTGTTTCTTTCTGGGGTGACAAAATTTTTCTGGAATTAGGTGGTGGTGGTGATGGTTGCACAACTTTCTGAATATTCTGCAAACCATTGAATGGTACACTTTATTTTATTTATTTATTTATTTGGTTGCGTTGGGTGTTAATTGCTGTGCAAGAGCTTTCTCTAGTTGCAGACTTTCTCATTATGGTGGCTTCTCTTGTTGCGGATCACGGGCTCTAGGCACGTGGGCTTCAGTAGTTGTGGCTCGCGGGCTCTAGAGCGCAGGCCCAGTAGTTGTGGCGCACAGGCTTAGTTGCTTTGTGGCATGTGGGGTCTTCCCAGACCAGGGCTCAAACCCGTGTCCGCTGCATTGGCAGGCGGATTCTTAACCACTGTGCCACCAGGGAAGCCCTGAATGGTACACTTTAAAAGGATGATGTTATAGTATGTGAATTATATATCAATTTTTTTAAATGGAAAAAAGATAGGAATAATACAACTGTTATGTACAGACAATATGGTTGCGTATATAGTAAATCAAAAAGATTCTACAGATAAATGATTTATAATTCATAGGTTAATTTAGACAATCTGTCTTTTTTGACTGTATAAAATCAAAACAAAATAAATTTTATTTCTATATAACAACTAAAAATTTGGAAAAAATCTTAAAAATTTACAATTTGTAATAGTAAATGCAGAAGCCTCATACCTAGAAATAATTTAATTAACTATGGATCATTTACTTTTAGCCAAGTTTTAAAAATGACTAATGGAAGTCATTTCTAGTTGCTGGAAGTCTGGTGTTGATCTGGGAATTTTTTATAGGTTACTTAATTTTCAGTTAATATCCTCTTTACCTTCTCTTAGGCAACAAGAGCCCCAAGTTTTATAGTTTCGGGGATGTTTTTCACCCAGTCCCTTTTCTCAGCTCTGGCTAGTCTTGCAATTTCTTTCTAGTCCAAAGGAAAGAAAACAGATTCCTGGAGACATGTATTTCATTGGTTTATCTTATTTCTCCCAGAATATTTAAATTTAGTACAACTGTTATTAATGAAGCTGTTTCTATTTTGATTAACCTGTGATACTGGATTTTCAACAATGTCTATGTTTAAAAAAACAAAGTACAGGAGGAACAATGTAAGAGTGTTATTTGATGTTGCATTGTCAACACATCCGACCTCAGAATAGTCAAACTTGTTTAAAAAAGTTATTATATATAATGTAATTTTTTTGTTATAACATTTCTGCATGTAGATTTTAAAAATATATATATTAAAAGAAACGCTGGTTAAAAAATTGAAATCATCCGTCTTCCCTGGTGGCGCAGTGGTTGAGAGTCCGCCTGCCGATGCAGGGGACACAGGTTTGTGCCCCGGTCCGGGAAGATCCCACATGCCGCGTGGTGGCTGGGCCCGTGAGCCATGGCCATTGAGCCTGCGCGTCCGGAGCCTGTGCTCCGCGACAGGAGAGGCCACAGCAGTGAGAGGCCCGCGTACCGCAAAAAAAGTTTAATTGTTTAAAAAATATATATATTGAAATCATCAAGTCTTTTTGAGAATAAAAAATGTAGTTTTTTTAAAAAAGGCTTTGTAACATATTTAGGAAAAGTGTGACTATAGTCATCAACTAAATGTATTAAAAAATATAATAAATTGCTGCATTAGAGCATGTAAATAGTATAGGCAAGATAGATAATTTTAACTTCATTTCAATAAACATATTTCTTTGAGTTTTGTTTTGAGTGTGAGTAGCAACTATTTGGGATTTTCTTGTGCAGAAAATCAGAAAAAACAAAGCTGTTTTCTACTGTCTGGCTGTTGTCACAAGCTGGGGCTCCTGTGGTTGGAGTGATAATCTTGATGTGCAGACTTCCTCATCTGGCTCTCTCTGAGTTGGGAAATATGGTGACCAGGCAGTCTCCCGAAGTAGAAGCATTCCCTGACCTTCAAAAGGCTTCTACCCAAGGACCAGGGGTGGGAGAATAGGGAGAGAGGCTGGACAGCTCACAAACATGTCTCCAGGCCAGGCCTCCCTCTCTTCTGTATTAGTCTATCCAACTGCTTATTTGGTGTTTTCACTTATAGAGTTCTCATGCATCACAAATTTAAATTATTCAAAATGAAATTCTTAATTATGTCTACTAACCTGTACTTCCTATGATCTTTGCTATCTCAGTAAATGGCACCATAATCCACATAGATTCTTTTGTTTGTTTGTTTGTTTGTTTGTTTGTTTTTGGCCACACCACGCATCTCGCGGGATCTTAGTTCCTTGGCCAGGGCCCACGGCAGTGAAAGTACCAAGTCCTAACCACTGGAATGCCAGGGAATTCCCCATGTATTCTTAAGCCAGAAATCTGGGAACCATCTATTCTTTGTTTTCTTTATTTCTTGCATCTGCTCTATTATCCAGACATTATACTTCTATTCCAAAATATATTTTGAATTAGTCCACATCTGTCCATCTCTGTTGTCATCATCCTTGTTCAAGCCATCATGATCTCTTACCCCTACTGCTTAGCTTCCATTCTTATTCTTAAAAGAGACCTTCAGGAACATAATTTACATGGGACCTGAGATTCCTTGTCACTGCCATTTAGTGATTTTTTTTTCTATTCATGGGAAATGAATGGAGTTAATAAATGGAGACACTGACTATTACTGTTAAGGAATTCCAAGGCCTTTATGCTCCTTTACAACTGCATTGATAGAGAAGATGGAATGCCTACATATATTGTGCTAAGTACCACTTTATTGAGAAGTCATGTTTGCTTAATTTTTATGAAATTAGACAGAAGCTTGACCTATTGCATCTCAAATATAACTCTGTTTAACTTTTTTTGAGAAACTGCAAGCTTTTCTGAAGCAGCTACACCTTCTTACATTCCCACCAACAGAGTGGATGAGGTTTCTAATCTCCCCATGTCCTTGTCAACATTTGTTATTGTCTTTTTCATTATAGTCTTCCTAGTACTTGTGAATTGGTAGCTCATTGTAGTTTAGATTTGCATTTCCCTGAAGGTTAATGATGTTGAGCATCTCTTCATACGCTTATTGGAAAATGGCTTATATATGCAGCTGGGTAGCTTTTTCAGCCTATTTCCTGCCTATAGAAATTTGAGAGTTCATAGGCTTCTTTTCGTTTTGAACTGTCTCTCTTTTTTTTTTCAGGTCCAAGTGGATACAGCTCTATTAAAAATGTACTAGTCTTTCTATATATCAAATTATAAACCATCCCTTTAATCAAAAACCTTATTGCTGGATCTCTTTGGGGTAGGCCTCTCTCTACTTGGTCTGCTAGTTAGGGTGCTATGGGATAACACCCTTAAGATTCTATAATGTTCTTTTGTCTAGCTCTGTGGGTACCCAATGCATCATCTTTCTGAAGTCTTAATAAAGGGTCTTGTAGCTGTATCCTTGGTTTGGTCTTGATCCCGAGGCCATGGTTTACTAACAGCATCCTGGATTTGACTTTTGACCTGAGGCTTTCTCCTACTTTGAGAATCTCTTGCCAGCTGGAAAGAATGGTTTTATTTTCTAACTCAGCACAAGTCCTAAGCTGGAAATATTTCCTCTCTATGCTGCTTAAAATGTAAATAGTTAATTATTTAACTCAGCTCTTTCTTCCCATTCTTTATCATAGGAGCTAAAATAAACCCCGTTGGCATTTTCAACATCCTGCCTGGAAACCTCCTTAGCCAAATCCACAAATTGACTAGGCACCCTCTCTATCTTCCACCAGTTGCTACAAGTGCCAACGTTATCAAAAGTTTCACCACTACATGAAAAGAATTTCCTCACTGCTCTTCTAACTTGCTTTAACAGTGCCTTTCTAGAATCTGCTGGATCCCAAAACTAGTGTCACAGGTTTCAGGTTTTTGTTATGGAAGGGCCCCACTTCCAGGTAGCTATTTCTGTTTGTTTTCTGTTGCTGTGTAATAAACTACCCCCCAAATTTTGTGGCTTAAAATGACAGTGATTTATCACTTTTCATGATTTTGTGGGTCAGCTAGTGGTTCTTCTGTTCCATGTGGTATAGACTGGGAGCACTCATGTTGCTGCATTTGGCTGGGAGCTCAGCTGGGCCTAGAAATTCTAAAATGGCCTCACTCACATGTCAGAGACCTTCATGCTATCTGTCAGGCAGGAGGTCTTAGTTTTCTTCCATGAGGCTTCTCTCTCTCCCTGTGGTTTCTGAGTCTTCAGTAGTCTTACCTGAACTTCTTTACGTGGTAGCTGGCTTTCAAGAGGATGAAAGCAGAAGCTGCCAGGCCTTTTAAGGGCTTGGCTTAGAACTGAGAGTTTTACTTCCACTACCTTCCACTGGTCAAAGCAAGTCACAAAACCAGCCCAGACTCAAGGGGAGGAGAAAGAGATGAGGAGAGAGGCACGTACATATGGGAGGAATTGTTGTCAGCCATCTTTGGAGTTAGTCTATCAGAGCCTGCTAAGCACACTCACACTAAGTGACTGGTGAAGCTCTTTACCCATTCCAGGGATGTGTGCTTTTAAATAGTAGCCAAGCTTTAGGTTAAGGAGCTGAATCTATAACATACAATTTCAAACATAAACAATAAACATCTGTAGTTTGAGGAGTGAGAAGATAAAAGTACTATTTTTGTTCTCAGAAGAGTCAACAAATACTTATTAAGCCTCCCTTTGTATTCTCACTTTGCCATATACTGGGAAGAAATTAAATATTAGGACAACAGCTTGAGTGTGACCTAGGCAAAGGTATTGCACTCCTCACTGCCTATTTGCTCACGTGTAACAAATAAGTGCAACATGTAAGGCTTGACATAGTACCTGGCACTTAGTCTTTACTCAGTAAATTTTATTTTCTTTCCTTCCTTTTATCTTCCTCAAAAGGATACTGAATATGCCATCTCCTACAGTCTCTATTTTATTAGCATTAATGTAAGTTCTTTTATCTGGACAGGTACTGCTCATATGATAGAGGCTGATGTCATTTTTCCAAGTGATGGGTCAGAACATGGCCAACCAATCATGGCTCATCCTCCTGAAACAAACAGTGATAATACTTTACAGGAATGGCTGGCTGAAGTTATAAAAAGCAATAAAGGCATCAAACTGGATTTTAAGAGGTATTTGTACAAACATGTTCAGTCTCCTAGTTGTTATAAAATAACAATATGGAAAAAAAATCAGTAACTTCATATATCTGTGCCTGACTAAATAACTTTATACTTTATCTAAACTGAAAATGGAATTGCAAACTAATATGTTTCAGGAATGGACCAAAGACACACTGAGTTGTTTGCTAAAATTGTTTCTTGGGAACCCTTTAAGGCTAAACTTAAGTTAATTTTTATATAGGAAGTTATCTTAAGTGACCATTGTAATAGTAGAACGGTAAATTTAAAATACCACTTTCATTAAAAAGCAGTTCGAGAGAGAGATTTGGCAGTAGTTGGGGTAGTTAATGCGTTTCCTACTTGATTTGTGTTATTATATTTGTGGAAGGGGAATTATCTAGAACTCTTTAATAACTGAAGAGATTCTTAAAAATAATATTTTGGAAACATTGATAATGAAGACAGCAAGATTAAGTGTTGTTTCCTTCCCTGTGGCTATCACGGGAAATTTTACTTCTGTGGTATTTTGGCAGTATAAAAATTATAGGGAAAGCCAGGAATTTATTGTGACACCATAAAAGCTCACCATAAGGCCCATGAAAGCAACTGCTATGAAAATCTAGGATGTGTGGTAATCCTGCCTTATCTTTGAACAATATTTTAAAATTGAATTATCTCAAGAAATTAATAAGGATTTGGAGCTCTTAATCACAGGGTTTTTAAGATTACTCTAATCAGTTGTTGGGGGCCTGAGTGTACCAGTCAACCTCTTTACACTGTTGGTGAATGAAAGCTGTTTCAAGATCTTAAAGCTTTTAGAGGGGTGAATGGTCCAACTCCATTTTCTTGACAAAGAAACTTAGTCCTAGAGAGGTTAAGTGACAGTAGCTAAGCTTGAGAGCTGAGCTAGGACCAGATCCCAGGTTTCCTGGAGCCAGTCCAGTGTTCTCTGTACTGTGAAATAAAGCATTTAATCATTAGTGCTTGGTGAGCTGAATTTTAGAGCTCCTTGCCTTTTCATGTGCTCAGTTTTTGTTTTTTTTTTTGTTGTTCACTATTGCCCATAGACTTGCTCTCTGTAATATATTCTTTTTTTAAAAAATTTATTTATTTTATTTATTTTTGGCTGTGTTGGGCCTTTGTTGCTGCACACATACTTTCTCTAGTTGTGGTGAGCGGGGGCCACTCTTCCCTGCAGTGCACGGGCTTCTCATTGCGGTGGCTTCTCGTGTTGTGGAGCATTGGCTCTAGGTACACGGGCTTCGGTAGTTGCAGCACGTGGGCTCAGTAGTTGTGGTGCATGGGCTTAGTTGCTCCACGGCATGTGGAATCTTCCCGGACCAGGGCTCAAACCCATGTCCCCTGCATTGGCAGATGGATTCCCAACCACTGCGCCACCAGCGAAGCCCCGTGTAATGTATTCTTTGGCTCCTCACCAGTCAGACCAGCTCCTTCATTCCTAAATGCTAGCAGCTACCACTGAAAGGCTGTGCCATTAAACAAAGAGTTTTGGTCATAACATATTTGAAGGGGAATGAATTTAACTAACAATTATATAAGCACTTACTGTGTGTCAGACACTGTTCTAAGAGCATTAAATGTGTAAATTCATTTAGTCTTCATAACAATCCTAAGAAGTAGGTTATTCCTATTCTCATTTTCCAGATGAAGGAACAGAGGCAGAGGGGGTAAGTAGCCTCCTTGTGGTCACGTAATCGGTAGGAGAGCTGCCAGCCTGGCTGAAGAGTTCACACTCTGAACCGGAACTCTGCACTACGTCTGTAAGAGTAGCTGAATGACCTAATAGTCAAATTTTAATAATTCTTGTTTTGTGCCTCTGAGTTATTTTGTTTGTATACACGCAATAACTAAGTAATATACGATGATTTAAAATTTTTATCTGGAATTTTACCTTAGAATGTAATTTTAAATGGTTTATTATCATTTTAAGTATGATTTTTATTTTGTTAGCCCCAATTTCTAAACGACGTTAATAGGAAAATAGGTACTGAGAAGTTTGACTTACCAAGTAACTTTTTAGAAAAAAAATCTATTCTATAAGAGGTAAGTTTATATCTTCCCTGGAATTTCCTAAATAAGTACTACCAAAAAGAAATTTTAGGTAGTATACTGATCAGGACCCTCCTCTTCAAATGATTGTTTTGGCAAACCTTTTGTCAGTTCTTTATGGGAAACTTAATACTAATACATGTAAGGATTGAGAATGTTATCCACGGATATTTTTAATTAGAATTACATGGAATTTATAGATTAGTTGGGAATGAAGTGTAATTTTGCAATATTTATAATATTGAGTCTTCCAGGATGGGAACATAGTATGTCATTCTTTGTAGTAAACATTGTATCTTGCTCTTGGGCAAAGTTCATCCTCAGTCTTTTTTTTTTTTCCAAAAATGTTATGGCTTTTCCTCCACATTTACTCTTCCAGAGGAATTTTATTAATTATTTTGTAAAGCTCCAGAAAATTAAAACTACAACAAAAAGTTGTTTTCTTCTTAGTAAAGTTTTTTGGTTTCCTTAATATAGGTTTTGTTTTTCTTATTTAAGTTTCTGGTAAGGGAAAATGACATTACTATAGTCTATATTAGTGATAATTAAAATATTTACATCTAAAACAGAATATGTACATTAAATTCTTATTTCATTATGTTCTGTGTCTTAGCTCTGTATGTCTAACTGTGCAGTGTTTTGCATGTAGTAGACACTTAATACATGCTGGTGGAATTTCAGTTTGGGAGAGAATATGCTGAGACTAGATATTATCAGATGGTGAACCATTGTTAAACAGCCTGAGGTCAGCTTACTAAATTGAGAAAGCATAAGAAGCTTCCTCCTAAACGTAAACTGGAAATTAGTGTTTAACCCAACCTCCACAGACACCAGATTTCTTAAGAAATAAGAATCCTTTCTGGAAAAGGAGAGGAGACGTGCGTGGATTAGTTCAAGGTTACCTCCCACTCCACCCATGAAGAGCAGAGCCCCACGGGGACTTGGCTACTGCTGTGGGACTTGCAGACAAGCAAGCTTTAGAGTAATAGATACAAGTTGTTTGCTACTAAAAATGGGGGAATTTTGTAGGAAGTACAGCTGGCCATATCTCAGAATTGTGGTTTTTAACACGGCATTGATACCATTCAAGGCAGAAAGCATTTGAGACAGAGAAATGACAGCATCTAAATTAGAGTCTGTAAGGTCTAGCATTAGAGTTTATCAATCCACTAAAATCTAGGGCCTCCATTTCAGGGGCATAAGAGTGAGAAAAAAAGCAGTTTATTACATGGGAGCAGAGTGAAAGAGAGGCTGGTTTCCTCTGGTTTTAGTGAACAGTATCCTTGCTCACTAATAAATATGACCCTCTAAATAATGAAGTTATCAGTTTCTGCTCTTAAAGTAGGAGGCCCAAAAGGAGTGAGGTGAAGAGTGGTAGAAGCATAGGCAGAAGGACTCCAATCCATTAAGAAGAAAAATGGAGAGGTGAGGAGAGGTGCTGAATGTTCTCGCTTCCAGTATCCGTCTCCCAGATTCTTAGCCTCCCATCGCTGTATTCACTAAAAGCTAATTTTCTTAGAAATGAACATAGGCCTTAAAGGTTCAGAAGACATTCAGAATTATAAGTAGTGCAGCTTTCCAATAAAGTTTGTGTTTGTATTTTTAATCAGTAAAAATTATGTAGGCTGATTAAAATTTTGTTTCAAGATATATGTGTCCGTTAGAAAAGATGTAGGGAAGTAATAAGACTGAAGCTGCTTTTTAGTTTAAAAGTAACTAAAATATAGTTGCCTCTTGTTTCCAGGAAAGGTGTTTACAATAAAGGAAAAAATGAAGTTTATAAAAGTTCTAAGGAAATGTTATAATTTTACACTTGGCAATCATTTTTAGAAATGTTTTTATGTGTCCAGACTCACACAAGTATGCATGAAGGAAAAGAAGCCCTTTTCTCCAAGGTCATGAGCCAGTATTAGAGACATGGGGCCTGAGTGCACTTTGAGTGTTTTCATAGACTTGAATTTTCAGGTTATGAGTGTATTTAATTTTTAAATCTTATTTATACATTCTCTGATGAGTGAATGTTTGTGTCTTTTCGTAAATTGTTTTTATACTGAGTGATCCTAATACAGAGTTTTGAAACCTCTGTCTACATGTAGTGTCATTATTCATACATTTATAGACCCTTTTAGGTACCTTCATGAATAGTAAGTATAAATCAACATTTTAAGATATGGCACATGTTAGCTTTCCCCTCTAGTGCTATCTGCTCTGTGATTTTGTTTAATTCACGCATTATGGTATTATACTTTTATGATGAATTTGACAATATTAAAGCCAGCAGTCCAAAAGAACTTTTTACTTTTACTTTAGGAATATATGTCATTGACAACAAATTGTTTTTAGTCTGGCAGCTGTAGAACCATCCATGATGCTCTTGGAAAATGTGAAGAGGCATCTGAAGCGTCCAGTGTGGATGAATGCTGATATTCTTCCTGGTCCAAATGGAAATAGCAAAGTAGTGGATGCAAAACCTTTTATAGACACTGTGACATCCTTCTTTCCAGATGTGACATTTTCCCTAGGTTGGACAACAGGATGGCATCCTGAGAAAGTCAATGAAGGTGATAATTTTTTTAATGTATTCCTTTTTGGTCAAATTAAAATATACTCAAATATAAAAATAATACCTTTAATACAAAACCAAAAACACATTCTACAAAATCTAAGAGCCTAATGGAGAGAAAGGTCTGGCCCTAAATTTGTGTGTATGACTCTTCCTTCTGTTATTTCAGATAGATACTCATTCATTGGTGACATTCTGTCACCAAGCTTCCATGGAAAGTATTTATTTGCAAGGTCTAGAATAACCAAAGCTGCCTCTTTACATACACAAACGAATCCTGAATTGGTCTCTTTGAACTTGTAGAACATTCTATACTCTTTTCTTCTTTCCTTTTACTTTGGAGCAAACTCCCTATGTCAGATGAAAGATAGAGAAGTGGTAATTAAAACTTTTCAAGTAATGTGAGGCCAGAAGTCGGTGGGTGTGCGGTTGAACAGCACAGATTCTGTTCCCTAGACATTAGAAGGAGCTCCAAATGTAGGCTGCTGGAACCTTGGTGCCCTTAAGCTCTCTTTGGCTAGACAGCGGGTATGTGAGGCCATGAGACTCTCCTCTAGGCTGGATTTCTTCTTTCCCTTTATGTACTCTTACAGATGGACCTGATATTCAGCTTCTTTCTCCTGGCTGAAACTTATTATGCTATTTGGATTCATCTTTCTATTTATTCATACACTCCTAGGTAGTGATTTTCCAGTAAACAGCCATTAAGCAAACAGATGCTCTGGGACACCTGAACACATGGTAAAAATAATTAACCAAGAAGTTATTTAGAGCCAGTGGAGATGTTAGCCTTTATCTTGTGTTCAGGGCATTCTTTTTACTTATTTGCTACTATTGTTTTTAGATGTAAAGTTTTAAAATCTAACATGAGATTAGAGTAACTGCTATCTGGTGAGTAGTGACATTTAGTTTATAACCCCCTGGACCAACAACTGATATGATTGAGAAAAAAATAATATGCTTTAAATTTGTTCTATTTTAATTTTCTAATCATTTTAATTTTTATTAGTTTCAGTAAAGAATATTGCATATAATTCAGAGTGTTTAAAGAAGGTAAACTAGAAACAATGTAATAGCCTCCATACTGATTCTAATCTTTTAGTCACGGTTTAGTCTAACTCTGGCTTTAATCTCAGGCTTGAGCCGAGTTAAACCATATCTGGGTCTTTTGTTTGTGTTGAATGTTTCCAGGCTGCTTTTCCCCCACTGGCCTCTGGTCGTTACCAACGTGTGTTTTATCCTCCCTTACTTCTTCTGCTACAAAATTTAGAAAAGAGAGTTTATAAGTTTTTAAGTAATGTAAGTATAGCTTCTGTTAGCCACCCCTTTTTCTAATTAAAAAGATATAATTTTCCAGATTTTAAAGGAAAGCAGACCTTTCCCTTCTTTCATGAGGCATTTAGCTGCTAAACTAATGTATTCACATAGGCTTTTTGTAAATTGTTCCTTTATTGACCAGTACTTTTTACAACCTATGGATACTTTTAATAGAGTGTAGGGGCTATTTTTAAAATATAGATTTTTTTCTGAAGCTGTTTATAAACAGGCAGATATGTTTTCCACAATGTCTTAACATGATTTAAAACATAAAACACATATATAAAAGTCAATTTTAACACTATTTCTATTTTAGATAAAATGTGTAAGTAATTTGGACTAGACCCCCACCCCCCCCAAAAAATTAAAGTTAATTATTACTTAAATAGCTAGTAAATACTCTTTATTTCTCTCGGAAAAGAAAACTTAACAACAAGCAGAAGATCTAAGTTTATTGAGAATATTAATGATGCAGAGCCTTAGAATCTTTAAAGTAAATATAATGTCAGAATTTCCTTTTTTGTACTTGAGAGATTAATAAATTCCTTTCTGATGTTTTAATTTTTTTTTTTTTTTGCGGTACGCGGGCCTCTCACTGTTGTGGCCTCTCCCGTTGCGGAGCACAGGCTCTGGACGCGCAGGCCCAGCGGCCATGGCTCACGGGCCCAGCCGCTCCACGGCACGTGGGATCTTTCCAGAGCAGGGCACGAACCCGTGTCCCCTGCATCGGCAGGCGGACTGTCAACCACTGCGCCACCAGGGAAGCCCTGTTTTAATTTTTTGTTTATTGCTCTAGGTCACTTGTGACATGACTTAGATTTAATTTTTTGTCTACATTTTCCACTCAAAATTTTTTCTTGCATTAAGTTGTATTTTAATTTCTCTGAATCCAAATGGAAATGTTTATGAATTACCTATGAATTTACCTATTCATATGTAATTGAGTTTTTTACTTAATTGACTTGTAGGACTTTGGTTAGAAAAGTTAAATATCTTTCTTCTCATTTCAGGTTACAGTTGGATAATGGTGAAAGAGATGGAATATATATGTAATGAACTAAGTCAGCTTGTAACATTTCCTGTCAGAGCAGCATTAGTCAGGCAGTCTTGTTCTCAGTTACTTTGGCTGTTAAAGCAATCAAACAGGTACGTGTAAGTTTTACAATATAGTGTGTGCATGTGAGTGTATGTGAGAGACAGAAAGAAGATGAAAACTGATTATGTAAAGACAACGTGTGTGAGAGAAAGAGACAGAGAATGAACACTGATTCTGTAAGTGCTCGGAGTTCCTCACTGGAATGAAGATCCTTGATGAACCTTAACATCATGTCTTTCACCTCTGTTACTCACAAAAGCTTTTGCACATAGTAGGTGCCCAGTAAATGTCATTTTTTTCATTATGTTATACATTCATAAAAAGTTATAAGTGGATAAAATAATTTCCCTTTGAATTCTGTCATAATTCCAGAAGTCTTTCCCAAATAAAAATTTTATTTATTTATTATTTTTTTAATTATTATTATTTTTTTTTTGGCCACGCGGCTTGTGGGATCTTAGTTCCCTGACCAGGGATTGAACCTGGACCCTCAGCAGTGAAAGCACCAAGGCCTTACCACTGGACCGCCAGGGAATTCCCCAAATTTTATTATTTTAATATGTAATAAAAATTGGTTGAACCATATATTAAATATTATAAAGCTACAGATATTGAAATAGTTTTGATACTGTCTTTTCAGTAGACTAGTCAGTAGAACAGCCGGGAATGTCCAGAAATAAACCCAACTCTATCATGGAACTTAGAACAGGAAAAAGCTGGTATTTCAGATCATTGGAGCAAAAGTTCAATAACTTGTGTTGGGACAACAGGCCAACATTGTAGGAAAAACAAAGTTAACATCTTACCTTAATCCTTCCTCCAAAATAAACTCCAGATGAATTAAAGACTTGAACAACAAACATTAAATGCATAAAAAACCCACAAGTGATGATTCTTTTTTTATATAGTTTCAGAATGGAGAAGACCCTTCTTAGTAAGGCACAAAACCCAGAAGCTATAAAAGGAAAGTTTGATACATTTGAATACATAAAAATAGGTTCTGGTAAAACCATCCTCAACACATATGTCAAATACTTGTAAAGAATTCTGACAAATAAAGAATGATCACAAATCATCCATAAAAAGACCCTGTTTGATAATTCACTCTATTGTAAGGAAGCATATACTCAAACATTAAAGAAGTATCCACATTCCTGTGGGTATTGAGTTTTTACTAAATGCTTTTTTCAGTTTCTATGAAAATAACTGTATTTTCTCCCTTTATCTATTAATAAAATAAATTTTATTAATATCTTATGTATTGAACCGTCCACACATTTACAGAATAAACCCCCCTTGATCAGAATTTATCATTCTTTTAATGTACTGCTGAATTTTATTGCTAATATTTTAGTTAGGATTTCAGCATTTGAAAGTGAGATTGGTCTGTAGTTTTTTTTCTTTCTCAGTTTTAGGTATCAATATCATGGATATTTCATTAAAAAACTAGGGACCTTTCTTTCTTTTTACATTTTCTGGGATGTTAAAAGTAACATTCAAATGAAGCCTGTACCTGAGTTTTCATAAACTCAACATTGAAACCATCTAAACCTGGTGCTTTGGGGAAAGCTTAACTTATACAGTCTTTTCTATTTCTTACATGGTAAATGGTTGATTTCCGGTTTGGTAGCCAATTTTGATATATTGCATTTTCCTAAAAAATTGTTTATCTCACCCAAGTTTTAAGATTTATTTACACACAGATGATTAAAATATTTTTCTTTTGGTTTCTTCTGTGTATCTAAAATAATTTCATTATTTTGTTTATCTGAGTTTTCTCCCTTGTGTCTTGATTAAACTAGAAAATGATTTATCTCTCTTTTTTTGAAAATGAACTCTTGGATTATGTATTTTTCTGGTTTATGATTTACTAATTTCTGCTTTTTATCTTTTAAAATTCTTTTCATGTAGTTTCTTCTAATTTCTTGAGTTAGATGCTTATTTTCATTTTTAATATTTATTAATATATTTATTAACATAAATATTTAAGACTATACCTTTTTCTCTGACCACTGCTGTAGCTGTATCTTATTGTTTCTTATGTGTAGGTTTTCATCACTGTTAATTTCTAAATATTCTGCAATTGTGGTTTTTTTCTCCTTTGTCTCAAAAGTTGTTTTAAGAGAAAATTTTTTAGGCACTGAGGTAGTAGAATTATTTTATTTTGGATTGGTTAATAGTTTTCTAGTTTTATTGTATAGTAATCAGATAATGTCTATATTATTTCTACTTTGTAGACTTTATTAAGGTTTTATTAATGGTTTGATATATGGATATTTATATGAGTTCATGTATTTTATGAGGATATAGTTTGGCTGTTATAACAGAAACCTAAATTAACAATAGCTTAAACTTGTTTGTTTCTGTCTCACATAACTGGAAAAGCATAAATAGGCCAGGGCAGATTTGATGCCTTCACAGTGTTGGGGACCCAAAATCCTTCTGTCTTGGTACTTGTTTTCCTTAGGATATTGACCTCATCTATATGGTCAGATTGATTACTGCCATGTCTGAGTTTCAGTTGGTAGGATGGAGGGAAAAAGAGGCTCAGGGCCTGTCCCTGTTCTTCAAGGGCACTGGACACACTCATTGGCTTTAACTTAGTTGTATGCCTATACCTAGCTGCAGGGGAAGCTGGGACATGTAGCTATTATTCTGTATAGTCTTATGCCTAGTTAGAATTCAGGGGATTGCTATAAGACAGAAAGGAGACTGGATATTAGAATAAAACTACTGTGACAGGTTAATAACATACATTATTAGTTAAGTTATTTAAGTCTTTCATGCCTTACTCTTTGCTTTTAAAAATATTTTTAATGTAATTCTTTGAATAAGTAATATAATCACAAGGTTTAAAAACCAATGAACAGAGTTATACTGTGAAAAGCCTTTCTCCCATTCACTCAGTCCTGCCCAGCCTCACTAAGCACAGTTGTCAGTTTCTTGTTCAACCACATTAGTAGTTTCTTTATGCATATAAAAGTGAATACAAGTATAGATTCTTATTTTCCCCTCCTTTTTAAAACAAAAGGTATCATATTATATACCTTGCTTCTGTTCTGTTCTTTGCTTTTTTTTTTTTTTTAAGTTAGCAATACATCTTGGAGCTTTTTTCAAGGTTCCTCATTTTCCTTTTCTAGGTGCATCGTATTTATGTATGTACTATAATTTATCTAACCAGCCTCCCTATTGATGAACATAAAGGATGTTTTTAATCTTTGGTATTACAAACAATGCTATAATGAATAACCTTATGAGTGTTCCATTTTGCATGTGTGCAAATATTTGGCATCTTTAATTTTTTGGCTACTTGCTCTCTTATGGACTAAGAGAGTTAAAGTCTCCAACTATTAAAGTGTTTTTGTCTGCTTCCTCTTCTACCTTTATAATTTTTGCTTATTAGATGCTCATGATATGTTATTTGGGGCATATTCATATAGGTTTTATTATCTTCATGAAGAATTATACCTTATTATTAAAAGTTCTCCTTCTTGGTCTTATTTAATGATATTTTTTACCTAAATTCACATTGTCTTTCTTTTTGTTTGGCTTGAATAACTTTGCTTTATCTTTTCTTTGAAAAATAAATTTATAAAGTTTTATTTTTCATTGAATGTTTTAAGGCTGATTTATTGTCATTAAAAAAATAATTTTAAGCATACAGAAAAGTTGCATAAAACTACTACATCTCCTTTACCCAGATTCCCAAATTGTTTAACCATTCTCTCTCCCTCCATCCCTCTCTCTCCCCACACCTCTCTTTCTCTCTTTTTTCTATGTTTTTTTTTTTTCTATCATGATGCCTCATATCCTTAAGTACTGCAGTGTACACTTCCCCACACAAGGATGCACTCCTGTATTTCTAGTATGCAACCTTCCAACCAGGAAATCAGCATTGAGGCGACACTGCCATGCAGTCTGCAGACCCCATTCAAATTTATCAACCATTCCAGCAATCCTTCTTATTTTCTTGTGGTCCAAGAAACTCTCCAGGAACATGCATTGCATTTAGTTTGCATCAGTCTCCTTCAAAATAGTTAGTTCCTCAGTTTTTCCCTTCCTCTCGTACACATGACAGTCTTCAAGACTACAGGCCTTTTATTATGAAAAATGTCCACAGTCTCGGTCAGTTCAATATTTCCTCATGACAGACCTCAGGTCTTGCATTCTTGGCAAGCTCATGACGTACTTGTCCCAGTTCTCAAATCAGTCACTTCTTCAAGGATCCCTGCTTGATTATAGCAGCAGGTGGTATTTAGAAAGCAAAATCTGGGATTTTAGTATAATCATTGCTCCTAGGGTGTCAGTGCTTCCAGGACCTCTTAATGGACAGAGCTGGAAAATATATGTGTATGTATATGTGTAGTTATGGTCTGTGTATGTATATATGTATGTATATAAAAACACACCTATATAGACTTACATACATAAACATTTCTGTGTGTGTGTGTGTGTGTGTGTGTGTGTGTGCGTGTGTTTAACCAACCCATGAGTTCATACTGATATTTCCAATTTCAACCCCAACCCCAGAGGGTTCTTTCTAGCCTTCTTTCTTTCCATGTTGTTAAATTCTTTATCAGATGCCTAGATACCTAGCTCTCATTAATCTAATCTAACAGCCTTTCTTTTAAAAGAATAGTTTAACTTATTTACATTTATTTATAACACAGATATGTTTGGTCTTGTTTCTGTCATTTAAAAGAAAAACTAGCATATTTGCTATTTCTGTAGCTTTAAAAAGCATTTCACTGTAGCTATTTTCTTTCTTTTGTATTTTTAATTCTGAATATTTGGTAAGTTAGTTTTTTTTTCCTATTGGTTATTTCTTACTGCTACTTTATAAAATATGCTTAATCTACTTCTTTACAAGTGCCCGTTAACTTCCATGAGCAATAATAAAATTAGTATATTTCTTCACCCCCTCTCACCTAATTTGAGTTGACTGTATGCTCTTTTTTTTTTTTTTTTTTTTTTTTTT